>NW_028227268.1:67440598-67785598 GCF_978045245.1 Mus caroli
GTGTGTGTGTGTGTGTGTTGCACATGTGTATAAAGTTACAAAAGAATACTCACACAAGCACACACACAGTCTTCCTCTTCTCGCATGCTTGTGTGTGTTTAGGAAGGTCTCAGACATGACACTACTGAGTAGAGTCATTTGGCAAGACCACTGGTTCCAAATGCCTCCAACTGTAAAGCAATGAGGAAGCAGGGTGCCTAACACAGGGGCCTTGGAACATGGCTCCCTTGGTAAAGTGTTTACCTTGTAAGAACAAGAACCTCAGTCTAATCCCCAGAATCTACCTCTAAAAGCTAGACATGGTGGTATGCTCTGGTAATCCCAGCACTTGGGAGGCAGAGACAGGCAGACCCCTAAGGCTTGCTGGTCAGCCTAGTATAATTTGGCCAGTTCTAAAAGAATGAGAACCCATGTGTCGAAATACAAAGGGGACAGGGCCTAAACAATGACTCACACAGTAGTTCTCTGGTCTCCACAGGCATGTGTGCACACAAGCACAGGTACCCCCACATATGTGCACATACCCACACACACAAACATACAAACCTATTGTTCTGCCACATTATAAAGACTTGTTTAGTCTTATCTATACATGTGTCTCCATGTGTGCATATATGTGTATGTGTGTGCAAGTGCCTTTGGAGGCAATAAGAGATCATCAGAAGCCATAAGAAACTAGTTACTATGAATTGCTTGTTGTGGGTACTGGGAATCAAACTCAGGTACTATATAAGTACAGTAAGAGCTTTTAAACACAGAATCATTTCTCTGTCGTCCGAGTGCACATGAGTGCACATGCTTGCATGCACACATACATACACATACATATACACAAACACACACATACACAAACACATACATACATACATACACACATACACACACACATACATACATACATACATACATACATACATACATACATACATATATACATACACATACACACAAACACACACAAATGCATACATACATACATACATACATGCACAAACACATACACACACATACAAACAGACACATACACACACTGTTGTGTCACTTACTTCTTGGTTACCTTTCTTAGATAACAAAACTGGCCCTGACTCAAGTACTTTGGTGGCCCAATGGCAATCTTCTAAAGTGTAATTACGTTTATCCATTATTTCTCCACCCATTTTCATATCACCCACATATTTAAGCAAGTGATAACAGCTTCATGTTTATGATCGTGTTGTAAAGGTTCCTTTCACAATAAACACACACATGTTTTGAAAAGTGGGCTTGTTTTTAAGGAAATATGAGGTAAATCACATCAGAGCTGGATCTCAAATGTGAGATCATTAAGATGAAGTATGAAAAGCTAAAACCGGAGGAATGCCGGATTAATTGGAAAGAAATACATGGCAGGCAACTTCTTTCCTACGTCTTTCTCAAATTAAATAATAAATCTTGCTGCCTTGGGTTTCCAACTTAGACGAATGCTCTGACTCTCCCACCTCCCCAGCCCTTTCTTTTCCCCAGGCTTTGCTTGTAGGAGTGGAATTTGTGACTGCTGAGCAGTGCATCATTCTTCTCGCCTCTGGATTCCACGTGAGTGCCCCTAGGTACCTAAGCTCATTAAGCTCCATCATTCATTACTCATAAAGCCTTACAGCCCGTTCTCAATACCTGAGCAGGTACAGAACGGCAAAGAGCAGAAAGGTCGGGTCTCTGCCTTTCCTGAGCTCAGAGTCTACCTGAGGAGACAAAAAGCGAGCGTCACAAACATGGCACATGGAACCACGTGACCCTGGGAAGCTGGGGAAGATATCCCATGCAAGATTGACTCTACAGGATTATGGTTACACCTACCTGCTCCTGAAGAGCCATGGGTGGACACCAGCCTCATCACCATCACTTTCCTACTGGGAGATTTTGGCCAAGTGGCTTCAACCTCAGCCTGCTCTCCAGCCTTTTGAATGGGGGATAGCTTCATCTCCCTCTTTCATAATGCTTAAAGAACCAATAAGACCCAGTAATTTTTAGTGTAAACTTGCAAACTTTATGGAACCTAGAGTCAGTTGGAAGATGGGCATCTGGACAGCATGTTGGGGTTGCCTAGATTGTGTTCATCGACATAGGAAAAGCTTTCTTGACTGAGGTCAGGACTATTCCCTAGGCAAGGCATTCCAGAATGCACAAAATGGAGAAAGCCAGCTGAGCTCTGGGAAGCACGCAAGTGTTTCTTGAGTGTGAGTATGGCGCAAAAAGATATCCTCAGGCCCCTGCTACCTTAACTTTCATGCATGGCTTGACTTTCATGAGCTCTGAAGAAGATGAACACTTTCGCTGTTAGGCTGCTTTTGTCGGGGTATTTTATAGGGCGACAGGAACAAATGCTAAGAGAGAAAGTGTACATAAAACACCTCCGCAGTGTTCCTATCTGATAAGTGCTCAATAAAAGGCCCGTGACTTCCCTGGCTCCTTTCATCCAAGGTCTCTGTCCACTATATATGATCTTTGATGCAAACATCCCCTTCACAACAGTAGCTAATCCTACCTGGGAAAGGCACAAAAGGCAAAAAAAATAAAAAATAAAATGGAAAAATAGAAGTGGTTTCCAGAGTCCATCAGAAAACATGAAGATGGGGCTGGAAAGATGGCTCAGGGGTTAGGAACACCCACTGCTCTTACAGAGGACCTGAGTTTAGCACCCACATGAGGTGACTCCCAACCACTTATAATTCCAGTTCCAGGGGTTCCAACCTCTTTTACTGGTCTAAACAGGCACCTGCACTCACATGTACACATCTGTACACACAAACAGGCACATACACATAATTGAAAATAAAATCATCTGGTTTTTTGAGAAAAGAGGTTATGAAGAGTCAAGATCAGCATACACGAATGCACACCTGGAGTCTTTCAAAAACCACAAGTCAGAACTACTGAAAGTTACAAAAATCTCAAGCCAAACAATAATAATACACGCCTCTAATCCCAGCACTCAGAAGGCAGAGGCAGGCATATCTCTGAGAGTGACAGACCAGCCTGGTCTACAATTTGAGTTCAGGACAGTCAGAGCTACACAGAGAAACCCTGTCTCAAAAACAACAAAAAAATAACCAAGCAAATCAAAAACGAACAAAAGGGAAAAGATGAAAGTTACAAAAAAAATCTTGCTTTCATAATGGTTTCCTGATTATAAAATGAGTTCATGAGCATTGGACCAGGGCTCTGTGAGTAGATGCTAATGTCAATTTTCAGAAAGAGTGTCCTACACCCAGTGACTCCCCCCCCCCCGCGCCCACCCCCCCCACACACACACACACCATCATTTGGAAGTCCATCCATACCTGTGTTCCTCAGCAGACTGCAGCAAATGCAGTGGAGAAGCAGCTGCCTCTTGCAGGAGCTGCCTCCTTTCTGCAGTGCTCCCTGATGGGTCAATAGCTGATAACTATCAATATGCTTCCTCTATGAGCAGAGGAAGGCATCAGGGCTGCAATGCAGCTCTAGAGAATGCCTTGAGGAGGACTCTCCCTGGTGCTTCTGGGAAATCTGGTCCTGACAGAACTACCTGAGAAATATGGCCCCTTCTTACACATCCTCAATGACTGGCACCCCCTACACAGACAGAGGCTCATAAAGGGCTCACTTTACCAATCCCATGTTCCCAGCCTCCAGTAAAAGAAGAGAAATGAGAACTCTGAGTTACTGTTCTATTGCCATCAAGAGACATCATGACAATATAAAGTTATAAAAGAAAGCATTTAATTTGGAGCCTGCTTACAGTTTCAGAAGGTTAGTCCATGTCCATAATGGCTGGGAGTATAGTGACAGGCATGGCTCTGGAGGAGTAGCTAAGAGCTTACATCCTGACTCACAGGATCAGGCAGAAAGAGAGAATGGGTCTGGCAAGGGCTTTTGAAACTTAAAAGTCTACCTCTGAGTGACACACTTCCTCCAACAAGGCCATACCTCCTAATCCTTTCTAAACAATTCCACCAGCTGAGCACCACACAGCCAAATATATGAGCCTATGGGAAACATTCTCTTTCAAACCACCACACCCAGCCTCCCTCTATGGAGATGTTCGAAGGATGCTAAAGAAACGAGCAAGCTTTTACTGGATAAGCAAGTCAATGCATGTTTAGAAGTCAGACTTTGTGGTTTTCAAACCCCAGCTCTATCTAGTCCTCCATAACCTAAGCAAAAGCTTTGCCACATATGATGGCTTCAAGCAGGCTAGAACACCTCTTTTAGGAGATTTTAAGAGGATTCAATTACAAGGGGCTTCAGTGAACTCTTAGCACATTCCAGGAACAAGAAAAATATTCAGTAGATGACATGGATAGCTACAGATAGAGAACCTCACCTGTACCAGGTGCTAAAATAAACACCGAGAACCCTTGCCTCACCTTGGGGCCAGTGAGAGCACTCACTGGACAAAGGCATCTGCTGTCAAAGCTGGAGCCACATGGTGGAAGGAGAGAAATAGACCTCACAAGTTATCCTCTAACCTAAACAAGCATGATGAGACATGTGTGTGCTTACATATTTGAACATGTGTGCATGTATGCACGCACACACACCATAAATAAAATGTAATTTAAAACTAAGTCAGAGGGTGCCTTGCCGGCGGAGTCTTCAGACACCCGCAAGGACCCACACAGGATTCCCAACAGGATCCTAAGACTTCTGGTGAGTGGAACACAACTTCTGCCAGGAGGCAGGTTCGAACACCAGATATCTGGGGACCTTCACTGCAAGAAGAGAGCTTGCCTGCAGATAATACTCTGACCACTGAAACTAAGGAGAGAGCTAGCCTCCCAGGTCTGCTGATAGAGGTGAACAGAGTCACCTGAGGAACAAGCTCTAACCAGAGACAACTATAACAGCTAGCTTCAGAGATTACCAGATGGCGAAAGGCAAACATAAAAATGCTACTAACAGAAATCAAGACCACTCACCATCATCAGAACGCAGCACTCCCACCCCACCTAGTCCTGGGCACCCCAACACAACCGAAAATCTAGACCCGGATTTAAAAGCATATCTCATGATGATGGTAGAGGACATCAGGAAGGACATTAATAACTCCCTTAAAGAAATACAAGAGAACACTGCTAAAGAGTTACAAGTCCTTAAAGAAAACAGAAAAACACAACCAAACAGGTAGAAGTCTAACAGCGAAAAGTGTTCAGTCAAAAGCAGCCTAACAGCGAAAGTGTTCATCTTCTTCAGAGCTCATGAAAGTCAAGCCATGCATGAAAGTTAAGGTAGCAGGGGCCTGAGGATATCTGTTTGTGCCATACTCACACTCAAGAAACACTTGCGTGCTTCCCAGAGCTCAGCTGGCTTTCTCCATTTTGTGCATTCTGGAATGCCTTGCCTAGGGAATAGTCCTGACCTCAGTCAAGAAAGCTTTTCCTATGTCGATGAACACAATCTAGGCAACCCCAACATGCTGTCCAGATGCCCATCTTCCAACTGACTCTAGGTTCCATCAAGTTTGCAAGTTTACACTAAAAATTACTGGGTCTTATTGGTTCTTTGAGAAAAACAGGAAAACACATCCAAACAGGTGAAGGAAATGAACAAAACCATACTAGACCTAAAAAGTGAAGTAGACACAATAAAGAAAACCCAAAGTGAGGCAACGCTGGAGATAGAAACCCTAGGAAAGAAATCTGGAACCATAGATACGAGCATCAGCAACAGAATACAAGAGATGGAAGAGAGAATCTCAGGTGCAGAAGATTCCATAGAGAACATCGGCACAACAATCAAAGCAAATACAAAACACAAAAGGATCCTAACTCAAAACATCCAGGAAATACAGGACACAATGAGAAGACCAAACCTACGGATAATAGAAGTGGATGAGAATGAAGATTTTCAACTTAAAGGGCCAGCAAATATCTTCAACAAAATAATAGAAGAAAACTTCCCAAACCTAAAGAAAGACATGCCCATGATCATACAAGAAGCCTACAGAACTCCAAATAGACTGGACCAGAAAAGAAATTCCTCATGACACATAATAATCAGAACAACAAATGCACTAAATAAAGATAAAATATTAAAAGCAGTAAGGGAGAAAGGTCAAGTAACATATAAAAGCAGGCCTATCAGAATTACACCAGATTTTTCACCAGAGACTATGAAAGCCAGAAGAGCCTGGACAGATGTTATACAGACACTAAGAGAACACAAATGCCAGGCCAGGCTACTATACCCGCCCAAACTCTCAGTTACCATAGATGGAGAAACCAAAGTATTCCACGACAAAACCAAATTCACACATTATCTTTCCACAAATCCAGCCCTTCAAAGGATAATAACAGAAAAAAACCAATACAAGGATGGAAATCACGCCCTAGAAAAAGCAAGAAAGTAATCCCTCAACAAACCAAAAAGAAGACTGCTACAAGAACAGAATGCCAACTCTAACAACAAAAATAAAAGGAAGCAACAATTACTTTTCCTTAATACCTCTTAATATCAATGGGCTCAATTCCCCAATAAAAAGACATAGACTAACAGACTGGGTACACAAACAAGACCCAACATTCTGCTGCTTACAGGAAACCCATCTCAGGGAAAAAGACGGACACTACCTCAGAGTGAAAGGCTGGAAAACAATTTTCCAAGCAAATGATCTGAAGAAACAAGCTGGAGTAGCCATTCAAATATCGAATAAAATCGAATTCCAACCCAAAGTTATCAAAAAAGACAAGGAGGGGCACTTCATACTCATCAAAGGTAAAATCCTCCAAGAGGAACACTCAATTCTGAATATATATGCTCCAAATGCAAGGGCAGCCACATTCATTAAAAACACTTTAGTAAAGCTCAAAGCACACATTGCACCTCACACAATAATAGTGGGAGACTTCAACACACCAATTTCATTAATGGACAGATCGTGGAAACAGAAACTAAACAGGGACACAGTGAAACTAATAGAAGTTATGAAACAAATGGACTTAACAGATATCTACAGAACATTTTATCCTAAAACAAAAGGATATACCTTCTTCTCAGCACCTCACAGGACCTTCTCCAAAATTGACCATATAATTGGTGAAAAAACAGGCCTCAACAGATACAAAAATATTGAAATTGTCCCATGCATCCTATCAGACCACCATGGACTAAGCTGATCTTCAATAACAACATAAATAATGGAAAGCCAACATTCACGTGGAAACTGAACAACACTCTTATCAATGATACCTTGGTCAAGGAAGGAATAAAGAAAGAAATTAAAGACTTTTTAGAGTTTAATGAAAATGAAGCCACAACATACCCAAACCTATGGGACACAATAGAAGCATTTCTAAGAGGAAAACTCATAGCTCTGAGTGCCTCCAAAAAGAAACTGGAGATAGCACACACTAGCAGCTTGACAACACATCTAAAAGCTCTAGAAAAAAAGGAAGAAAATTCTCCCAAGAGGAGTAGACAGCAGGAAATAATCAAACTCAGGAGTGAAATCAACGAAGTGGAAACAAGAAGAACTATTCAAAGAATTAACCAAACAAGGAGTTGGTTCTTTGAGAAAATCAACAAGATAGATAAACCCTTAGCTAGACTCACTAGAGGGCACAGCGACAACATCCTAATTAACAAAATCAGAAATGAAAAGGGAGACATAACAACAGATCCTGAAAAAATCCAAAACACCATCAGATCCTTCTACAAAAGTTTCAACAAAACTGGAAAATCTGGGCGAAATGCACAAATTTCTAGACAGATACCAGGTACCAAAGTTAAATCAGGATCAAGTTAACGATCTAAACAGTCCCATATCCCCTAAAGAAATAGAAGCAGTCATTAAAAGTCTCCCAGCCAAAAAAAGCCCAGGACCAGATGGGTTTAGTGCAGAGTTCTATCAGACCTTCAAAGAAGATCTAATTCCAGTTCGGCACAAACTATTCCACAAAATAGAAGTAGAAGGAACTCTACCCAACTCATTCTATGAAGCCACAATTACTCTAATACCTAAACCACAGAAAGATCCAACAAAGATAGAGAACTTCAGATCAATTTCCCTTATGAATACAGATGCAAAAATACTCAATAAAGAGACAGCTTCTGGGACAGGCAGGAGCCACAGAGCCGCTGAGGCAGCACCCTTTTGGGGCCGCAGACTTCCGGCACCCTCCCAGCCGGAGGACAGAGACCTGCCCTGCAGAGAGCGCCATCTTGGCTCCGGGACTCCGCCGAACTTAGTCTACAGGTTAGAGTGAGGACCACAGAGGCAGACAGCTTCTGGGACAGGCGGGAGCCACAGAGCCACTGAGGCAGCACCCTTTTGGGGCCGCAGACATCCGGCACCCTCCCAGTCGGAGGACAGTGACCTGCCCTGCAGGGAGCGCCATCTTGGCTCCGGGACTCCGCCGAACTTAGTCTACAGGTTAGAGTGAGGACCACAGAGGCAGACAGCTTCTGGGACAGGCGGGAGCCACAGAGCCACTGAGGCAGCACCCTTTTGGGGCCGCAGACATCCGGCACCCTCCCAGTCGGAGGACAGTGACCTGCCCTGCAGGGAGCGCCATCTTGGCTCCGGGACTCCGCAGAGCTTAGTCTGTACAGGTCAGAGTGAGGACCACAGGGGCAGACGGCTTCTGGGACAGGCGGGAGCCACAGAGCTGCTGAGGCAGCACCCTTTAGGGGCCGCAGACATCTGGCACCCTCCCAGTCGGAGGACAGTGACCTGCCCTGCAGGGAGCGCCATCTTGGCTCCAGGACTCCACCGAACTTAGTCTGTACAGGTCAGAGTGAGGACCACAGAGGCAGACAGCTTCTGGGACAGGCGGGAGCCACAGAGCCGCTGAGGCAGCACCCTTTTGGGGCCGCAGACATCCGACACCCTCCCAGCCGGAGAACAGTGACCTGCCCTGCAGGGAGCGCCATCTTGGCTCCGGGACTCCGCCGAACTTAGTCTGTACAGGTTAGAGTGAGGACCACAGAGGCAGACAGCTTCTGGGACAGGCGGGAGCCACAGAGCTGCTGAGGCAGCACCCTTTTGGGGCCACAGACATCCAGCACCCTCCTAGCTGGAAGACAGTGGTCTGCCCTGCACAGGAGCCCTCTGCCTCAGGAGCAGGGAGCACATCTTGGATCCAGGACTCCACTGAACTTAGGAACTTAGTCTGCACAGCTGAGAGTGTGTACCACAGAAGCCTACAGCTTCTGTGACCTGCCAAAGCAACACAGCATCTGGGAAAGGTCCGGTTTTCCGCCTTCTTCTTCGGCCAGGAGGAGGTCCAAACCCCAGATATCTGTACACCTTCCCTATAAGAGGAAAGCTTGTCAGCAGGGAGTGCTCTAACCACTGAAACTCAGAGGAGAGAGCCTGTCTCCCAGGTCCGCTGACAGAGGATACTCAGAATCCCCAGAAGAACAACCTCTGAACAGAGACAACTATAACAACTCCAGAGATTACCAGATGGCGAGAGGTAAAGGTAAGAATCTTACTAACAGAAACCAAGACCACTCACCATCATCAGGACCCAGCACTCCCACTTCGCCCAGTCCAGGGCACCCCAACACACCTGAAAAACTAGACCTGGATTTAAAAGCATATCTCATGATGATGGTAGAGGACATCAAGAAGGACTTTAAAGAACTACAGGAGAACATGGCTAAAGAGTTACAAGTCCTTAAAGAAAAACAGGAAAACACAACCAAACTGGTAGAAGTCCTTAAAGAGAAACAGGAAAACACATCCAATCAGATGATGGAAATGAACAAAACCATACTAGACCTAAAAAGGGAAGTAGACACAATAAAGAAAACCCAAAATGAGGCAACACTGGAGATAGAAACCCTAGGAAAGAAATCTGGAACCATAGATGCAAGCATCAGCAACAGAATACAAGAGATGGAAGAGAGAATCTCAGGTGCAGAAGATTCCATAGAGAACATGGGCACAACAATCAAGGAAAATGGAAAATGCAAAAAGATCCTAACTCAAAACATCCAGGAAATACAGGACACAATGAGAAGACCAAACCTACGGATAATAGGAGTGGATGAGAATGAAGATTTTCAACTCAAAGGACCAACAAACATCTTCAACAAAATTATAGAAGAAAACTTCCCAAATCTAAAGAAAGAGATGCCCATGAACATACAAGAAGCCTACAGAACTCCAAATAGGCTGGACCAGAAAAGAAATACCTCCCGACACATAATAATCAGAACAACAAATGCACTAAATAAAGATAGAATACTAAAAGCAGTAAGAGAAAAAGGCCAAGTAACATATAAAGGCAAGCCTATCAGAATTACACCAGATTTTTCACCAGAGACTATGAAAGCCAGAAGATCCTGGACAGATGTTATACAGACACTAAAAGAACACAAATTCCAGCCCAGGCTACTATACCCAGCCAAACTCTCAATTAACATAGATGGAGAAACCAAAGTATTCCACGACAAAACCAAATTCACACATTATCTCTCCACGAATCCAGCCCTTCAAAGGATAATAACAGAAAAAAACCAATACAAGGACAGGAACCATGCCCTAGAAACAACAAGAAGGTAATCCCTCAACAAACCTAAAAGAAGACAGCCACAAGAACAGAATGCCAACTTTAACAACAAAAATAACAGGAAACAACAATTACTTTTCCTTAATATCTCTTAATATCAATGGACTCAACTCCCCGATAAAAAGACATAGACTAACAAACTGGCTACACAAACAAGACCCAACATTTGGCTGCTTACAAGAAACTCATCTCAGAGAAAAAGATAGACACTACCTCAGAATGAAAGGCTGGAAAACAATTTTCCAAGCAAATGGTCTGAAGAAACGAGCTGGAGTAGCCATTCTAATATCAGATAAGATTGACTTCCAACCCAAAGTCATCAAAAAAGACAGGGAGGGGCACTTCATACTCATCAAAGGTAAAATCCTCCAAGAGGAACTATCAATCCTGAATATCTATGCTCCAAATACAAAGGCAGGCTCATTCATTAAAGAAACTTTAGTAAATCTCAAAGCACACATTGCACCTCATACAATAATAGTGGGAGACTTCAACACACCACTTTCACCAATGGACAGATCATGGAAACAGAAACTAAACAGGGACACAGTGAAACTAACAGAAGTTATGGATCAAATGGATCTGGCAGATATCTACAGAACATTTTACCCTAAAACAAAAGGATACACCTTCTTCTCAGCACCTCATGGTACCTTCTCCAATTTTGACCACGTAATTGGGCACAAAACAGGACTCAACAGATACAAAAACATTGAAATTGTCCCATGCATCCTATCAGATCACCATGGACTAAAGCTGATCTTCAATAACAAAATAAATAATAGAAAGCCAACCTTCACGTGGAAACTGAACAACACTCTTCTCAATGATACCTTGGTCAAGGAAGGAATAAAGAAAGAAATTAAGGACTTTTTAGAGTTCAATGAAAATGAAGCCACAACATACCCAAACTTATGGGACGCAATGAAAGCATTTCTAAGAGGAAAACTCATAGCTCTGAGTGCCTCCAAAAGGAAACTAGAGAGAGCACACATTAGCAGCTTGACAAAACACCTAAAAGTACTAGAACAAAAGGAAGCAAATTCACCCAAGAGGAGTAGACGGCAGGAAATAATCAAACTCAGGGGTGAAATCAACCAAGTGGAAACAAGAAAAACTATTCAAAGAATCAACCAATCAAGGAGCTGGTTCTTTGAGAAAATCAACAAGATAGATAAACCCTTAGCCAGACTCACTAGAGGGCACAGGGAAAGCATCCTAATTAACAAAATCAGAAATGAAAAAGGAGACATAACAACAGATCCTGAAGACATCCAAAACACCATCAGATCCTTCTACCAAAGGCTATACTCAACAAAACTGGAGAACCTGGATGAAATGGAGAAGTTCCTAGACAGATACCAGGTACCAAAGTTGAATCAAGATCAGGTTAATGATCTAAACAGCCCTATATCCCCCAAAGAAATAGAAGCAGTCATTAATAGTCTCCCAACCAAAAAAAGCCCAGGACAAGATGGGTTTAGTGCAGAGTTCTATCAGACCTTCAAAGAAGATCTAATCCCAGTTCTTCACAAACTATTCCACAAAATAGAAACAGAAGGTACTCTACCCAACTCATTCTATGAAGCCACAATTACTCTGATACCTAAACCACAAAAAGACCCAACAAAGATAGAAAACTTCAGACCAATATCCCTTATGAATATTGATGCAAAAATCCTCAATAAAATTCTTGCTAACCGAATCCAAGAACACATCAAAACAATCATCCATCCTGACCAAGTAGGTTTCATCCCAGGGATGCAGGGATGGTTCAATATACGGAAATCCATCAATGTAATCCAGTATATAAACAAACTCAAAGACAAAAACCACATGGTCATCTCGTTAGATGCGGAAAAAGCATTTGACAAGATCCAACACCCATTCATGATAAAAGTCTTGGAAAGATCAGGAATTCAAGGCCCATACCTAAACATGATAAAAGCAATCTACAGCAAACCAGTAGCCAACATCAAAGTAAATGGTGAGAAGCTTGAAGCAATCCCTCTAAAATCAGGGACTAGACAAGGCTGTCCACTTTCTCCATACCTATTCAACATTGTACTTGAAGTCCTAGCCAGAGCAATTCGACAACAAGAGGAGATCAAAGGGATACAAATTGGAAAAGATGAAGTCAAAATATCACTCTTTGCAGATGATATGATAGTATATATAAGTGACCCTAAAAATTCCACCAGAGAACTCCTAAGCCTGATAAACAGCTTCGGTGAAGTAGCTGGATATAAAATTAACTCAAACAAATCAATGGCCTTTCTCTACACAAAGAATAAACAGGCTGAGAAAGAAATTAGGGAAACAACACCCTTCTCAATAGTCACAAATAATATAAAATATCTTGGCGTGACTCTAACTAAGGAAGTGAAAGATCTGTATGATAAAAACTTCAAGTCTCTGAAGAAAGAAATTATAGAAGATCTCAGAAGATGGAAAGATCTCCCATGCTCATGGATTGGCAGGATCAACATTGTAAAAATGGCTATCTTGCCAAAAGCAATCTACAGATTCAATGCAATCCCCATCAAAATTACAAATCAATTCTTCAACGAATTAGAAAGTGCAATCTGCAAATTCATCTGGAATAACAAAAAACCTAGGATAGCAAAAACTCTTCTCAAGGATAAAAGAACCTCTGGTGGAATCACCATGCCGGACCTAAAGCTCTACTACAGAGCAATTGTGATAAAAACTGCATGGTACTGGTATAGTGACAGACAAATAGACCAATGGAATAGAATTGAAGACCCAGAAATGAACCCACACACCTATGGTCACTTGATCTTCGACAAGGGAGCTAAAAACATCCAGTGGAAGAAAGACAGCATTTTCAACAAATGGTGCTGGCACAACTGGTTGTTAACATGTAGAAGAATGCGAATCTATCCATTCCTATCTCCTTGTACTAAGGTCAAGTCTAAGTGGATCAAGGAACTTCACATAAAACCAGAGACACTGAAACTTATAGAGGAGAAAGTGGGGAAAAGCCTTGAAGATATGGGCACAGGGGAAAAATTCCTGAATAGAACAGTAATGGCTTGTGCTGTAAGATCGAGAACTGACAAGTGGGACCTCATGAAACTACAAAGCTTCTGCAAGGCTAAAGACACCATCAATAAGACAAAAAAACCACCAACAGATTGGGAAAGGATCTTCACCTATCCTAAATCAGATAAGGGACTAATATCCAATATATATAAAGAACTCAAGAAGGTGGACTCCAGAAAGTCAAATAACCCCATTAAAAAATGGGGCTCAGAACTGAACAAAGAATTCTCACCTGAGGAATACCGAATGGCAGAGAAACACCTGAAAAAATGTTCAACATCCTTAATCATCAGGGAAATGCAAATCAAAACAACCCTGAGATTCCACCTCACACCAGTCAGAATGGCTAAGATCAAAAATTCAGGTGACAGCAGATGCTGGCGAGGATGTGGAGAAAGAGGAACACTCCTCCATTGTTGGTGGGATTGCAAGCTTGTACAACCACTCTGGAAATCAGTCTGGCGGTTCCTCAGAAAATTGGACATAGTACTACCGGAGGATCCAGCAATACCTCTCCTGGGCATATATCCAGAAGATGTCCCAACCGGTAAAAAGGACACATGCTCCACTATGTTCATAGCAGCCCTATTTATAATAGCCAGAAGCTGGAAAGAACCCAGATGTCCCTCAACAGAGGAATGGATACAGAAATTATGGTACATTTACACAATGGAGTACTACTCAGCTATTAAAAAGAATGAATTTATGAAATTCCTAGCCAAATGGATGGGCCTGGAGGGCATCATCTTGAGTGAAGTAACACAATCACAAAAGAACTCACACAATATGTATTCACTGATAAGTGGATATTAGCCCAAAACTTAGGATACCCAAGATTTAAGATACAATTTGCTAAACGCATGAAACTCAAGAAGAATGAAGACCAAAGTGTGGACACTGTGCACCTTCTTAGAATTGGGAACAAAACACCCAGGGAAGGAGTTACAGAGACAAAGTTCGTAGCGGTGATGAAAGGATGGACCATTTAGAGACTGCCGTATCCAGGGATCCATCCCATAATCAACTTCTAAACGCTGACACCATTGCATACACTAGAAAGATTTTGCTGAAAGGACCCAAATATAACTGTCTCTTGTGAGACGATGCTGGGGCCTAGCAAACACAGGAGTGGATGTTCACAGTCAGCTATTGGATGTATCACAGGGCTCCCAATGGAGAAGCTAGAGAAAGTACCCAAGGAGCTAAAGGGATCTGCAACCCTATTGTTGGAACAACATGATATACTAACCAGAACCCCGGAGCTCTTGTCTCTAGCTGCATATGTATCGAAAGATGGCCTAGTCAGCCATCAATGGAAAGAGAGGCCCATTGGACTCGCAAACTTTATATGCCCCAATATAGGGGAATTCCAGGGCCAAAAGAATGGGAATGGGTGGGTAGGGAAGTGGGGGGCGCTATGGGGGACTTTTGGGATAGCATTGGAAATGTAATTGAGGAAAATATGTAATAAAAATATTAAAAAAAAAATACTCAATAAAATTCTCACTAACCGAATCCAAGAACACATTAAAGAAATCATCCATCCTGACCAAGTAGGTTTTATTCCAGGGGTGCAGGGATGGTTTAATATATGGAAATCCTTCAACGTAGTCCATTATATAAACAAACTCAAAGACAAAAACCACATGATCATCTCGTTAGATGCTGAAAAAGCATTCGACAAGATCCAACACCCATTCATGATAAAAAGTCTTAGAAAGATCAAGAATTCAAGGCCCATACCTAAACATGATAAAAGCAATTTACAGCAAACCAGTAGCCAACATCAAAGTAAATGGTGAGAAGCTTGAAGCAATCCCACTAAAATCAGGGACTAGACAAGGCTGCCCACTTTCTCCCTACCTATTCAACATAGTACTTGAAGTCCTAACCAGAGCAATTCAACAACAAAAGGAGATCAAGGGGATACAAATTGGAAAAGATGAAGTCAAAATATCACTTTTTGCAGATGATATGATAGTATATGTAAGTGACCCTAAAAGTTCCACCAGAGAACTCCTAAGCCTGATAAACAGCTTCGGTGAAGTAGCTGGATATAAAATCAACTCAAACAAATCAATGGCCTTTCTCTACACAAAGAATAAACAGTCTCAGAAAGAAATTAGGGAAACAACACCCTTCTCAATAGTCACAAATAATATAAAATATCTCGGCGTGACTCTAACTAAGTAAATGAAAGATCTGTATGATAAAAACTTCAAGTTTCTGAAGAAAGAAATTAAAGAAGATCTCAGAAGATGGAAAGATCTCCCATGCTCATGGATTGGCAGGATCAACATTGTAAAAATGGCTATCTTGCCAAAAGCAATCTACAGATTCAATGCAATCCCCATCAAAATTCCAACTCAATTCTTCAACAAATTAGAAAGAGCAATCTGCAAATTCATCTGGAACAACAAAAAACCTAGGAAAGCAAAACTCTCCTCAAGGATAAAAGAACCTCTGGTGGAATCACCATGCCGGACCGAAAGCTGTACTACAGAGCAATTGTGATAAAAACTGCATGGTACTGGTATAGTGACAGACAAGTAGACCAATGGAATAGAATTGAAGACCCAGAGATGAACCCACACACCTATGGTCACTTGATCTTCGACAAGGGAGCTAAATCCATCCAGTGGAAGAAAGACAGCATTTTCAACAAATGGTGCTGGCACAACTGGTTGTTATCATGTAGAAGAATGCGAATAGATCCATTCCTATCTCCTTGTACTAAGGTCAAGTCTAAGTGGATCAAGGAACTTCACATAAAACCAGAGACACTGAAACTTATAGAGGAGAAAGTGGGGAAAAGCCTTGAAGATATGGGCACAGGGGAAAAATTCCTGAATAGAAAAGCAATGGCTTGCACTGTAAGATCGAGAATTGACAAATGGGACCTCAGGAAACTGCAAAGCTTCTGCAAGGCAAAAGACACCGTCAATAAGACAAAAAGACCACCAACAGACTGGGAAAGGATCTTTACCTATCTTAAATCAGATAGGGGACTAATATCCAATATATATAAAGAACTCAAGAGGGTGGACTCCAGAAAATCAAATAACCCCATTAAAAAATGGGACTCAGAACTGAACAAAGAATTCTCACCTGAGGAATACCGAATGGCAGAGAAGCACCTGAAAAATGTTCAACATCCTTAATCATCAGGGAAATGCAAATCAAAACAACCCTGAGATTCCACCTCACACCAGTCAGAATGGCTAAGATCAAAAATTCAGGTGACAGCAGATGCTGACAAGGATGTGGAGAAAGAGGAACACTCCTCCATTGTTGGTGGGATTGCAAGCTTGTACAACCACTCTGGAAATCAGTCTGGCGGTTTCTTAGAAAACTGGACATAGTACTACCAGAGGATCCCGCAATACCTCTCCTGGGCATATATCCAGAAGATGTCCCAACCGGTAAGAAGGACACATGTGCCACTATGTTCATAGCAGCCTTATTTATAATAGCCAGAAGCTGGAAAGAACCCAGATGCCCCTTAACAGAGGAATGGATACAGAAAATGTGGTACATTTACACAATGGAGTACTACTCAGCTATTAAAAAGAATGAATTTATGAAATTCCTAGCCAAATGGATGGACCTGGAGGGCATCATCCTGAGTGAGGTAACCCAATCACAAAGGAACTCACACAATATGTATTCACTGATAAGTGGATATTAGCCCAGAAACTTAGGATACCCAAGATATAAGATACAATTTGCTAAACGAATGAAACTCAAGAAGAATGAAGACCAAAGTGTGGACACTGTGCCCCTCCTTAGAATTGGGAACAAAACACCCATGGAAGGAGTTAAAGAGACAAAGTTTGGAGCTGTGACGAAAGGATGGACCATCTAGAGACTGCCATATCCAGGGATCCACCCCATAATCAGCTTCCAAGCCCTGACACCATTGCATACACTAGCAAGATTTTGCTGAAAGGACCCAGATATAGCTGTCTCTTGTGAGACTATGCCGGGGCCTAGCAAACACAGAAGTGGATGCTCACAGTCAGCTATTGGATGGATCACAGGGCCCCTAATGGAGGAGCTAGAGAAAGTACCCAAGGAGCTAAAGGGATCTGCAACCCTATAGGTGGAACAACATTATGAACTAACCAGTACCCCGGAGCTCTTGACTCTAGCTGCATATGTATCAAATGATGGCCTAGTCAGCCATCACTGGAAAGAGAGGCCCACTGGACACACAAACTTTATATGCCCCATTACAGGGGAACACCAGGGCCAAAAAAAATGGGAATGGGTGGGTAGGGAAGTGGGGGGGGGGAGGGTATGGGGGACTTTTGGGATAGCATTGGAAATGTAATTGAGGAAAATACGTAATAAAAAATATTAAAAATTTAAAAATAAATAAAACTAAGTCAACAAATTAGGGATTAGGAAGATGGCTCAGAGGTTAAAAGCATAATGCTCTTCTAGAGGATCTACATAGTTGTTTCCAGTGCCTATATTGCATGACTCACAACTACCTGTAACTCCATCTTCTTGGAGATCTGATGTCCTCTTCTGGCTTCTGTGGGTACCTGCATTCATATACACATATCCATACACACACACACACACACACATGCACACACATAACTTAAAATAAATCATCTTAAAAAGTGGAACAAAGTATTGAACCTACTTGCCATTCCAATTAATACTCAAACACCGCATGCATTCTGCTGAACACCTGGCTAACTGTCTCCCGGAATTCTCACAGCAACCCTACACGTTATGTAATTTAACTGATTAGGAAGCCAAGACCAAAAGGAGTTCATGAACTTTCCCAAGATCACTTGGCTAACAAGAGACAAAGCAGACCCTTAAACACATACAGTCTGACCCCCGAAGACTTCTGAATCGCCATGCCAGGCTCTTCTTGTCTCTGACAACCTGCCTTTGATCTTGTCCCATAAAAGGTAACACTTAAGGCTACCAGAAACATCTATAAGACAAAATTAGTTTGTGAGCTAGTGTGACTGAAGAGTGGCAGGGGCACCAGGGGAGGGAGATGGGGGGTGGAATGCAACAGGGTTCAGAGGGTGACTTTTTTCAGATGAATTCTTCCATCCCTGGTGATTATGGTGCCTGGCACACAGCAGGATAGCTGAGCTGAGAGCTGGGCTGATTGGCTTTAACTGTCAATTTGACACAGCCTACAGTCACCTAGGTGGAGAACAGGTTGGTCTGTGGGCTGTCTTGATTGTTAATTGTTGTAGGTGGGATCTGCCCCTATATTGGGTGATCAGTCATTTCACAGGCTGCCCCCTGAACTGTGTCAGAGTGAAGAAAACTGATTGAATATGCAACCAAGCAAGTGAACAGGAACCAGTGTGTTTCTTCTGCCTCTGATGAATGTGAACATCAATGCTTCAAGTTCCTGTTTTGATTTCCTAGAACGCTGAGAGATAACATGAAGGAAAACCACATCAACCTTTTCTTCCTTTGGTTGCTTTTTGTTGGGATATTTTATCACATCAATAGAAATGAAATTGGAACAATGGCCAAGAAGGGAAGACACCAGGGTGAAAAGAGCTTGGCTTTTTTGTCACTTGGCTAACAAGAGAGCAGCCATAGCAGCTTGAGGTCTCAGGAATTTGGAAAGATGACATACAGACAGACAGATAATTGATAGATAGATAGATAGATAGATAGATAGATAGATAGATAGATAGATAGATAGATAGATAGATAGATGATAGGTAGGTAGGTAGGTAGATATAGATAGATAGGAAAAAAGCCAAGGCTGGATTTCACATGACTGAGAAAAGCAGGCTCTGACTTGCTGTGTGTCTCACTGTGAGACATTAAGTGAACTTATCAAGCTGAAAGCAAAATTCAGAAGTCCACATTCCCAAGCTTGTATCACTGGAGGACTGCAAAAGGACTGCTGAAAATGCTTTGAAAATACCTGCAGAAGATGTGAGATAACGATGCCTTTTCTAAAGCTTTATCTTTATTATTTTTGATGATGTATATGTGTGAGATGGGTTGCGCATACGAGTGCAGTTGCAGAAGAGGGGATTTGGGGGTATGTATCAAGAGACATGAAATCCATCAGTTTGAACACTACCTAAAATCGATGACAATATCTAACAATGTCTCCTTGATGACTTTATGCAGAAGAGAGTTTCAGAGTAAACTTTATCACACTCTCATTAAATCTCAAAGCCTGTAGGACAGAGCATGGTTCTAGATGCAACTGGGCTCTCAAGCCCAGGATGTGCTGGAAGCTCTCTCTCTCTCTCTCTCTCTGTCTCTCTCTCTCTCTCTCTCTCTGTCTCTCTCTCTCTCTCTCTCTCTCTCTCTGTGTGTGTGTGTGTGTGTGTGTGTTTCTCTCTCTTTCTCTCTCTCTCTCTCTCTCTCTCTCTCTCTGTCTCTCTCTCTGTCTCTCTCTCTCTGTCTCTCTCTCTCTCTGTCTCTCTCTCTCTCTCTGTCTCTCTCTCTCTCTGTCTCTCTCTCTCTCCTTGATGTTTTCTAAATGACCAAAGGACAAGAATGGATTTTCTATCCCACGGGCACATGTTTTGTTGACACATTAATAACCCAGCTGCTGGAAATTCAGGTCAGAGATTTGGGGGAAAACTGAAGAAACTGCATCCAGCCCTTTGGGAGACCAGTGTTTGACTCCAAGCTTTTAAAACACTATCTGAAATCTAGAGAAAACTGCCTTTAATGAACACAGCAACCAAGACCCCAGAAGAGACTAGAGAGAGAATACTGTGATTTTTTTATCTAATATTGTTGGCTTTGGGAAGTGTCTGGAGGCCCTCATGGCTCAGATCCCAAGTCTCAGTTAGCTGTCAATTCTGCTATAGGCTTTGAGGCTTCAGGGAGACCTACTCTGACCTCTCTAACCTGAAGCTAGTGAAGCTACCAGGAAGGACTAACTAAGGCAGTCCCAAAGAAATGCAGGACACAGACTTGTACCATGTAGTTTTTGCTACAACCACTTAAGCTCCAGGCAAACCATGCTATCAACTCCACCCAGGTTCCCTCAGATCCATAGATGAAAGACACATACATATATATTGGTTTATTTTTATATTTCTTTAGCTCAATGATCGGGCTCTTCTAAGCCTTCTTCTGCTACTGTACCCTTCTTTTCACTCCCAGATCAGCACCCTAAATCTGCCCTCAGCTTCAGTTGCTCAGTTACCTTTAGTCCCAGCTCAACACCCTAAATTTTCCCTCAGCTTAGTTATGTTTCTAACCTCCTGTCTGCCACACCAGACCCAGTCGGGGAATTGGCCAATGGTCACTCCACCTGGGATCTCACATGACTGGTGGCTTTTTCTCCCTCTGAAAAGCAAATCTTTTCTCTTTCCCTTCCTGTGAAAAAACTGGAAGTCCCACATATTCCACCCAGCTCCCTGGCCATTAGCAACTTTATTGATTGATCAAGAACCAATTGGGGAATAGGACCTTTAGTGTTCATATGTAGATTTTTTATCAAGACATCAGAACCACCCCTTACATATGCTGTGGTAAAACACCATGACCAAAGAAACATGGGGAGGGAAGGGTTTATTCAGTTTACATTTCCATACCACAATTCATCATCAAAGGAAGTCAGGACAGGAACTCAAGCAGGATAGAGACCCAGAGGCAGGAGCTGATGCAGAAGCCATGGAGAGGTGTTGCTTACTAGCTTGCTCCTCATGACTTGCTCAGCCTGATTTCTTACAGAACCCAGGACCACCAGCCCAGGGATGGCATAAACCCACAACGAACTGGGCCCTCTTCCCATCAATCACTAATTAAAAAAATGTTCTACAGGCTGACCTGTAGCCTGATTGTACAGAGTTGTTTTCTCAACTGAAGCTCACCCTCTCTGACGACTCTAGTGTATCAAATTGACATAAAAGTAGCCACCACACAGACCAAGGACTTCCAAATATGAAAAGGTGAGGTGGAGATACTGACAATATTCACATGCTTTTTCCGTGGCTGTGCTAAGTGTTTTAAACTCCATAGCTTTAATGAGGTAGCTGTTACTGTCACCACCATTTTATACATGGGACAATAAAAAGTTCAGAGGTGGTAAGTAACTGCCAAGGTCACCTATTAGCAAGCAGGAAAGCCCAAATTTGACCTCAAAATCCCACACACATACTTGGCCTCTACTGCCTTATGCATAGCAAATGAGTGGGGGCTTACCTCCCAAGTACAGACCTTGATTCCAAAAGCAGCAAAACACAGCTACCCATGTTGTTTGTGAGTAGGGAGGGAGCCTGGATGCCTGTTCTGTCCTGAGAGACTTGAGCCAGCTCTGACATCTTTTCTAAAGTCTCAGGTAACTCAATAATCTGCTTTCATACCATCAGTGACACCTTTCTGAGTTTCCCCAGAAGACCCCACCTTCACCTTTCAGCTTGTATTGAAGGATGTCTCCCAGTGAGCCTCACTTCTGCTAAGTTGACATCCAAGCATCAGCAACCCTTCGTCTGGGCTCTTTCTCTCCACTGAGACCCCAGAGACAGAAAAGCACAGTGGAGAAGTTGTAGCAGGGAATGTCTTCCTCAAGTTCATTCAAAACAGTCGAGTCGGGCTTTATACTCCTAGGTCAGGCAAAAATCTACACCCACAGTCAATCAATCCCCAACCAGCCTTTATGGAGCATTATGAATCAGGACTCTTTACAATGTAACAGAAAGAAAAATCCAACTAAAGTTGGCTTGAGCACAAGATAAATTAGCTGGTCCATTTAACCAAAAAGGCCCCGGGGAGATGATGCTTTGAGACTGGCTAGAAGCAGGCATTCAAAGAGTACAGTGAGGAATATGACCCTCTCCTGCTCTCAGTTTTCACTTCATTGGTATTGGCTTCTGGTTTTTTATTATTATTTTGGAGTAGTAGAGCAGGGTGTGTTGGGTTCTCCTGTGTATATGTTCTAAGAATTAATTACAAAGGAGCTGGGTGAGGTGATACTTGCCTATAGTCTCAGCACCCATGAGCTGAAGCCAGCCTATTGTCAAAAAAAACAGAGATAGTTAAGAAAAAGAGAAACATTTTAGAATGTGTCTCTTTCCAATTAAGGTAGTGAATAGATTGGCATCATGAGTTTATTCCTGACTAAGTACCTGTTAAAAGCTGAAGTGTATTGATTGACAGCCTTGGGTCCTCCTATCCTGGAATCTCTGACTAACCCTATATGGATAGTTAATTTGTATTATAAATTTGACTTGATTAAAAAAAAAAACCTAGGGTATTAGTGAGGTACACCGTGTGTGTGTGTGTGTGTGTGTGTGTGTGTGTGTGTGCGCGCGCGCGCGCGCGCATTTCCAGAAAGGCTTAACTCAGGAGAGAGACACCCACCCAGGATAAAGATGGCATTGTCCCACAGACTAGAGTCCAAGAATTGAAAAGAAGAGGGAAACCTGAACGAGTAACACAGTCCCCACTTTCTCTGCTCCCTGATCCCTCCATGTGTGAGCCAAGCTTGTCACCACATCTGTGGCCTCTGCCTGCAGGCGGTTTCTGTTATGATGGACCACGCCCTCAAACTCTGATCCAAACCATTCCTCCCTCCCTTAAGTGGCTCCTTGTCAGGTATTCAGTCATAGCCTTGAGCACTGTGACCGTTACACCACACAGACCAGGTAGAGTGACAGTGGGTGAGGAAGAGGTGTCACTCAGGAAGAATCCCAGTGGGTGTCCCAGAAGAGTGACATTTATTCTGAGTAAGCAGAAAGGACAGTTATCTTTTCCTCAGATCTCTTCCAGCCAGACTATAATTAAGGATATGCAGAAGGCTACATTTTGCTAACCAAGTAACCATTCTTCTGAGCAGGTCTTAGCATGTAGCCTAGGCTAGCATTAAATTCACAGCCTTCCTGATTTAGTACTCCTGAGTCACAAATCAATACATTTTATATGAAGCTATCTTTGCATTGAAGGAAAAAAGGCCCCACAAAAATGTCAGAGAGAAAACCTAATTGATTATTACAAATAATTCACAAACCTGACATTAGAGGTTGAATGTAGAGTTGAACCTTCAGATCCACCACTTGCCTGCTATAACTGTAGGAAACTGGTCTCTCTGCACCTTCAACACTGTTCCTCTGTAAACAGGAGACAGCAGGGCTCTGTGCTATGGGGTCCTTTTGATCAGAGCCATGAAGCACAGCTCAGGCAACATAGGAAGCAAATCTTGTGAGGTTTCATTCATCCATTTAATGCTTGGTGTGTTTATGATCTCCTACAGCCACAATTTAATGCACAGATGATTTGTCCATTTCACAACCTAGATCCAATGGAGAAAGGATCCCCAATGAGATATTGTCTACATTAAGGTCAGCCTCTGAGAATGTCTGTGTAGGACCATCATAAGTTAAAAAATCTAGGGAAAGACCCATCTTAACTGTGAGTAAGACCTCTCCCTGAGCAGAGGATCCTGAGCTGTGTAAAATAAAGGGGCAAGATGAAAACTAGTATGCATGCATGCATGTACTGTCCTCTGCTCTTGACTGTGGATTTAACATGACCGTGTCTCTCAAGCTCCTGTTGATGTGGCTTTCCCACCATGATGGACTGTTACCTGGAATTGTGAGCCACATGAACTTGAAAGGAAGGAGAGAAGAAAAGAAGGAAGGAAGGAAGGAAGGAAGGACCAAGTGACTATGCTAGAGCTGAAAGCTAGAACAACAGAAATTAACTCAACAGATCTGTAATTCAGATTAAACACAGAACGTGGTACTGAAAAGAATGAGCAATGGTTCTGACTGATATAGAAAGACAGAAAGAGAAAACAGAACATGCAACTGAGCAGAGGGTAACAGGGTCTAACACACTTTCCCTAGAGTCCCAGACAGAGAGGCCAAAGTGAAGGAAAGGAGGTGAAAAAGAGCCATTGAGGAAATACACCAAGACCCATGTCCCCAAAGCTGGGCAAGTCTCAAGTAAGGCGCTTGTAATGCACACCCAACCTGGCTACCTCACGTAAAATTGACTATAGGTCAAAAACAGAAGAACCTTTAAAAAAAACAACCAGGAAAACTAAAGATTAATGACTTCCAAAGAGCAGATAAAACTTACTGAAATTTTTTTCAAGTTAGGGTGTAAGCCAGGAAACAATGGTGTGATATCTTCAGACAGCATACACTTGAGCTTAGCCCAAAAGGCCAACAAATGATAAAGCTGGATACCTAAGGGGGGAAAAAAACTCTGAAGAGGATTGGATATGTGACTGGCTTGGTGAGGTGCTTGTCCACATACAGGAAGATCCATTGAAGCACATAAACCAGGTGGATGGTGCACACCTGTCATCCCAGCAACTTAGGAGCTAGAAGCAAGAGGATCAAAGTATGAGGGCATATTTGGTTACATTCTGTTCTCAAAAAGAAAAAATTAACAAAGAAATAAGGTTTTGAAAAGTCAAATGGGTGATGCTGTGATCACCCCCAAAAAAGAAAGGATAGATAGATAATAGATAGATAGATAGATAGATAGATAGATGATAGATAGATAGATAGATAGATAGATAGATAGATAGATAGATAGATGGATGGATGGATGGATGGATGGATGGATGGATAGATAGATAGATAGATAGATAGATAGATAGATAGATAGATAGATAGATAGATAGATAGATAGATAGATAAATAGATAAGACAGATACTCTCTGAAGCTCAAAGAATAAGGTACCACATAAACTAGCAAATATCTTGAACCAAATAACTAATAGAAGAGAAAAGAAAGGACTATAGGACTGAATATGAGCATACTATAGTCATCAACTAATAACATTAACTAACAAGGTGCTGAGGAAATAATACAATTGGTGAAATGACTGCCTCTGAGCATGAGGACCTGAGTTCAGGTCCCCAGAATCCACATCAAAGCTGAGTGTCAGGTCTATAACCCCAGTGCTGGGTCCTTGAATTTCATTGGCTGGCCAGCCTTGCCAATCAGTAAGCTCTAGAAGACTCAGTGTCTCAACAATTTTTGAAATATAACTTCCCATAACTCTGAGGATACAAAGTCCAGGGGAAATTCAAAGTCTTGAATATTCAATAATTAAATAGAAAATAAAAAAGCCTGAGTGTCAAATATGCAACTATTCATCTTAAGAATCTAGAAGATAAACAAATTGAACCCTCACAAAAATGAACAAGGTGAGAGCCCCCAAAATGTAACAGAAAACAAATTTATGACCCAGGAAGAATTAAAGTTTATTGTTTGAAGTGACTAATAAAATGGCTGCTCTCCTAGAACTATCTAGAAAAAGCAAGAGCACCCGGTGCCAGCATGACAAATAAGAAAGGTTTCACAAGTCTACACACTACAAAATCAGAGGATTGTCAAACATTATGTAAATAAATTTAAGCATTTAAATGAAATGAATGGATACCTAGAAATACACAGCTTTTTAAGACAATTATTAGAAACAACAAAATCAGAGGGATCAATTATCTTGTAACAAAAAAGAAAAAAAGAAAGAAATTAGCCTGAAAGTGAAAACTTCCACAGAGAAACATCCTAAGAATTTCACCAGTGGACACTTGTGAACACTTGAAGAAGAAATGTCACCAATCTTTATTATATGTGTGTGAGTGTGTGCCACATGCAAGAGGGTGTCTGAAAGGCCAACAAAGGGCGTTGTATCCCCTAGAGCTGGAATTATGTTTGATTATGAGCTGCCAGACATGGCTGCTAGGAACTGAACTCGGGTCCTCTGGAAAACGTCTCTTAGTGGTTAAGAGAGCAGCAGTTCTCTTAACCACTAAGGCATCTCTCCAATCTGTAATGCTAACCTTACACAGATGCTAATAAAGAACAGAAAGGCCAGAATGTAGTTCAGTGTAGCCTTGCGTCAAACACCAAGTTCTAAACCCCAGTACCATAAAAAACAAGATATTTGGGAATGGAAAGTCTGCCCAGTAGTAAGAGCATTTGCTGCTCACATCTGCATCTCATGCCTACATCTTATACCTGCATCTCATACCTCCATCTTACACCTGTGTACCTAACCTGTGTACCTAGCAATTGGAAGGTACAGAAAAGCAATCTCTATGAGTCCAAGATCAACCTGGTCTGCATAGCAAGTTCCAGGTCATGCAGACCTACTTAATGAGACCCTATCACCCTACCTCAATGCTCAAACACACACACACACACCAAGAAATGCCAATGACATTAATGAACTGCACTTTGGGTGTGTCTGTGGGTGCATTTCTTTTTTTTTTTTTAGGTTTATTTATTATTATATCTAAGTACACTGTAGCTGTCTTCAGATGCACCAGAAGAGGACATCAGATCTCATTACAGATGATTGCGAGCCACCATGTGGTTTCTGGGATTTGAACTCAGGACCTTCGGAAGAGCAGTCAGTGCTTTTAACCACTGAGCCATCTCTCCAGCCCTGTGGGTGCATTTCTAAAGATTAGTTAAGGAGAAAGGACCTAGCCTGGATGTAGGCAACATCATCCATGGTTAGGAATGAAAAGACGAAGAGAGTGCCTACCCAGTACCAGCACCCGGCTTTCTCTGCTTCCTGCCCCACTGAGATGTGAGCAAGCAACTTCACAGCCCTGCTGCCCTGGAGCAGTCTGTGGTCACCCCTTCCCTCCGTGAGGGACCATATCCCTTCACAAACTATATATCAGAAGAACCCCTTCCTCTCTTAAGTTGCTTCTTTTCAGGTACTTAGACAGAGTGACAAGACAAAGAACTAATACAGTAGCCCAGGCTAGTCTTGAACTCACCGTCCTCCTGTGTCAATGTCCACAGTTGCTGGAATTATGGTCAAGTGTTACCACGCTTGGCCTTCAAGTCATGTTAAAATATGAACTGCAAGTGTTTCTTTTTGACCCCTCCTGTTTTCAAGTGGATGAACACTTGAGAAAAGCAGAGCTCTTCTGGTACTATTTCACACAGTTCCTGGCACGAGCCAAAAAACCCTCAGTAAACACTAGTTGAACAGGGAACAAACCTCAATACACACACAGCTGAAGCTCAGTATATACATGGTTTTTTTAAAATAAATGAATGAACTCAAGTAAAAGAACAGACTCGGAAAAAAATATTGTATCCTCTGCCAAGACTCCATAATATGCAAAGTCCTTGTGGAAGCTCTAAGAGATAAGAAGCTAAGCAAGAAGAACTGACTGAATAAAGATGAAATAAGAGTTAAAGCCAGGCTGAGAAGAAAGGGGAGAGGTGGCTGAAAGGAAGCATGGAAATGAGGGCTCAGAAGATAATGCAGGGTCTCATGTGGATGTCAAGCTACTGGGGCAGGAAGCCGAATCTGATCGGCATTGATAGCACACATTCATTTCCTCCTGCGGAGCCTCCCTTCTCTTCCTTCCCTCTAGGCCTGGGAGTGCAGGATTCAGATACATCCCTGTAGGCTCAAGTTCTGAGATCTAGGCAAGTCAGTCACTCTGCTCTTCTGGGCCATGAGAAGCTAATCAGTACGCTGGGCAGAAAGGTCTTTAGAATTGTGTCTGCTCCTCCCTACAAAGAGGTCTGGTGTCACTGATCCAAGGCATCCTAGGGTCCCTACTTTTATTTATTTATTTATTTTGAGTCATAATCTCACTTTGTAGCCCTGGCTAGCATGGAACTCACTGTGTAGACCAGGTTGGCCTCAAACTCATAGAGACCCACCTACCTCTACTTTCTAAGTGTTGCGATTAAAGTCATCTGCCACCATGCCTGTTTTTTTAATGTGTATATAAATGCATATATGCGTGTGCTGGCTTGTCTTTAAGTGCCCTGGTTCATGGAGGTACCCTCAAAGGACAAAGAGGGCATCAGATCCTCTGGAACCAGAGTTATAGGTGGTTATGAGCCATTGAACATGGGTGCTTAGAACTGAACTCAGGTCCTCCGTAAGAGCAGTACCTTAACCTCAGGACCAACTTTCTGGGCCTTTTTTGTCTCATTTTTTAAATTATTATCAGAACATAACTGATGTCTGTCAGAGTAGTGTGGAAATAGTCAGCCTCCCCCCACCCTCCCACCCCATTAATACCAGGTGTCTCGTGATGGTAAATCTCACCCTTCCTTATCTTCAAGCCCTTGTCAGCTGGAAACTGTTTTTCTTTTATTTATTCACTCACTCCTTAAGAAGGATTTACTGAGCACCTCCTATGGTGGGTGTGTGTGTGTGTGTGTGTGTGTGTGTGTGTGTGTGTGTGTGTAGACAGACTATAATCAAATGAGCATTGTGCTTGATGCTTCATCCCAACTGTAGTCAAATGTCTGAGTTCTGCACATGCTTAAGGTAAACCAGGCATAACTAAGCTACTTGCTACGGTAAAGATATTAAGTGCACTTTCTAAATATATGGTATTTATCTGTATATAATTAATAATCCAGATAAAGTCCCTTCCCTTCTAGATTGCCTTGATTCTCTATTGTAGCCTCCCACAAGCCTGAAGCAGGCTGAGCCAGAACTTGACCTTGCTGCCACTAAGGATATTGTCTAGGGTGGAGCCTTCCTCCCTAGATCACTCTATTGTTCAGCCAATGTCGCTGTTCCTCTTCAAGATACTGCTACCTGCTGAGAGCCCCACCCCACCCCCACCCCACCCCCGTAGTTATTTCGGAGACTACACCCTATCCTGCACGGTCATCACCTGCAGCTGGTTCCAGGCTCCAAGGATGAGTTGGTGGGAATGGACTTTCCCCCCTCCTTTATAAAGCGTGTCTGTCCGCCATTAAATATTTGAACCTTGAGCAGACTAGTTGTCTCGGTTCCATTATTTCTCAACCCACCTAGGCTCCCTCTTTGCTTCCAGTTCCAAGATGCCTTCCAGGCTCGAACCCGGACATGAGAGCTGCAAGCCAGCCCCAATACTCTATCACCATGTTCTTCCCCTTGGTTGGGACAAAAAGCAGTGGAAAGACTTTTCAGCTATAAATAAGATCCCCGTGTTCTTCTGACAACTGCTACTGGTCTAAGGGCAAGTTGATAAATCTCTCTGGATTAATTTTTCCCTCTGTACATAAACCCTTGAACAAAAGACTAGTCACCAAGAATATTTTCAGCAGCTCCTGATGAGTTCCTCCCGCTTCAGTTGACGCAAACAGGCACAAATCACACAAATACACAAAAAAACGAACTTGTACACACACATCACAGTAGTCAGAAATCCCTCCAGTGGCTCCCTAGTGCACTTAAATAAAACCCAAAGTCCTTATGGTACCTTGGAGGTAATACTAAGCCCCAGGGACTGAAATTAGTCCAGCTCCAAGGCCTTTCTGCCTCTCTACCTCTCTTCCCTTCAAGCATACTATACCAAGGGCTTGTACTCTCCAATATATCCCTTCTCCCTCGGTCTTCCTGAAGATTTTCGTCCTTGCCTAGGAAACTCTTTGTCTCAATCCCCATTCCTTTCAACAGCTGTTTCTTTCAGAGCATCCCCTGATCTGGCACCCATATAAAGACATATCTCCATGTCACTATGTACCCCTTAACTTTTTCTTTTAAAATTGTATTACATTGTTATTCTTTTATTTTGTGCTGGGAGAGGTGCATTTGAGGAAGTACACATGTGGTATATAGCTCATACTTGGTGGCCAGTTGACCCGTCCAGCAGGTCCAGTTATTCGAGGGTCTCGAGGGGACCTCCTCCTAAGAACCAAATGGGGGGTAGAGAGGGACGAGGGCCTTGTACGAATAACGACACGGAAACCGTTCTGGAATGTATCAAGGCCCCAATATTTTGAGAAAGGCCCAAGGCTTAAATGCACAAGCAAAAGGGGAAGTACAGATACTTATCAGTGGGAGGGGTAGGGCAATACAAGCAAAAGGAGAAGTACTTATGGGAGGGGGGGGCAATAGAAATTCTTTTGGCAGCTACACGGGGAAGCAGGAACTTGGTGGTATCAGGGTGTGGTCAGGACGTCAGCGATGGCTTAGGGCTGGAACATTCTTGGAATCGGTGTGTTGGTGGCCCGCTTTTGACCCCCTTTTCTTCTCGGGGGGAGAGGCCCAATTTAGAGATCAAGAGTTGTCTTAATAGCTCCCAACAGCCAGTGAACAACTCTGGGGTGGTCAAATGACAGCTTTCAGAATTCAGCTCTCTCCCCTCTCCCCTCTCCCTTCTTCCTTTTCCCCTCTCTCTCTTTCTCTCCCCCGCATTGGTCTGGGGATTGAACTTAGATTATCAGGTCTATTGGCAAAAACCTGCTGATCCATCTCACTAGCCCAGCTTTCTTCTGACTGCTCAACCCACCACCAGAAGATGCACTATGCTAGAACAGAGATCTCTGCTCCCTCCCTGTTCTGTCCTTAAAGCCTTGAGTTACTTCCTGTCTAGAACATGTTAATCAATCATTTCTCATGACAAATTAAATATCACTGTGTGTCAAAATTTAGCCATACTTAGTAAGTTTCTAATCTGGCTCCTGGTGTCTGTTAAGAGGCAAGTTAAGTCTTACAATTACGACTATGAGTACGTTCTGCAGTATAGCTGTGGGCAGAAATGGACCACTCACTGAAGTCAACACACTCCATCCTATGCAGACTTTGGCTTCACAGCAGAGTGAGTTGCAGGAAGGTAAAAGTAATGACCATTACTTCTGTGCAATTCCCTGAGGTGTGGGAAGTGAATCTTACAACCCTCCTTTGGCATCAGCCTAAAAAAGTTTAGTTATTTATCCAGAGTTAAAATAAAGACATAAATCCATGACCAAACCCTTGGTTGTTTGTCTTCATGAGCGAACTACAAAAGAACAGAAAGATCTTGACAAATGAGAAATATTTGGGTGTACAGTTAAAACATGTGAAGCTGGAGCTGGGGAGCTGGCTCAGCAGTTAAGAGCACTTGCTGTTCTTCCAGAGGACCTAAGTTCAGTTCCCATCTTCTACAGTAGGTGGGTGGCTCACAACGGTCTACAACTCCAGATCTGGGGAATCTGATATCCTCTTCTAATGTCCATAAGCATGTGCATTCAAGTGCACATAGCCACACACAGACATATAACTGAAAATAAAAATAAATCTGTTTTAAAGTGTAAAGTTACAACTATCAGGTACTTTTCTCATTAGTCTTTCACTGTGTTTAGTTTTATAAACTTTATTATTTTTAAAAATGAAAATAAATAAAAATATTACAAACCAAAATCTATAAACTTTATGAACTTATGTCTAGTTAGAATTAGCACTTGAAATGGAAACTCGGAAGCTTTATTTTTGATTAGGCACTGATCTACCACCAAAAACAAAACAAAACTCTCCATAACACAGCGCTAAATAAACAATTAACTTTATATTCTCTTTCATAACTCATGCCCATTACCTACATTCATCAGGTTATTCTTCATCCCCTTACATTAGACCATTCTTACTCTCTCTCCCACATGTTCTACTGCACCCACACAGATATTTATTTACATATGCACATATATTATTGGCTAAATTCTGCATATGATAAGGAACAGATTTTTTTTTCCTGAAAGTGTGTAACTTTGCTTAGTATTGTACATTCTGAGTACATGTCCCTCTGTACCCCTTACCTTTCTTCTTTTTTTTTTAAAGATTTATTTATTTATTTTATGGATGTGAGTACACTGTAGCTGTACAGATGGTTGTGAGTCTTCATGTGGTTGTTGGGAATTGAATTTTTAGGACCTCTGCTCGCTCCTGTTGGCCCTGCTCGCTCAGTCCCTGCTAGCTCTGGCCCAAAGATTTATTTATTATTATACATAAGTTCACCGTTGCTGACTTCAGACACACCAGAAGAGGGTGTCAGATCTCATTATGGGTGGTTGTGAGCCACTATGTGGTTGCTGGGATTTGAACTCAGGACCTTTGGAAGAGCAGTCAGTGCTCTTATCCACTGAGCCATTTTGCCAGCCCTCTTCTTTTTTTTAAATTGTATTACAATTTTTTCTTTTATTTTGTGTGGGAGAGGTGCATGTGTGTGGGTACATACAAAGTATAGCTCCCACATGAAAGTCAGTAAACAACTTTCAAAATATACATTTTATACATATACATTTTATATACACATTTGATATGTTATAAATATATAATATATAAATATATTTATATATATAATTTTCATTATCCATTCATTTGTTGTTTGGTAGCTAGGTTGATTCCAATTCTTTGCTATAGTAAATAAACAATCAATAAACACAGGGCACAGATGTCTTTATGACAGAGTATAAAATTATCTGGGTATATGTCCAAGAGTGAAATAGGTGAGTCATGTGATAGTTCTATTTTTAATTTTTGAGAAATCTGTAAAATAATTTCCACAATAGCTGTATTAATTAAATAATTCCACAATAGCCCCCAGAATTCACAAGCATGAATAAGGTTTCTTTTCTCTACTTCCCAACATTTCTTGTCAGGTTTGTTGATAATAGCCATTCTGACTGGGGTGAGTCTACCAACTGGTTTTAATTTCCCTTCCCCTGATAGTTAGGGCTACTCAATACTTTAAAAACCATTATTGACTATTTGCGGGGGGGCTGGGGAGGAAGGGGGTTGGTTTTTGTCTTGTTTTGTTTTTGTTTTTTTGGTTTTTTTTGAAGACTGCCTAGTCAATTACTCATTTATCTGTTGTTTGGTAGTTTTATTTCCTTGGGATTTATTTTCTGCAATTCTTTGTAAATTCTGGATAGTAGCCTCTTGTCTGGAGTGTAGATGGTAAAGATTTTCTACTGTTCTATAGATTGTCTGTTACCTCTGCCGATTGTTTCCTCAGCTACACTGAAATTATTATTTCCATCTCATCACAGCAGTTGATGTTTGGGAAGAAATTAATGAAATTGAGTATAAAAAATAATAGTACATAAAATCAACCAAAGAGTTGGTTCTTTGGGAAAAGGTAATAAGCTACGCAGCCCCTTAGTTACCTGGCTTTTCTCGCTTGTCTCAGAAGCAGCTGAATACCCCAGGAGTTCAGACAGACCATTTATCCCATGCCTGGGACTTAGTCAATTCGTGGGTGGACTGAATGAGAGTGTTGCCTCATAGCAAGCAGAACACAACTGTCTCTCTTTTGTGCCATAGTCACTCTCTTCTCTTGCATAGCCCACAAGGTGGAAAATATTCACACTCACCATCAGCAACACACGCATAGACACACACACACACACACACACACACACACACACACACATACTTCCATCATGGAAAGAGTAACAGAAAATGCTAGACATTGTATTCATATCCAACTATGCAAGTGTTTCCTAGCCAGATGAAGCAAGAATACAGTTGCTGACTTCTTACTTGTTTTAATGTCTCTGGGGCACCACACACATTGACACCTATTGATACATATATGTGACATAAACACGCATATATGAATGACATAAATATATGTTGGACAGAAACCAATTGCAAACAGAAATATATAAATACAAATAAACTCTTCCAAGTTCACTTAGAATAAATGTAGGAGACAAATCAAAAACAAATTATACACATGGGAGTATGCACACTCATTAAACTAGGCATGGTAGTGTATGGTTTGGGTCCCAGCATTCAGAGGACAGAATCGGGTAGATCTCTGTGAGTTTAGGGCCAGGTTGGTCTACATATATAGTTCCAACACTAAGTTCTATGCCAGACAAGACAACATAATGAGACAGAGAGAGAGGGAGAGAGGGGGTGGGGGGAGCTCCCTGGTGTAGAAAAGCCATGAAAGAGTCCTTTCTGGCACCTGCTTCTGCAGTACAAGAGAGTGAAGTTCTGCTAGTCTCATCCTGAGCTGGGAAAGGAAGCTTTGCTTGGGAAAAGACCTGAACTTGCAGAGAACAGAGAACCATTGCCCCAAGTAAGGAATTCCTGAATATGCTGGGTAAATAGAAGGACTGTCTTCCCTGGGCAGCATTGGAACAGAGAGTCCCCAGAATCCCCAGTGAGTTCCAGCGGGCCAGAAAATCCTGCAGAGGCTATTAATCCACTAAAGTCCCCTAGCTGGGAGAAAATCTGATTAACTCTACCTCTCCAGATGGGCTCAACTGTGAAATGTATATCACATTTCTGAAAGTCAGATAAGGTAGAGAAAAAGGCAGGTGAAGAAGAATTAGGGAAGGAGTGCCGTAGGAACAAGATGCACGCATGCACTCCTTGGTTCCTCCATTAATTTGGAGCTCAGTTTTTCCAGCCTGTGTGATGTGAATCAAATGTCCTCTGTTCAGATGGAAGAGTGTATCTTCTATCTCTTTCAAAAGAGTCAGGCAGGTCAGCTACCCCTTAACCCTAGAAACTTAAAAAAAAAAAAATCCTGAATTTCCCAACCACAGTAATCCTGGAAAGAGACTTACTCTATCCACCAGACCTTTTTTTTTTAAGTCTTCTGGGCTCAAATATTATACCTTCAATACTTTAACAAAATTGAGGGACCTTGTTCCATTGACCCTTTTAAAATGGAAACAGGTGCAGCAGCTCTCCACAGTCAAACATTAGACAGAGCTTGGGGAGTCCTGTGGAAGACTATAAGGAAATTTTGAGGGAGCCAGAGGAGTCAAGGACACCACAAGAAAACCTAGAGAGTCAACTAACCTGAGCCTGTGGAAGCTCAAAAGACTGAACCACCAACCAAAGAGCATGCATGGGCTGGTCCTAGGCCCTCAACACATGTAGCAGATGTGCAGCTTGGTTCCATGTGGATCCCTGAACAATTGGAGCAGCAGGAACTGTCTCTGACTCCATTCCCTGCCTTCCCCTAACTGAGCTGCCTTGTCTGGCCTCAGTAGGAGAGGATGCTCTTAGTCCTGCTGTGACTTGATAGGTCAGGGCCGGCTGGTACCCACAAGGGGCATTCCCTTCTCTGAGGAGGGGGTGTGAGAGTGGGACTTGGAGGAGAGGAGGAAGAGGGGGCTGCAATTGGGATGTAAAATGAATAAACAAATTAATGAAAAAATGATAAACTGAGTCTGCCTGAGCACATCTGGACTGAGGCTCATGGTGTTTACTTACATACAGCTATATTTAAAAAAAAAAATCATGGTAAGGATTTTGAAAGACTTAAAAGATAAATCCCATGATCTCTCTGGAGCGACAGAAGACCTGAAAAGACCCTGAGGCCTGGGAAGTGCATGAGGCTGGTCTCTGCCAGCACTCCAAGGGTTAAACTCAAGCCAGAGCCTAACGTGCAATTGGCCGAACCTGGAGAGAAGATATGGTTTTCGCAGCTGCGGGCCAATGAACACCCCGAGTGGGAGGGTTTGAAGCTTCTAAGGAGTTTTTCCCCCCATTTTCCCCTCTCCACCCCCTCCTGTCGGTCCTCGCCCCCACCATCCTCTACGCCGCCAGTTTGTTAAATTAATGCAGTAAGAAAGTCTGAAGATCTGAGGGAGTCTGGCCAGAAGAAGATGGGCGAGCTTAGAAATTGGAGATGCCTGTGAAAGCTTGGGTTCTTGAGCCCTGCTGGGAAGCCATGGACCCCAGCAGCCCCTGAAAGTTGTGGTGGGCTCTCTTGCTCCTGCAGCTCCAAGCAATGGGACACCTTTCCTGCAGCGATCCCAACTTATTCGGCGGGGACCAGAGAACGCGGACTGCAAGGCGGCAGCAGACAGGAACGGAGGCAGGGGAACGAGATTCCGGGACTCGGTCGCGATGCGCCAGCCTGGCACACTCTCCGACATCTAACTGAAGCCAGCACCGTCACCTGCTCCACCCCCCCCCCAACCCCTAAAACCCCTCGGGCCAGCCCAGGGCCAGAAAGAAGATGTCAGCCGGGTCTAAGGGTCTGAGGCCAGGGCTCTGATCCCCACGGATTTCTTCCTTTCATGGAGCTGGCCATCTCGACAGGAAAACAAGGGTAAAAAAAAAAAAAGGGAGAAGAAGAAGAGTAAAGAAAGAAAGAAAAGAAGAAAATATACCCACCCCCAAACGTGCCTCCCAGCGCCGCAGGGAGCCTCCAGCGAGTTGAGCTTCAGCCGCGCTCTTCCCGCCCGCAGCCGGGCCGGACGCTCTCCGTGGTGCTGAACCTGCACGACTGCCGCTGTCCGCGGTACCTTAGCTGCCTGGCTGCAATTCTCCCCCGGCTCTGACACCTCGTCCCTCTAGTCCCTGCCCCCTTAAACATCTGGATTATTATCCCTAGTGGCGTTCTCTGGCTTCGTAAGTGCCCATCGAAAACATTTTTGCACCCCCATAACTCGTGGACTTTACAGCTCAAGAATCTGGAAGATGTACAGCTTCAATACTCTGCGATTCTACCTTTGGGAGACCATTGTATTCTTCAGGTACGCGATTTTCTATACTGACCACTATCCTTATGGTGCAATAGGGGTTCAGGAGGAGTAGGGAGGCTGACTCTGCCGCGGCTTCATCAATTGGGGAGGGGGTGCTGTGTGCTGAAGGCCCTTCCATCCCTCTCCTTCCCCCACCCCCCACCCGCAGGGTGTCTGGCTGGTGCGTGTAGGTCCCAGACAGTGGCTGCTCCTGGCTGCTCCGGCAGAGGTTTGCCTGTTCTTTGCAGTCTGTCTGCTTACTGCACTCCCCGCAAAATTGGGGCCCTAGCCCCCTAGCCCCTCTGCTCGTTACCCTTCACTCGACTGAGGACTTAAGGGGAAGCTTTACGAGTTTTTTAGTTTAATTGGGACCGCATTCTCTCAAACCGCAGTGCTGGAAACCCCGGGTCTCCCGTCTGGGAGCGAAGTGACAACTAGCGGTGACGCGGAAGGTTGCAGTTGGACTGGCTGGGCACAAAACAGCATTCTGTCTCTCTTTTTGTTGTTTTGCTTCGGGGTCAGGGGTTTCTGTAGTTTGGAGCTGGGAAATAACGCAGTTATGACCGCAGCTTACAAAGCCCTAACTTAAGTGCAGATCAGGCCTATTTAATAATAGATGCTAGAAAATATTTTCCTTTTATAACTTTGACTCCATCCTCCCTGATACACGCTTCTTTCCAAACTCTGTTACAACAGACCCTCCGCTACTCCAAAGGGCAGTTCTTCTTTATGAATGGATGCCTATCCCTGCTGCCATAACTAGGCTCCCCACGCCCACCCACTGACTCCTAATTCTCTGCTTACAGGCTTGGCATTCTTGTGTTAGTCCAAGTGAAAAGTGAAAAATTACATCTTTAGGAAGTATTGAAACAGATAGGCCTTTCGTAAGTGGGCAAATCATGCCGTCTTCAGAGGAGATGATGATAAATTCCATCTATATGAATTGAGAAATATTCTTCCCAGCTCTGCAGAGATCGTTAATCTTCCTCATTCTAGCGCGTCTGCTTCTCATGTTTTACCACTGTGGTGAGTTAATAGGCATTTGGAAAAAAAACCCACTCCACTTGTTCTAAAAGCTAAACGACCACCAAATAAGATCTTCTCTGATTGTAAAACAGAATGTAAGCGTGATTTTATTGCACTGCAAAGAGTTGCTGGTTTGACTGATCCATTGGTTGGTGGTGTGAATGAGGCCTTCTCTCCCAAGTGACAGTTTCTGAAACTGAGCCTCTCTTTGCGTTTTTTTCCCTCTAGAGATGATGAAGGTTCATCTTCCCAGGGTTACCCACTGCTAAAGCTTTTAATGCCCTCTTAAAATAATTTTTAGCATCTCACTGTCCCAACCACAGCTTAGACTGTAAATAGCCAAATATTTTTTTAAGTCCAACATCCCAAGGCCTTGTGAGATTTACCTACTTCGTGAGATGGATGAGGTGGGAGGACTAGAAGAGTCTTGTCCTCTACGCACCCCCCATTCCTTTTTTTCTTGATGCAATCCTTGATTTTCTTCTCCCAGACATGAGCTTTCACAAAAAAAGGAGAATCGGTCTAAAAGGTCTGCATTGTAATCGCTCAGATAAGGGTGAGGCTCCGCTGTCTTAATTCTGCAAGTGAACTGATGGTGGCCCAGCTGAGTCTCCCTTCCCCTATATGGGTGAAGGCACCTATGAGCAGCAATGGGCATGATGGAGAACTCGCTGTGCTTATGAAGAAATGAGAGGCATAACTAGAGAGATCTGGATCATGCTGCTGCTGCTGCTGTGGCGACGGCGGCAGCACTATCGAAGCCAGAGAACTGGCTACTCCACTTCAGGAGTTAACGTTCAGACCCTTTGCAGTTTCCCGGAGAGATGAAGCCAAGAGGGTCACAAGGGAGTTAACCATGGAAGATGTCCTTGTTCAAATGGCACTTGCGTCTCTAATCCTTTCATCTTTTACATTTTAGGTGAGACATACAAAGAGCCTTAGCATTGAGGGTAAACAGAGGCCAGCAGCTTCCTTGCAGGTTACATGAAAATAACTACTCCTTCTCACCAAGGGACAGGCTTAGACTTAGAGTGAGCCAGTGTGTATATTCCCAGGGCTCAGGCCCTTCTTAGATCAAGTGAGGCTTGTCGCTCACCTGTTTGAGATTTCAAAAAAAAAAAAAAAAAAAAAAAAACGTGGGGGCCACCAGGGGGCTACCTAAGGTGCTGCATTGCATCTGTGAGCAACCAGCAAAGCAGCAACATCAACAGCAAAACAAACAAAAACAGCTGAAGTGAGTGGTGGGGGAGCCTCACGTGCTACCAATGCAGGAAGTGAATGGAGGCCTTGGAAAGACAGCTGGGGTCCTAGGAAACAGCATCAATGCAGTGTTCATTAGCCGTGTCCGCACAAATACATGGAAGCAATTTGGCTGAAGTTCCTGCATTCAGGTTAAATAGCCTAACATTTTAAATTTAGTATGTAACACCCTGTGATCCAATAACATAAATCTCGTGTCACTCAGAGGTCAGGGCCTTATATCTACAGGGGCTAAAACTAATATTCAATTTTTGATTAATTACTTAATACTCAAACACATTCCCTTTCCAACCCACCTTTAAACCAAAGGGAGCATGGCTTTGATTCCCGGAGCCCTGACAGAGGCTTATAGCAAGGATGAGACTAGTATAACCCCAACAGTCCCTTGCCTTCTCAATAACTCAGACAGACATGATCTAAAACAATGTTTCTCAGCTCCTGCACTTTCAGCATTTTGATCTTTGTAATTCTTTGCCATGACGTCTGCCCTGTGCGTTGTAGCAGTCTGTCTGCTGCCGGTAGCATTTTTTCTCCCTGATCACAACAATCAAAAATGTCTCCGGACATTGCAAACTACCCCAGGGTACAGTGTGAAGGGACAGGATTTTTCCAAGTTTTGAATGACAATAGAAATAAATACATTTTTAATCAGCTGCCCTGATGCACTAATCATAATAATGAAAAAGTCGAGATTGCTTGAGGTAACAACCCCTGGCAGAATACCCAGCATGTCCCACTGAAATAGAAAAGGATCTAGTTTGAGCTTCAGCAAGGGGTAAATACAGGAAGGCGTGAACCAAATCATGGGTGATTCTCCCAGAAGATCACCACATTTTCCTTAAGTACCACTTCCATTTCCCATCCCGATAGATGATGCCTTGTACTGAGACCCTGTGTGTCAGTCACTTGCTAAGAAAACTGATCAAAACCTCAAAATAAGGACGTCAATTCTAGGATGAGAAAAAGCATGGTAAATACATTGTTTAATGTCTCTATCACTATGGAAAGATAGATGACTATTTTCCTGAGATATGCCCTCTTGGAAAGGTTCCCAAGCTTATCAAGAAGGGCAGACAACCACCTTGATCTTTCTCCCTGGTAACATCTATGTTCTCCCCGATCCTTCCCACTGTATTTTGGGGACGGCAGAACGCATCTAGAAGTTTCTGAAATGGCCCAAGGACTTTTTCCTAAGATAATAAGCCTTTAAGGCAAGTCTGCATCAGGGACAGCCAAACTGTCAATCAGTCCACCTGCCCTCTGGAGCTTAGGGAAGATGGGAAAGAAATGTCATATGTTCATTCCCAACCGGCAGTTTGAACAAGGCCAATACATGGAATTATAAGTCTGCACATAACATCGGCAAATTTGAGAAATTGGGACGGACCGACCAGGGACATGTGGGAAATTTATCTTAGGAATGGTCTTATGAAAGACTGCAGCTAAATGGGGCAAGGGAGAGAGTGGAACAGCTACGGTCCATGGGTTCTGACTTCCAGAGTCAACTCTGCTCTCATCCTGCGACACAGTCGTAAGAAGGCTCTATTTTCAACTCAGATGGCTAAACCTAACCCTTGTAAGTTCCCTTCAGCCTTTGAGTAACCCATTATCAAAGACGGGACTCCATTTTCACAAAGGTTCTGAATGAACTGGCCCCAGTGGCTACCCTGCCTTCAACCCTTCACCAGGTATTAACTAATCATGTGATTGTGTGTCCCATTCAAAAACCAGCTACTCTGCAGGGACACATACCATCCCTGCAGAGAGGGACCTTTTCTCCTACCGCAGATGGTCTACAGTGCTTGCCTCCAAGTGCTCTGTGTACGGAGTCTGTGACAGCACCACACTGATGTGGTACCATTAACGTTATTTCCTTCATCAGCTGGCAGAAGCCAATATGATTTCTAAGATGGATGGTACTGTCTCCTGTAAGCTGGGCTTGAAGGTTCTTCTGTAGGGTTTTAAGTATGCTTTAGATAGTGCAGCCTCAGCCACAGCAGATTTGGGATCAGGAATGTAACTGTTTCCGCGTGACCTTGAGAAGACTCTGTGACCCTACTGAGTCTCACTTTGCTCACCTGTAAAATGAAAGGATGCCACCAATTACACCCTCAGAAACTTTTAGATGTTCCTGTTTGCAATGACCTTCTTCCAATCTTTCCCCATAATAATACAGTTAGGGTTAAAGTCATTGCAGCATATCCCAGCTATCACCAAAATAATAATAATAATAATAATAATAATAATAATAATAATAATAATGGCTGTTGCCAGCTACTCCCAGTCTCAAAACTCAGAAAGAACTGAGGACCTCAGCCAGCTACTTTCCTCTATGAACCATTCCCCTAAGGTAGACGTGGTGAATGACAAAGACTATAAATGTCATACCTTCCTAGGCCAAGAAATGTTGAGAGTGATAGGATGTCCCACCACTGCCGTATCTGAAAAATGATTTGAGAAAGTCAGATTCTCTTCTTTCTTTCAGTGACTGTTTAACATTTATCCGCCCCCCCCCGACCACGTAAAGCCTAATTTTTAGTTGTTTACTGAACTCATCCTTGACTTATTTGCCCATTGTCATAGCCAAGGGAATACACAGCTGTCAGAAACTGACTATCACAGCACAAGCAATGCCTCTCACTGAGTTGATCTAAGATGACACACTACTAAGGACCCCTGGTGTTTCCTAGTCAGCCCATACGGTTTGGGCAGAGGTAAATTCAAAACTGGCTATAGTCTCTGAAACATTTTATATAGGCTCCAAGTCTTCCCTAAGATTGCATGTATCTCTGATGTACCCATGGCCTCCATATTGGGAAACATTAGATTTGATTTAGCCAATGCAGCTGCAAGAGCATAGATTTTTTTTTAATGCACACAGAAATTCTGGCTTGAGGTAATTAAGAACTTTCTGGAATCTCTGCTGAATGATGCAGGAGCTACCACAATAGTTATGGAGGCAGGGAAAGGGGACTGGAGTCTACCTGCCAGGGGGATATAGAAATTCACACTTCTATAGATTATAAATTTGTGAGTGATTTCTTGCAAAAGAATAAATAAAATGCAGGTCAGAGACAACCCTGACAATGCTTAGGCCTCCTCTTGTCCTGACTCCTAACTTGCCTCCTGAGATTTTGGGGCTCTAAATCAGGCCAAGAGCACATACTTGGTATTTTTCTCATTCTTCAAAATAGATCAGATAATAACTAAATTGAGCAATGAACCTACACGCACAATGTAGCAAAGGATTATTAAAAGGAAGCCACCTTAGGTTATATTAAAAAAAACCTGCATTTAAGGAAGAAAACAGGCTTCAGAATGCACCAGAAGAACATAGCAGAAAATTTACCAATCCACAAATAAAGCCACAGGCACCATTATTGTTCCTGGCACTTACAGCCTCTCTGCCCTGAACTCCAGCTGTCCCCCACAAACCCTTTCCCTGTTAAGCCTAACACACAACCAAAGACACCACAGGGTGCTGGCAACTTCTTTGAGAAAACAGTTAGAAGGGAACCATGGCTGGGGCTGGTGGGTAGGAGGGGGGCTTAGCCACACAGTCCAGGCTCTGGAATGTGAGTACTTAAGAGGGGTGCCTGCGGCACCAAAGCTTTTGAAATGGTGTCTAAAGATCCCTTTGTGGTTTTCTGAAGTTGATATTGTCTGAAGCTAATTCAGCACAATTAGATTACCACTCTTAGCCTTTGAATCCGGCCTGTTCTGTAGGATCTGTTCCTAAATGAGTTTACCGACTTAACGGGTGCTGTTGACAACTGTGAATCCCAGCCGTGAAGTGGGCAGTGGTTCTCTCTCCTTCTTGCCTCGGGTGTGAAGGAAACCCATCCTCGTGAGCTGCATCCGCAGAGCTCCCACACATTCATTGCAGAGGGTCACACTGTCCCTCCACGTTAAGGAGTCTGAAACAGCATGAACTCTGAGCGGATCTCAAAACTGACCTCTCAAGACTAGTTGAGAAAGGTTTGTTAAAAAAGACAAATCCCAAGAAATTGAGAGGTTTGAGCTTACATAAAGAATTCTTGTTACTAAAAAAATAATGCGTGAAGAGACAATAGCTAATGCTGGCAGTGATGGAGAGACTTGGGGTATTGATAATGTCACAAGTGCACTCAGATCTCCAAACACTTCAGGTTGTGTACCTATATGGATAGCTTTGCACATGTCAATCAAACATAAAGGTAGTTTTAAAATTTAAATATTTGGGGGTGGGAAGTGGCTCAGTGGATAAAATGTTGAATTGAGTCCCTAGTGTCACAAAGTAGCAACATTTTAAAAGTAAAATACAGATTCCCCACCAGACTACGGAGTCAGAATCTCCAATGACTGAACCAGAGACTGAATTGTTCACAGAACCCTTTAAGTTGAAGCTTTTCAAACTTCTGGTGCACATCAGGTGCCAAGAGCCTGGCTGGAGATGTCATTGGGGGGGGGGGGGGCCTGAGAGTCAGTCTTTCTGCCAGCCCTCTTATGACCCAGTGGCTAACACAGAGAGAAGGTAAGGGTAGCGAGGCCCTGAGTCATCCTGACTGAGGCCACACGGGAAGAAACTCTTTCACGTTGCAGATACAAAAGAAAAGATAAACAACTTGCTTGCAGGGGGGCAGGACTTCCTAACCCATCAGTCACACATCCTTCCCTAAGTTTATTCCCCGTGTGTTGTGTGCAAAACCTTTATGCCCTGATGATACCCTTTATGCCCTGATGATACTACATAGTCTCCCTTCATTTCTTGCTGTTCTGTCTCCTTCTCTTAAACATAAGCACAACTCAAGGCAGAGCTCCTCTCCAGGGCATCCAGCCCTACCCTGAGATGGCCATGCAGTTCCTGTGTCTTTGTGCACCTGCAGCTCTCAGTCACACTCCACAGCCATGCAGTAAGAGCATGGAGAGAGAGAGAGAGAGAGAGAGAGAGAGAGAGAGAGAGAGAGAGAGAGAGAGAGGCAGCCAATGGATGAGAATGGCATCCCGACCCCAGAGGACTTAGGATACTGCAATGAGCATCTGTGGACTGAGGGAGGAGTGAATCTGATGTCAGAAGGGACTTGGGGGAATCAGGACACTCACCCATCTTCCTAGGCACCTGATCCAGCATTCATTAGAGGCTTGTTTGGGACTCCCAGAGGTGTGGAAAGCTCTGCCCCATCCCACCATTGCTCTGACTCCAGGATCATGCCCTTTCTTCTACATCCCTTTAATTTACCCACCTTTGCAGGGAGTCTGTTGCTATCTCATACCCATGAGAGTGACTGCTTTGTTCTGTGTGTGTTTGTTGCTATGTGTTCCTTGCAGCAAAACCCTCCCTAGCTCCAGAGGACTGCGGCAAGCCACCTTGCTCTTTCAGTAGCACCTCAGTTTGAAGCATAAGCTGCCCAATCTCCCAATCCCATTAAAAAGTAAAACAATTCCAGGTCAGTGGTACCTACCCCACAGCAGAGCTGAGAGAACTGAGGCTTAGAGGGAAAACATGTTTAGCCTTTGGGTGATTCAAGAAACCTGCCTGATTATCACAGGGTAAAGCCAGGTGCTATGACCTGTGCCTGTAATCTCAGCACTGGGGGTTCCTCCATATTGCTATGCATTTACTGGGGTTTTTTCCACCAAAGCCAGTCCTAAATTATGTGTCTTTGCAAACACACATGGCATTTTCCTGGGGAAAAAAAGAAATTGAGAAAAGGGAGACTCCTCACATTTACTCACATGTGAGTAAAACACACATTTTACTCACATGGTTGACACTGCCATGTGAAAATCCTTCCTCAGCCTTCTCTCTGTCCTTTTTCATGATGTCCCATCTCAGTCTGAATAGCAACAGCAAGTTAACAATAACAACTAGTATGTATGAGTCCTTATTGAAGGCTGGGTATGGTACTGACATTATGTTTCCAACCTTCATCCCTTCCACAGAAGGGACACTGATTACCCTCCAGCCCCACTGCACCTTGTCTCACAATTCTCTCAGGAATCCTAAGATGCAGGTACTATTTAACACAACCCCCCATTTTAGAGGTGACAAAACTGAGGCGTAAAAATGATTATGTAGCTCTCCTAAGTGACAGCTAGTATTCTAGAATGCACTCGGAGGGCTGGTGATGTGACTCATTTGGTAGAGTACTTGCCTCACACATAACACCCTGGGCTTTATCTCTTGCACCCAATAAAGCATGGTAATGATATACACCTGTAACTCCAAGTACTTGGGAAGTAGAATCAGGAGAACCAGGAGTTCAAGTCATCCTTAGCTACAGAGAAAGCTGGAAGCCAGGCGGGTTTACATGGTACCTTATTTCAGAGAGAAAGAAACAAACAAAAAGAGAAAGAAGGAAAGAAAGAAAGAAAGAAAGAAAGAAAGAAAGAAAGAAAGAAAGAAAGAAAGAAAGAAAGAAAGGAAGGAAGGAAGGAAGGAAGGAAGGAAGGAAGGAAGGAGAGAGAGAGAGAGAGAGAGAGAAAGAAAGAAAGAAAGAAAGAAAGAAAGAAAGAAAGAAAGAAAGAAAGAAAGAAAGAAAGAAAGAAAGAAAGAGAAAGAAAGAAGAAGGTAGGGAAAAGAAAGGGGAGGTAAGTGAGGGAAGGAGAGAGGATGGAGAGAAGGAGGAAAGGAAGAGAGACAACAGGAGTAGAGAAGAGAGGGGGAAGGGAGGGGAAAGAATAAGGGAAGGGGAGGGAAGGAAAGGAGAGGGGGAGGAGGGAAGGAAAGGGGAGGAGAGACAGGGAAGGGAGGGACACTACCTTTGATCCCACACTCACCAGGGTGGAGTCAGGAGACATTGAAGCAGATGAGGAAGATGGATGAGACACGTTCTGTCTCTCAAAAGAACCAAGAGCCAATCCCTTGTCGGCGTGTATAAATAGTAATAGTGTCCTTGCCCTACACACGAAAGTGAGTTTCCAACCTTCATCCCTTCCACAGGAGGGACACTGGCTACCCTCCAGCCCCACCAGCAAGGCTAAGACTACAGTTTTTCTGAGAGTATGGGTTCTTTCTCCCACTGCACTTTTTCCTCTCTGTCCCCAAGTCATCTGCGTGGAAGAGCTATCTAGATGATGGGAGCAGGTTCTTGATCGAGAGCCCAAGCAGGACAGCAAAGCACTCTAGCCTAGAAAAGAATAGTAAGAAACTATTGGTCCCCTGTTTGAAGACCAACAACCTGTGCAGCCACACTGTATAACTCCATCATGGAGGATCAAGTATCCTTAGTGTACCTTTAACTTCTTTATGGGTGAGAGTTTGAAGAGGAAACCCTGCCTCAGGGGCTGTCCACCTCACCCTATGCCTCCACATTTGGCTGCCAGAAAACAGAGCCAACAGTCTCTTCAAAACCTCTCTAGACCAGGAGACTGGGTGACCAGGTGCCATAGGTGGCTGTAACAATACACAGGGGGTGCGCAAGGATGAAGGTAGCCCTCCTGAGCCACTCTTGCTCTACCACCTGTTCTTAACATTTCTCCGAGCGACACAGAGACATCCCCCATGTGCCTCTAGCAGGCCAGACGTGGAAGGAAAATAATCAATACACACCAAGTCTCTGCCAATCAACTTTTGAAGCAGACCTGCTGCTGTGTTCCTTTATCTTTTCCTGTTGTAAACATTATAATTTGTTTGCATTAAGCAACCTAAGAAAGAATGTTGAGGACCAAACTACACAGGAATCTTATTCCCTAGGATGAATCATGGAACAGTTGGATATCCCTCCTTTCAGATTGTTTTTATACCACAACAGTCACCACAATGTTAGTACATTTGTGCCTGGCTTTATTCTCAGTGCCGAATATGGGTAAACCTGTGGGTTCCTCAGAGCTATGCTGTTAATCCAAACCTGTTACTCATCCAAATGTGCAGATGAGCTTCAAGAGTCTTCCTAGGGCCACCCAATCTGGACCAGATAGTCCTCAACTAGATTACAAGGGATCTGCCTTCAGAAACCCTTTTTCTGCTATGGTGATACAGTTTGCATCATACAGTAATGGAGTTAGTCTTAAACCTTCAGTCTGTAGCATGCAAGACCATCATGGTTCCAGTAGCTGTACTGACTTTCCCTTGAGCTCACCAGGTCTTTATCTGACACTTACCTTCCAGCGTGTGCCATGGAGCTCCCACCTCTGTCCCTATGTCCTTTACATCACGCAAACCAACAACCCAAGCCAAAGTTGTCCATGAATCCCTGCTCTGGACCCAAGGTAACACCTGATCCCTCCATAAAACTGGAAAGGGCACCACCTTCAGAGGCACTCGAAACAGCTCCAAGTTGGGATGCTGCTCGGATCCTGCTTTCCTTGTCGAGGGATCTCGGCTGCTTCTCAGCCTTTCTGTATCTCAAGCTTCCTGTCTTTGAAGGGCTGTGGATGTAGCTCAGTTGGTCTACCTCATGTCAAGCTTGTCATCCCAGCACTCAGGAATTGGAGGCACAAAGGCCAAGAGTTCAAAGTCATCCTGGGCTACATGATAAGTTCCAGGCCAGACTGAGATACATGAGTCTATTTCAAAAAACGATCTTATAGCTAGGAATAGTGACTGAAGTCCATTTTAAACACTTATCATTCTTTTATGTAGAAGAATATAAACCCTCAACGTGCAGTAACTCTCTCTCCACACCTGAAATCCTACCCATACCTCAAGATCCAACTCTAGCTTCCCTTCCTTCATGGGCATTCTCTGAGTAGATACCATCCCTACCACCAACTGAGCCTGAAATCACCTTTCAAACATCCCTGAAAACCTGGCTGGAGAAATGGCTTAGCCATTAAGAAGAGCACACTCAAGCCTGGAACTGGTGTCACATGCCTTTAATCCCTGCACTAGAAGAAGGCAAAGGTGGGTGGATCTCATTGAGTTCAAGGCCAGCCTGGTATATAGTGAGTTGTCCAGGTTAGCCAGGACTACACAGAGAAACCCTGTCTTGAAAAACAAAACAAAGCAAACAAAAAACACAAAGAAGGGCACACACCACTCTTCCAAAGGACCTGAGTTCAAGTCCTAACACCCTCATCAAGTGTTTCCTAAGGAAACCCTATATAACTATAACTCCAGTTCCAAGGGAATCTGACACTTTGTCCTCTGTAGGCACCCTAACACAACACACAGTGACACATACACTTAATCAAAAATAATGAAAGTCAAAAGATAAAAATATGTTTTAAGTCCTTGAAAATGTAAGCATCACCCCTCGCCCTTGGTTTCGGCAATGTGGCTTCCAGGCATATCAAGCCTTTCTAGCTTCATCACTGGAATAAAAACCCCTCGAGAACCAAGCTGTCTTCCTTGATGCCTCCCAGAGTTTCAACTGGCCCTTCTTGTCCCTCATGAGCTGTGCCATCCCTGTGGCTTCGGGTACATCATACACACGTTTGCTACTCTTCCCCTATATGTCTATTCACTGCCTCCTGTCATTGGGTGACAGAAGTCCAGGTCCTGGAGGATTCCACCCAACCAACCCTAAAGTTCTGCTGTATCTCACCATGACCCCTTTCTGCTCCAACAAATGAGTCATGGAGAGAGGATGAGTTAAAAGTGGTGGCTCCATCCTGGCCCTGACACAGCTGTAGGAAGTCCTTCAGGCTTTGTCTCACAGCCTTCCAGGGCTTGTCTGAGCTCTGGGCCTCCCCAAATATCTGAGTCATTGTAGATAAGATAACGTTGCTTCCCATCGTGTCCTCAGACTTGCAGAAAAACCACTTCCAAAGAACAAAACAAGCTTTCTAAGGTAGTATTCTCTAAGGCCATACTCTCCTGAAGGAATGTGATGTCATCAGAAATGGTTTCATTTGTAAAGAAGGCATGGACTTCATTGGAAGTAGCTTCCTCTCTGCGACCTAAAACAGCTACTAGAAAAGAAAATGTCTCCACATGAAAAGGGGCATAATGTTGTCTGGAAAGAGGGGCTTGAAGAGTTTGTTATTAACGTCAACATCTAAAAAGCTACACCTCCTGGAAGATAGGACTGAAGCTAAGTAAAAGATGAGATGTCCCACACCCTCTCATGTTGGATCACCTGGAGGTCAGAGCTAGCCAGGTCTTCCTCCACTAGCAAGCTCTACTGTGCATGCATGTTGGAGATACAGATAGCAACCATCTTCTTCTTTTGAGATAGGATCTCTCCCTGGCTAGGAACTCACCAAGTAGTTCACCCTGTGACTCACTGGCTAGCCAATGAGTCACAGGGACCCTCCTGTCTCCATCTCCTCAGTGCTAGGATTATATAAGCACAGGCCACCACACCTGGCTTTTTCTTAACGTAGATTCTGGGAATGAAGCTCAGGTCTTGATGCTCATGAGGCAAGCACTCTACCTACTGAGCCATCTCCTGAGCCCTCTTCTGTAACTGAGTCTTGGGTTTTCCACATCTAAGATGAGCTGAGACTACATTAAGATAATAGCCCTTCCAGCTGCTCTGGCATAAGGCTTCATTTCAGCTGGTAGCAGGAGATCCTGGTAATGCCATGCGTTAAATGTGGAGCAAGATTGTTTGAAGGATTCCAAAGGCACCATTGTCCTCCTCTGTGGCATGAAACTAATAATCGCTATCTGACAGATCACCATTTATGTTGAACGACAGTTAGCCAGCAGAGTATGGGTACTGCCTATGGTACCTGGATATCGTGCAAAGCAAGAGGGCCAGCACAATGGCCATTTAAAGAGGGCTGGGTGCCAAGGGTGGGCAGAGCATAGAGGAGTCCAACTGGCTGGAGGCGGGGAGACAGTAGAAAGATGGAGACAGTTTCATGAAGCTCAGGATAGTTAAACTGAGCAATGGGAAATGACTAATTCACAGGGAGCAATGAACGCAAAGAAAGAGAGGTTAATAGAAGAGAAAGAATTTCTCTGAGCCCAAGGACAAGAGTAGACAGTTCTAGGCTCCGTCACCCAGCTTCAGCCTGCTCACAACTGCCTGTCCCCTCCCAGTGGCCTTCTATTCAGCTGAAAGTGGGTCACTTCTTCACTCTGAAAAAAAAAAATTCCCCACTAGAAGCAGGCTATTGTCCTAAGTTATAAGGAGAGACACATGGACAAACAGTAGAGTTCTGGCCTCAGAACACTTCCTTCTAGAGGAACTTAAATACCAAGCTAAATGAACAACTGAGGAAATGAGTCTGTGGCTCAGTCAGTGATGTGTTTGCTGCACAGACATGAGGACCTGATTTTGACTCCCAGAATAGGCACAGAAAGCTGGGTACAGTGTAGATCCTGAAGAGGCAGACAAGAGGATACCCAGAGCGTTTGGACCAGCCAATCAGACCAATTTGGTGACCTCTGAATTTAGTGAAAGACCCTGTCTCAAAAACTAATGTGGAAATGAACACACACACCTGCACACACAACTACGTACGTACACACCTGTATACACACACACACACATACCTGTACACATACACAGATACCTGCACACACACATATACCGGCACACACAAGAACAAATATATAACACACATATAATAATATCTGAGTCTGTTAGCATTACAAAACCAGTGAAACAGGAGACTGGGCCAGAGCTCACAAAGATTTGCCCCAAGGTGCCTACTCTTTCACCCACTCTCCCCTTATCTCTGAACCCATAATACGGGGAGACGTAGAGATGGAAAGATAGGAGAAAGCTATATTTCCCTACAGATGAGGAGACTAAAAGACAGACAGGAGGCCAATGTCACATGACCAAAAAGAAGCTCAAGGTGATCCCAGAAAGTCAAAATGTCTAAGATAGGGGCAAATGAGATGGCTTTATGGGTAAAGATCCTTTTTACCAAGCCTGACCTGAGTTTGATCCCCAAAACCCACATGGTAGAAAGAGAAAACTGACCCCACAAGTTATCCTCTGACCTCCATACATGATCACACACATACAGACACACATACAGACATAATACATGCATACATACTTACATAAATGTAATAAAAATCTGTCTAATATCCAAGGTAAATGATGAGATTGAATGGGTTGGGAAAACTCAAGCATCATAGAAGTATAATTGGGAAAAAAAACCCACTTTTCACTTTTTGGTATGGCTAAGTGTGCTCATGTGAGGGGGTAAAGTATGGAGATATAGAACCAAATTTGTTTATTATCACCATCTCTTGAGAATGAGACTGTGGGAGACTCTTATTCCTGGGGTTAAATAGTTCTACAATGCTTGGGTGTTTCACTGTAATTCAAACTGTTTATTAAATGTGAAATTTTTTTCAAGTCAGGATTTCTCTGTGTATAGGCCTGGCTGTCCTGGAGCTTGCTTTGTAGATCAGGCTGGCCTTGAACTCACAGAGATGTGCCTGACTCTGCCTCCTGAGTGCTGAGTGGGGTTAAAAGCCTGCGCCACCACATCCAACTAAAATAAAATATTTTTGAAGGAAGAGAATGTCAGAGAGTACAAGCTTGGGGGGGAGGGTGTGGTGCAGGCGTGAGTCAGATATGGAAAAGGCAGATCCAAAACAGTGACAGTTTGCGCTGACTGCATTTCACCCTGGAGTAAATGAGCCTGAAGGCTGAGACCCTTTGGTGTGTTTGCAGAGATTTTCCAAGCAACTAAAAACTGCTTTCCTCGTTAAAGTCATGATGCTGGAAATACAAAGTCATTGGAAGATGTTAAGCCATAGACTTGGGTTTTTAATTTATTTATTTTGTGTGTTGGTGTATGTATGCACATATGAGCTGGGGTTTGGGTGTACACATGTCTGTGCATACATATGGAGTCCAGAGGACAACCCTAGTTGTAGTTCATCATAGTCTATGAGCCTCTGGAATAGGCTTTCTCATCAGCCTTGGACTCACCAATTAGGTTAGGCTGGCCTGCTAGAGAGCCCCAGGGATCCTCCTGTCTCTGTTTCCCCCAGGTTATAATGGCAATCACATGCTAGAATGTAATGAAAGCACATGATATCTGTAGGTTCTGGACTCCAGCTCAGGTCCTCACGTTTGTGTGACAAGCACATTACCAAATGAGTCATCTCCTCAACACCAGGCTTGCTTGGTATCTGATAACAAAGTGCTGGCCAAGACACATTCTTAACGAGGTACCTGGAGTCTTACCTAATATGAAAGGCTGTTTCATTTAACCTTCAAAGTGAGGGGCAATGGGAGGTGGAACAAGAAGTAAGCTAAAGATGGGAAGACTTCTCCTACCTAGTGCTTCCCATTCCGAGGGAGGACTGAGGCCACAGGAAAAGGCCCTTCTCCAGATTAGTGTCCAAACCAGACTAGAGCCAAGGACTCCATGCCTCATTCCCATGACAACTTTCCCCGGCATCTAACAAGATTTCTGCTGGTGCTGTGCCGATGAATAGCAAAGGCACAGGACAACCTTGTTTACATCATCAAGAATTTTACTTTAGAATGACAGCTTTGCCTTATGGACAAGAATTCCCCTAAGGAAGACTTCTATGATTAGTAGCATTAGCAAGGAACATGTGCGGCATACAGCCTGCCATATGTCGGGAAGTTTTTGAATGTCCCATGTAATGAGACATGGGTGTATCCCCATGGTTGAGCGTCGATTCAGCAAGTGCAAAGCCCTAGGTTCAGTTCCTAGAACCCTAAGAAGATAATTACTCCACAGGTATACACACAGGTATACAACTATTTGATTTAATAGCAACCCCATGAGGGAGGACCCACTACCACCCCATTTTTTGGATGAAGAGCCTAAAGCTGAGATCTTATTCAAGTTCAAAGTTTTATATGAGAAAGTCACCCCCCCCCATCTGAATATGCTGTTTTGACTATTCGATGAGGTAGAATGAAAGAAAGACCCCAAGGAGGAAAAGTGAGGGGCTCTGCCCAAATCACAGACTTGTCTAGTGAGAAAGGAAGGAGGTAATTTGGGACAGGCTTCCTCTGAACCCCAAGTCTGCCACAACAAACTCCGGGTTTCCTTTTTGCTCTAGCACCACAAGATTTGGAACTCAAGTTCAGTTTCCTTCACCCTCATAGCAGTTCTCTGTTACTCCAGTTCCAAGGGATCTAGCGCCCTCTTCTGGCTTACCTGGGCATCAGGCATGCACATGGTGCACAGACATCCAGGCAAGCAAACCACTCCTATGCATCAAATAAAATTTTATTTTCTTTAAAAAAAAAAAAATCACTGTAAAAAACACACACACAAAAGAAGGCTGAAGATGTAGCTCAGTTGGTAGAGTACTTATCCAGAATGCAGAGGACCCTGGGTTGGGTCCCCAGCACCACATAGACCAAGTACTCACCTGTACTCCCTACACTGGGAAAATAGGGACTACAAGAACAGGAGTTCAAGGTCATCCCCAGCTACATAGTGTATCTGATGGGCTATCTGTGACTCAGCCTCAAAAACTATTTGTTCATTTATATTTTTAAAAGATTTTCTTCATTCTTAATCGTGGACATTTAGGGGAGAGAGTATGAGCTCATGAGTGCTAGTTGCTGGGGCGGTCAGAGGTGTGTGATATTCTGGGACTGGAATTACAGGTTGGTAAAACACCATGTGGGGGCTGAGCAGTGGTGGCACATGCTTTTAGTCCCAGCACTTAGGAGGCAGAGGCAGGCAGATCTCTGAGTTTAAGACCAGCCTGGTCTACAGAGTGAGTTCCAGGATAGCCAGGGTTACACAGAGAAACCGTGTCTTGGAAAAGAAAACAAAGAAGACACTGTGTGGGTGCTGAAAATTGAACTTAGGTTCTCTGGCAGAGCAGTAAGCACTCTTAAGCACTAAGCCCCTCAAAGAGTAATATTCAACCAATGCATTAGAAAAATACACAAGTGTGTAGTAGAGGCCTGGTCCCTGCACCCTCCATCTCTGGCTGTCCTCTGTAAATCACAGGCAGGGCCAAGTAAAATTCCAGCTCCTACTTGAACACTGGCCAGAAACTCACCCAGCCGCAGGCAGCCTCTTCCATTACAGGAAAGCTCTGATGGTGAGACTATCCCATCCTCGGGTGCACGCAGCAGCCACAGTAAGAGAGTCCCACTCGCTTTGCCTGGTTGCTTGGAACAAGCCTACAAAACTACAGAAGCAGAACGCTCTTGGGGCTGGGGAGATCGCTCAGTCAGTAGTGTGCCTGTTGTATAAGCACAAGGGCTTAGGGTAGGATCCAGACAACCCACATAAAACTCCTGCTATGATGGCACCCACTTTGATGGCACCCACTTGTAATCCCAGCACTGAAGATGCTGAGAGAAACGGATCTCGGAGGCTCACTGGCCTGCTAGTTTAACCTACTAGGAGAACCCCAAGCCAATGAGACCCTGTCTCGAAGGATTAAGGTAGATAGTGCCTGAGGAATGATCACTAAGGTTGACCTCTCCCCGCCATGTATACCCTACCCACACACAAACACACACATATAAAGAAATACACACATGGAAGCACACGTGTGTGTGTGTGTACGCACGCACACACACACACCTACCTACCTATCTGGTCTTGCTCCTACCCTGCCACCTACAGGCCATGTAGCTTTCCTGACACATCACTTCTGCCTCTTGCAGCTTAGTCACCTCCTCTCTACAACAGGAATACAAACACACACCTCACAGAGCATCTTGCAGAAGAAAAATAGCTAATATTTGCAGACGGCTTAACTCAGTGCCTGGAAAAATAGAAAAAGGCTTCCAGACCATTGTTTCATTAAGTCAGGTCCCTGCTTCCCCACAACGGTCCAGCACACTGGTCCCTTTTGCCCAAGTCTTCTTTCAGCCAAACATCCAGAGTCCTTAATTATTCCTCATAGGTCAATTTCAAGTTTGTTTACCAGCCCAGTTGTTCCTTTCTGGATCTCTTCCAGATGCTAATATCCCTCTTAAAATGCAGGGCCTACAACCGAACACAATAAATTAGCCAAGATTTGAAGTGCAGCCCACATCCAGCAGTCCCTGCCCTCCCTTCCTCTTACAGGCCTTAGATTCTCCTGGGGTTCTCAGAGTGAAGAGTCTTAATCTAGGCTGGAATCAAATTGCAATGAAGGCCACCTACACCTTCTGCAAGAGTCTGAACTCATGGTGATGGCTATCAGATAGACCAAGCTCTCTGTGACCAGCAGTACAGTTGGCACTGAAGACATACTTTCTTATTTAACCCTAACAACTCTGGAGGGCACTCTGCTAGCATCATTATTTTCCTGCTAATAAATGGTCCTGTGAGACTCGAGGGACTTGCCCAAGGTCACTGCATGATAAAAGGCAGGATCTGTGTTGGGTTCTGTGTATGGTTCTCCTGTGTCTTAAGTATTCAAGGACACGAGGACTATCAGGATGAAAAATGCTGGAAAACGAGACCAGAGTGATACAGTAGAGAAAGGGACACAATGAACCACACCATGTGGGCATCCGGACCATCTGCCCTAAAGGCCACCCCATTCCCGTGAGCACGCACCAGTGACTGTGGTTACCTGGGCAATAGGAGCAAGTGCCTGAGAAGACAAGATGGAGGCGTCATCTCCCTTCTTATCCAACTGCACTATGGAAAATTAGAAAAAAAATCTAATGTTCTGCTCATGATGGTGCTGAAGTTCAGATGGGGTGGGGGCCCCACCTCACTATTACAGACGTCTACTTCAGAGTCGTGCCCAGCTGTGGACTCACCAGCTTTGTTTCTACAATAGGAGCAGAGATTTGCCTCAGTCGGACTTTCAGCATGACTTGTAATGAACTCGAAAATACTGCCAAAAGATTTTTGGTTTGCTGTTCAAGGGAGATCCTGAGGCAGGTGGCTATTTGGGTAACAGATTCATCAAAAGTCACTAATGCTGTAGATAGCCAGACAGTAGAAGCATGGTGGTGGCTCTGAGGTACATCCAGGTCCACATGACAGGGAAGGCCTCTTTCTGTATAGACACTTTAGAGGAACAGGTGGAAAGTCGATTGAACTCTTCCTTATTTAGCCCCAGTCAGCCATTGTGTAGTTACCCAATGAGTAGACAGTTAAAGAATGTCAGATGACTGACAGACATTCTTCCTGGATTACCATTACTGGGGTTCCACAGGCCGAAGGAGGGAAGAATCTAGAGAGGCAACTTCCCTTAGTATGAAACTAAATAATTACTATAGCTACTGGAATTGGCCGAGGCTTATCCAAAATGGAAGCGTTTTCCAAAATGGTGTGGCCCTGGCAGCCATTGTCTGTGCCAATCCACAGAAGGACCAGAGAATAAAGAGAAAGAGAGAAACAGACACATGCTGTCATTTAAGCACACTCTAGAATCATTAGGCATGATTCTAAAGATTCGGTAATGGGGGTGGGAGGATGCTCATTCAGAATCTCCCATGGGGTGGGGTGGGGGGGAACAGAAACAAAACTATCTATAGAGAGGAGAGAAAAACTAGAAGAAATTTACCATTATGCCACCCAAAAAATTCCTGATGGCAGGGTCCGAGGGATGGTATCCAGGTGGGTTCCATCTTTATTGCATTCTCATAGGACTTCTCCAACATGTGTCCACTGCCTCCATCATTGGAGGAAAACGCTGTGCTTTTAAAGCACTGCACAGCACTGAGCTGAAGGCCAGCAGTCATCTAATGGCTGGGCATTTTTTGCCACTGAACTGCATCTGAACAGCATCCCACACTGAATGATGCAGGAGCTATGACTGCCCTCTCACCATCAGATCCCCAACCTTTTTATCAAAATGCTAACGCAAGACTAATAATGTACTACTCGGCAGAGAAATTACTAAGGGCACAGCAGAATAATCCCCTGAGGGATGCATGGTACTTCTAGATGGGAGGATGGATTGCCCTGGGAGATTCCAGGGTAGAGCACATAGAAGATTCCAGAAATTTCTAGAAGGCCCTCCACATTTCACCATCACAGAACCCAGATCAGCAAACCCTGTTGGGGTCGAAGGCTGCTTAACACTGATGACACAGGAGCACTCTGATACTGATAATATGAATTGAAAAAGTTCTGTAAAACCCACCTCCACACCAGTTAAAAGAAAGTACTGTATCTCCATTTCACACGTGTAGAAGGAACAAAACCTTAGCGTGATCAGCCACCCAGCTACCCCACAGCAGAGCAAGAGTCCAGTGCTTAACCTCTGCCCAAAAGTCATTCTTTTTATTTTATGCAAGTTCTTTATTTTTTTCTGGTTTCTCAGTAGAGCAGATTTCAGTAGAGAGAGAAACCTGGGGAGGTATGCTGGAAGTCTAGGGAGAGGGAAGAAATGATCTTTCTAAAGCATGAGATTATCAGAGTCTTAGACATGCCCAAGCGCCTGATATTGCAGCTGTTTCTATAACCTGAAAAGAGGCCAGTGCTTGTCATGTGATGAACATGTGACCTTCTAAGTGAAAAGTATTTGCTATATGTTACTTCACGAGAAATATATTCCTAGACTCGGGGCACCGCTCCATAAAGTGCTTGTCATGCATGCAGGAGGACCAGAGTTCACTTCCTGAATGAACAAGGTCACATGAGCTCATGACTCCAGCACTGGGATGGCAGAGATGGGGACAGGCCAATGCCCGGAGCTCATGAGCCAGCTGGGCTACTCTAACCAATGAGCTCCAGGGCCAGAGAGACATTATTTCAAAAAACAAAAATGTAGGGCTGGAGAGATGGCTCAGTGGTTAAGAGCACTGACTGCTCTTCCAGGGGTCCTGAGTTCAATCCCCAGCAACCACATGGTGGCTCACAGCCATCTGTAATGGGAGGGATCCGATGCCCTGTTTCAGTGTATCTAAAGAGATCAATAGTACACTCACATACATAAAATAAATAAATCTTTTAAAAAATAACAAAATAAAAAATAAAAATGTAGACATCACCTAGGGCCAACATCCAAGATTGTCCTCTGGCTTCCACACATGCATCAGTACACATGCACACACACACAAATCATGATCTACACTGTCTTAGTCGCCCTGTACTGCTACAACAAAATATCCACCATTCTGGAGAATGAGAGAGAGAAACAGCAGGAGAGAGAACGTATGCTGTGCTCCAAAACTAGCTTTAATTTGTATAGTGTCCTACATTGTCTTCAACAAGCGTGTGTCTGTGTGTGTGTGTCTGTGTGTGTGTATATGTCTGTGTGTGTGTCTGTGTGTGTGCACAAGTTCTAGGAATTTGAACTCAGGTTCTCACACCAAGGCAGCCCTGGGTGAGCTTTGGGAGTTTATAGCCAGGTCACACTTCCTGTTTTCTCTCTGCTTCTGGAGAGTGGGTAACAGTGGGACCAGCCTTGCCTGTTAACCCTCTTCCCCATCTCCATGGACTTTATCTAACCCTCTGGAATATTATATATATATATTTTCTTGTTTAAATTACTTCTCTTCAGGGTGTTTTATCACAGCCCCAGAACAGGGACTAATACAAATAATGAAGCTGTTCTCTAGCATGAAACTTGTGCAAGAAATCCAAGTTTCTGTGAGCTCACAAGTGCCACAGCCAGGACAGGCCCAGAATTCAGCCTTCTGCACAGCTCAGCCCCTCCTCCCACCCTTCCATTCTTTCCGATCACACTTCCACAGGGTTCCCCAAGGCTTGGAAGGCTTGTGACACGTCTTCCAGGTCTCATTTGTTACAGATAGATTTCCAACTACTAGTTTGAGAGTTCCTGGGATGTATTAACTGTCACAAGTTGGTCACCAATACAAGAAGTAAGAGGGAGGACCTGAGGGGAACACTGAAACTCAAGGACCTCCAGCTTTCTCATCCTTAACTGTTAAAGAGAGGGAATACCACATACAATGCTAGTGTGTGTGCGTGTGTACGTGTGTATGTGTGTGTGTGTGTGTGTGTGTGTGTGTGTGTGTGTGTGTGTGTACGTGTGTGTGATGTATGTATGTTCATTTGTGAGCTTGTTCTTGTGTGTGAGAGCAGCAGGCACACACTTGCCAGGTTGCAGGTTTGAAGGTCAGAGGACAAATTCAGCTCTTGGTCTTTGTCTTCTGCCTTGTTCGAGACAATCTCCTGATTTGCTATGGCATGGACCAGTCCAACTGTCCCGCAAGCTTCCTGAGCATCTCCTGTCTCCATCTCCCATCTTGCCATAGGGATACTCATATTACAGATGAGCACAGCCATGCCTAGCTTAACATGGGTTCTGGGAATTCGAACTCAGGTTCTTACACAAGAGCGACAGGTACTTCTACACCCTGAGCCATCTCTCCAGCCATAATACAGTTAACTTCACATCTGGTACTCTATAGCCATCCAGCAAGGACTGGCGGGTATAGTTGTTTTTAAACTCTGCTTCAACACGGACTATTCAGACATGTAATAAGCACTCTATAATTATTTTCAGTAAGTAAATAAATGAACTAATGAACTTAACACTATCTCAAATGCGATGGTTATTAACTTGAAGTGCCTAATAAAGAAAACCCTTGACTAATCTCAGAAATTAGCATTTGCTTCACAACATTGGTTTAAAAAAAAGAAAAAGAAAAAGAAAAAAAACAACAACAACAACACTGGGACCTTTTGTCGTTCAAACAGCTGACACTGGTAAAGGCAGACCCTGCTTTAACAATGAGTGGACTGGGAAGAGGTACAAGGAAAGGCATGGGAGAAGCTGGCTTGATTGTTTTTTATGTGTGCCAGGTAGGCACTCTACTGCTGGACCCCAGGCCCAGTCCTGAGCATTTCCACAGGCTCTCACTCTGTAGCTCCTGCTGCCCTCGAACTCACAGTCCTCTTGTCTCTATATCCCAAGTGCTGGGGATTCAAGTCCCGCCTTCCTCCCTCCGACCACTGCTGATGTACTTGAGACAGGTTTTGGTAGAGATTATTTCATAATTTACTACCTTTTGAGAATGATCAAGTTCTCAAACAGACACCCTATGCCAGATCCATGGACCCTTCAGTGGCATTACAGCCCTGCTATCTAGGACCCTGGGCAAGCCTCTTTGCCTGGTGATGCTGTTGTGGGAATGCTGTAGGGATCTGAGGCAGTCATGGGTCAAGAATGATGTCCGAGTTGTTCTGAAACCATGCGTTTCGATCCGGAGTGCCCCAGGGTCTCACCTACGGTCCCAAAAAGTCACAGAAACAGTAACTGGAACAGAGCAGCTGCTGACATTGTGACAACGTGACATTGGAAGTAGGGACAGTAGCAGAAGAGCTGTGGCAGAAGCATGTGGGCAGAAGAGACTGGTGGGCTCCTACGCTTGCTGTTTTACTAGATGCATAATTTTGGGCTAAACGTCTGAAAGGGAATGCGTCAGCTTCTGCATCGGGGAAATGGGGTGATGATGTCATCTTTATGGGGTCATTAAGAGAACTGAATATGCTAATATATGCAAAGTGCCTGGTGAACAGGAACCACCATCATCACAAGCTCTCTGACACACATCTCCATTTCGGTCTTATTTGTCCTCTGTGTTTATATTTCTCCACCTGTGACCTCAAATGACCAACCTCTTCTCGTCTGTTCAATCTCTTTCCCCTAAACTTTCCATTCAGAGGCCCTGAGCTCTATTCTCTGCACACACACACATCTCTCCGGTGAGATTTATCTGATTAAACAGAAAGCCGCATTGAAGGTAATAAGAGCCGTCCGCTCTCCCGGCTGAGTCTGACTCGTGGCGTGCATGCTGATGATACCAGGCCTGCTAAGAGCTTGGACTCAGCCACAGCAACAACCCTGGCCTGTCCACTGGCCTCTGAAGAGGTCCCTGTCTCATCCAGGACCACTTAACACCCACCCCAGCCCAAACCATACCCCACCCCACCCCTGTCCTGTCAGATACACAAGGAAGGTCAGAGCCAAGAGAAGTAGTTGATGTAGAATTTATCATTATTATTATTATTGTTGACATAAGGTCTCAAAAATATGGGACCTATCCACAGACATGGAGTTTGACCATGGCAAGCTGTCCTGTCCACAGAATGTTCACGAATATTCCAGAAATAAAAAGGAATGCCTTCTACTCCCTTGCTCTGGATTTTCCCAGAGAAGACTAAGAATTTGGGCTGCAGAGATGACGTGGATGACAATGTACTTGCCACATAAGCATGAGAATCTAAATTTGACTCCGAGCAACCACAAGAAACACCCAGGTGCTATGGCACAAACTTGTCATCCCAATGACAGGGAGGCAGAGACAGGAGAATCCAGCCAGTCTAGCCAAAGTGATGAAACCATGTCTCAAAACTAAGGTGGAAAACAACTGAAGACACCCAAACATTGACCTCCAACCTCTATATGTGCACACACATACACAAGCACACAAACACACACACACAAAGAATCTTCCTAAGGGCCTTACTGAAGATATCAGGCCAGAATTTAGGGGGCCAGTGGGTCGTCTGGTTGGTTGGTTGGTTGGTTGGTTGGTTGGTTGGTTGGTTGGTTGGATGGTTAGTTGGTTGGTTTGAGACAAGATCTCACTCTGTCTCAGAGAAAGAGAGAGAGAAAGAGAGAGAGAGAGAGAGAGAGAGAGAGAGAGAGAGAGAGAGAGAGAGAGAGAGAGAGAGAGAGAGAGACTCCTTAAACTTTGCTTGCCCTCTCACTGGACTCATTCTGTGGCTGACCTTGCTCTATGGGGACATTTAGAGAGAGTTGGTGCATACCAGGCTGGGGAAGGCTATTGAGAACATCAGCTTAGAGTTGACAACAAGGAACATAACAATCTCTGGAGAATAAGATATTGCAAGGAACAGGCACAGAAGTAGAAGAAATCCAAGATTCTTTGCAGCTCCCTGAACACATACTTTTATCTCGCTAGCAGAGGAGAATCACATTGAAATACGTGTGCTTCTTTCCCACATGCAGTCATGGAAGCAGGATGAGACAAAGGCATCTTGTTCCCTAAGACCCTGGGGAGAGTAAACTTAGAGCAGGTGGCTGTGGCAGTCTGCTCTCTGAGACTGCTTAGCAGATCGCAAAGTGAGAGTAATAAAATGTCAGGCTCTCTCCCACTGACTTAAGCCCCTTACTGCAATCAAATAAAATCAGAACCACACAGCTGGCTGGGGAAAGCCAGATGTTGACCTGATGATGCAACTCAGGAGAAGCTGGGGATGACCAGCCATACCCTTGCTATGACAAACCTGCTGAACCAAACCTAGGGACAGAAATCAGTTCAATCCATCAAGCTAAGAACACCAGCCTGGCTGAGCCACCTCTTCCCAGAAGCTCAGAAGATAGCACCTCCCCACCATCTGCCATACCCTTCATTCAAAAGCACGACTTGGGAAGTGGCAGATGTCTGTTGGGTCTTTCTAAAAGTTCACAGAAGCTTAAATGACTAAAAAACTCAGACAATGTCTCTAATCAACCAAATATTGCCTTCCTCTTCCAGCCTACCACAGGATCTGATGGTACCATCTAAGCCAGATGGAAACTTCCTCTCCTAAAACATGCAGAGTCTTACCAATTCTGTCTCCTGAACAATCAATAGCCAGGGGACAAGCTGAAGAGTTGATTCAGTGGGTAAAGTGTTTGCATTGCAAGCCTGAGGACCTGAGTTCAATCCCCAGAAGCCACATTAAGAAGCTGAGAGTGGCAATATACAACTGTAATCCCAGAACTGGGCAAGTGGGGATGGGAAGGCCCCTGGGTCTTGCTGGCCAGTCATCATGGCCTCATTAGTGAGTTCTAAAGAACAAGAGTTCAAAAGAACAAGAACATGTATATGGTAGGCTTCTGTCCATATAAACATGGACACATGTGCACATGTAGTTGCACAGACACAAAGAATGAGAGAGAGAGAGAGAGAGAGAGAGAGAGAGAGAGAGAGAGAGAGAGAGAGAGAGCGCAATCGGTCATTGCTTTGTGCCAGGCACTAAAAGAGACATTCATGTGGGAAATTATTCTGGTTAGCAGTGACATTTTTATTTGCAAATCCCACAAGCACACACCTGATGCATACAGTAGATATATATTAATAAACCAGAAGGTAGACTAGGCTGGCTTGTAACTGAGATCCGCCTGTCTGTTTCCCAAGTGCTGGGATCAAAGGTATATACCACAGTGCCTGGCTGTATGTCCTAATTTTCATGAATTCTAGAGATTCGAACTCAGATCCTCACCCTTACATAGAAAGCACTTTGCCCTTAACTTTAGACCCACCATAAGGGCATAGCCTATGTGTTCCATCCTTGCAACTTCAACCTATGTGGTATTCCACCCTCATCTCTTACAAACACACACTCTCTCTCTCTCTCTCTCTCTCTCTCTCTCTCTCTCTCTCTCTCTCTCTCTCTCTCTCTCAAATTCTCTCTGCTTGCCAAGTTCTCACACCTCTAAACTAGATAAGCTGTTCCTTCCACCCAACACTCTTCCTCCAGTGTCTTACGGAAACCCACACCAGCCTAGATGACTGAGCTCAAATGTTCTACACACAATCCCTCTTGCCTGCCCCCACTCCCACAACTGAATTGAGTGCCCAGCCTCTACATGCACCAGTCCCTTGACTGCAGCCATTAATCACCCTCAAACACTTCTGCCCTCGGGCTCTCCTTATCCTTGCACACTTCCTGCTTCTTCCTCCTCCAGTTCCCAGAATCCTTCTCACAGTTACCTGGATCCTCTTGATTTCTCTCCTCCACTACCCTAAATCCTGATCACTTTTCCTGCCCTTACCTCTAGACTTCCTCTGCATGGAGCACTGTGAGGATCCCCCCTCTGCTAATCCAGAGTGGTTCTTGGTAGCACCATGCTACATATAGTGAAGTGGAAGTTGCCATGTCCTAGCCAGCCCTAGCTTATTCAAAATTCAGATTCATACTCCTTATTCCCTGGAGAATGAGACTCTAGATGTCAATCTGGCCTTTCTTCTTCACCCCACAAAAGTGTTGAGGAATGAGTTGGCACTGGGCAGACGTCTTGATACTAGATGGGAAAGAACCAAGACAAGTATGTGTACATCTCCCAAAGGAGGTGGGACCAGCTCCCACCCAGGACCAGTTGCATGACACTAAAAACTTACAAGACAATGTTTCCAGGCTTCAGACTCCTCTCAAATTATGCCAAGCCTCATTCCACATCATAGGGACCCGAAAATCAGGAGGAAAAGAAACTCACCCAAGGTCCCATGTCCCCGTGTCCTTCCATTGTCCTGCCTTGCAGTTGAACGCTTTTCCCAAGCCTTTCCATGGGGTCCTAGTTTTTTCTCTGCTGCTGTGATAAAACAACTATCATCAAAATAAAGAGAAAACAAATTACTTATTTGGCTTCCAGATTACAGTATGTCAGCAAAGGAAGCCAGGGTAGGAATTCCAGCTGAAACCTGAAGGTAAGACTTGAAGCGGAGGCCATAGAGGAACACTGCTTACTGTCTTGCTCCCCCTGGCTTTCTCTGTTTGCTTTCTCATACAACCCAGAATCACCTGCCCAAGGGTAGCACTACCCACAGTAGGCTGGGCTCTCCCATATCAATCATTAGTAAAGAAAACTCCCCCACAGACTCACCTACCAATATGAGGGTGGAAATTCCTCAATCGAAATTCCTGTTTCTCCAGAACAGCAATGGCTTGTGCTGTAAGATAAAGAATTGGCAAATGGGACCTCACAAAATTGCAAAGCTTCTGTAAGGCAAAAGACACTGTCAATAAGACAAAAAGGCCACCAACAGATTGGGAAAGGATTTTTACCAATCCTAAATCTGATAGGGGACTAATATCCAATATATACAAAGAGCTCAAGAAGCTGGACTCCAGAAATTCAAATAACCCCATTAAAAAATGGTGTACAGAGCTAAACAAAGAATTCTCAACTGAGGAATACCGAATGGCTGAGAAGCACCTGAAAAAATGCTCAACATCCTTAATCATCAGGGAAATGCAAATCAAAACGACCCTGAGATTCCACCTCACACCAGTCAGAATGGCTAAGATCAAAAATTCAGGTGACAGCAGATGCTGGCGAGGATGTGGAGAAAGAGGAATATTCCTCCATTGCTGGTGGAATTGCAAGTTTGTACAAACACTCTGGAAGTCACTCTGGCAGTTCCTCAGAAAATTGGACATAGTACTACCAGAAGATCCAGCAATACCTTTCCTGGGCATATACCCAGAAGATGTTTGAACTGGTAATAAGAACACATGCTCCACTATGTTCATAGCAGCCTTATTTATAATAGCCAGAAGCTGGAAAGAACCCAGATGTCCCTCAACAGAGGAATGGATACAGAAAATGTGGTACATTTACACAATGGAGTACTACTCAGCTATTAAAAACAATAAATTTATGAAATTCTTGGACAAATGGATGTATCTGGAGGATATCATCCTTAGTGAGGTAACCCAATCACAAAAGAAGTCATTAGATATGCACTCACTGATAAGTGGATATTAGACCAGAAACTTAGAATACCCAAGATACAATTTGCAAAACACAAGAAAATCTAGAAGGAGGAAGACCGACGTATGGATACATCATTCCTCCTTAGAATAGGGAACAAAATACCCATGAAAGGAGTTACAGAGACAAAGTTTGGAGCTAAGACGAAAGGATGGACTATCCAAAGACTATACCACCCGGGGATACATCCCATAATCAGCCACCAAACCCAGACACTATTGCATATGCCAGCAAGATTTTGCTGAAGGGACCCTGATGGAACACAGGGCCCCCAATGGAGAAGCTAGAGAAAGCACCCAAGGAGCTAAAGGGATCTGCAACCCTATAGGTGGAACAACAATATGAACTAACCAGTACCCCAGAGCTCGTGTCTCTAGCTTCATATGTAGTAGAAGATGGCCTAGTTGGCCATCATTGGGAAGAGAGGCCCCTTGGTATTGCAAACTTTATATGCCCCAGTACAGGGGAACGCCAGGGCCAAGGGGTGGGAGTGGGTGGGTAGGGGAGCAGGGCAGGGAAAGGCTATAGGGCACTTTCAGGATAGCATTTGAAATGTAAATAAAGAAAATATAAAAAAAAAAGAAAGAAAGAAAGAAAGAAAGAAAGAAAGAAAGAAAGAAAGAAAGAAAGAAAGAAAGAAATTCCTGTTTCTCAGGTGACTCTAGGTTATATCAAGTCGGAAAAAAAAAAACAAAAAACCTGAACCAAACAGATACACGTGGTATTTGCCATGTTGGAAGTCACAACTGAGGTTCCTTAAGGCCCTGGTTGTTAGACACATCCCCTGAGCAGAAGAAAACAGATTCCCCATGTTTTGTTTTACATATATACAGATAGATAGATAGATAGATAGATAGATAGATAGATAGATAGATAGATATACTGCCAAAAATCTTCTATCAATTAGTATTCCTCAAATTTATCTGGGGGCTAGAGAGATGGCTGAGCAGTTAAGAACTCTTCCTGCTCTTGAAGAGGACCCTGGATCAGTTCCAAGCATCCACGTCAGACAGCTCACAAATGCCTGTAACCCCAGCTCTCTGGGATGCAATGCCCTCTTCTGGATCCCATGGACATCTGCACTCACACATGCACAAACACTCTCTCTCTCTCTCTCTCTCTCTCTCTCTCTCTCTCTCTCTCTCTCTCTCTCTCTCTCTCTCTCTCTCTCTCCCCCACCTCTCTCTCTCATAAAATAAATCTTAGTACTTGTATGTGGTCAGTTGCCTCATTTTCAGACTCATTCAGCCCCTGTGTCCAGTAGGTCACGGACTCTAAGTAAGTACTTAAAGTCCCCAGAGGCAATGACTCCAAATGCTGCATGTTTACTGTCCACAGATACCCAGAGCCCAGATCCACTGAACACGGTGGAGAGGCTTAAAGTAATCCTGTGCAAATTGCACTGCACAAACAGAGGCAGAAATGGATGAGGATTATCAGGCACAGGGAAATGGCCGTGTTGGCATCAAGATGGGGCCTTTGTCTCTGGGGAAAATGTTAGGAAACCTTGGAGATTTGGGGGTTGTGGTTGAACACACACAATAATGTTGACTGTAGGGTTTGCTGGGTTGTTTGCACCTTGTTTTGAGGGGAGGTTTACTTTTTTTTAAGATTTATTTTATTTGTAAGTGTGTGCATGTTCTGTTTGTCCACAGAGCCCCGTAGAGGATGTTAGATCCCACTCTGGTTTTTATCCAGGCAGTATCTCACTATTAAATTGGACTCATAACAACTGCCCACCCTCCCATGCCTCACCCTCTCAAGCCCTGAGATTGTACAGGTGTACCGCCATCCCCAACCTGGACCATGATTGAATCAGCTCTCTCAGCTGCACTCACCATCTCAGAGACAGTCATCACTAAGTCTGTGTGAATCTGTAATGTTTCCAATACAGCCACAGCATCTCCCCTGTTGGTGAGGACATCCTCTGACTGTGGACACTGGCAAGCAGCACAGGCGCCACTAAACAAAGCTCACCCCTTTGTGTTTAGGTGTCACTGTACCAGCTGGTATGGTCCCTATCCTTGACACAACTTAGAATCACCCAATAAGAGAGAATCTCAAATGAGGCATTGCCTCCCTCGGATTGGTCTGCAGGCAAGCCTATAAGGCATTTTCTTGATTAATGATTGATGGGGGAGAGTCCAGCCCATGATGGACAGCGCCACCCTAGGCATGTGGCCCAGGAGTGTATAAGAAAGCAAGCCATGGAGAGCAAGCCACTAGGCAGTGTTCCTCCGTGGCTTTCCCTCTTGCTACTTGCTAGCCTCACTACTGGGACAAAGAAAGCAGAACTAACGGGAACCATTACCACGTTATATGTTACAATGCACAGAGAAACGAAACTGTAATACATGCATCAACCACTGTTGGCATTCATTCATCCCCTGTGCACACTGTTCCCCCTATGACTAAAAGTGACTAACCTGTCCCAGATACAGGTAACCCCATGTTTGCACACACCAAGCTCTGTGGCATTACTTGTTCCACACCCACACTCTAATCTCTGCTCACAGCTGTGACAAAGCCTCCACTGGCATACATGACCCTCACATCAGTACATGCAGAAATAGATCCCATCCTGGGACTTGAGTTGCACCCCTAGCCACACACAAACAATAACAAAAGTATGCCTGTACCTCACCCGCTCACCACAGTCCTTGGAGACCTGAATAGGGCATGCCCAGAGCCTGAGCAAGGATGCTTGGGAAAATCCCAGCAAACCTTGCAAATCTCCTAAGAAACACCAGACTATGTCTGTGTTTTTATACTGTGTATAATAGTCTAATTATTTTTAAATTGTTAACCCATGTACCAATATTTACAAACATTTCCTATTAGTAGGAATATTTGATTAATTAATGGGTGTTTCGATCATCATTCAGTCATGAAATCACTGAGCACCAATTAAGTTTGAGACATCAGGGTAGACACCTGGGGGATTAGAGAACAAACAAGGAATAAATAAAGAAAATCATGTGATCCCTGCTCTTGGATATAACCAGATATAACGAGCTTCAAAAATAAATAGTTGGGACTGACAGGATTGCTCAGTGGGTAAAGGCAGTTGCCTACAAGTCTGATGGCCAGAGTTCTAGCCCCAGGGCCCACATGGTGAACAAGAAAAAAATATTCCTTCACGTTGTCATCTGATTACCATGAGTGTGCAGGTTCACACACACACACACACACACATACACTCTCATATACTCACACACTCACGTGCATGCACGAGCACAAGCTCAAGACTATCACACACCATCACACATATGCACACATATGACTATCACACACATACACTCTTAACACACACACATTTGCAGGCACACATGCATACACACACACACACACTCACACTCTACCTCTGTGGTTCCTCCATGTTTGAAGACCCACAAGCCTCTCCCAGGGGACCACATGGATCCCTCCATCTGCTCAGTGGAAAAGTAGGACTCAGACCTCTTAGGGACCCAAAGCAACCCAAGTGATCATCATTCTTCGACCCTGACTTAAGCTTCCACTGTGGCTCTATTGAAATCTGGGCAGCCTGGGGACCTGGCTTAGACATCACTAACCTACCTCATTAGGGAAGAGAGACCTCGAGACATCACCAGACACTTGGTTTCCAGCCTCCCAACTCCCGGTACTAAGGGGTACCAGGTACCTACCTGGCACTGATTAAATCTGGAACCTGGGTTGAAACCTCTTCTTGGCCTCAGCTCTGTCAATTCACACACACACACACACACCCTTTTTTCTTTAGCAGCAAAATGTGATTTATTAAAGACACCTTGGTATATACTTTAAGCACGAGGTTAAGAAAAGTACTCAGAAAGAACAACATACCCACAAATGTGGATATGGACGTCTTTAAAAAGTCATCTCAGTCTTTTCTTTGTTTGGTTTTCTTTTGGGGGAGGGCTGAGGGTAGGGGGTAGGTGTTGCTATGGGCCACAAGATAGCTTCAAATTTATGGCCACCCTTTTGCCTCAGCCTCTGGGGTGCTGAGGTTACAAGTGTGTAGCTCTTCCAGTTTATGATAGTAGATTACTTTTTTAAGGTTTGTTTATCTAACATGTATACATTATTCTGCCTGCATGTATGCCTACACACCAGAAGAGGGCACCAGATCTCATTATAGAGATGGTTATGAGCCACCATGTGGTTGTTGAGAATTGAACTCAGGGCCTCTGGAAGAACGGCCAGCACTCTTAACCTCTGAGCCACCTCTCCAGCTCTCTAATGGTGGATTTCTAAAATGTTTATTTTGTTAATATAGACACCCATGTGTATAAGTGTGTAGGCCTGCTAAAGATAGGGGAGTGGGTGGATTTGTACTTCCAGACGCATTTTACTTTGGAAACTTTTATCTGTTTACTTATTTTTACAATAGCTGATTCTGAAGAGAACGTTAAAGGAAATGGCTGTGTTATCTCTAAGATCCTTTAATAGCCTACATCCCTGTGAGAAAGCAGGTACCCAAAGCACTACTGAGTCAGCCAGACCGACCCTCCAGTGTTCTCCTCAGGGAGACCCAGCCTCTCAGCCTCCTCTCCCAAGGAGACTCCGCAGCCACTGTGATGACTCATGATAGCAGACACTGTGAGGAGTTGGAGACTTCTCAGTCTCAGTCAGACACTGGCTATCTGCCATGCCCCAGGCCGGCTTCCACTGGGGCTGGATAAACAGTGTGGCCCATGCCTTCCTCCTTAAAGACTCAGCTCAAGCTCAGAGTACGCCATGTCTTACATGGCTGAATAAGGCTGCGGTCTGATCAGAGCATGAAGAAGAGCCACCACAAACCGTGTGCTTCTCTCTCTCTTCTTAGCCTTGCTGCTTCCAAAGAGGCTGAAGCCGCCCGCTCCGCACCCAAGCCTATGTCACCCTCGGACTTCCTGGATAAGCTCATGGGGAGGACTTCTGGGTATGACGCCAGGATCAGGCCCAACTTTAAAGGTAGGAAAACTTTCCTTTCAGATTCACAGGAAACACTCTCCCACGATACAGAGTGCTGTGAACCCCACACATCCCGCGCCACCCAAGGCAGACATTACTAGTCGATGCAACATCTTTTCCCAACAAGTCCAGAGCCTCAGAGAATACAACACAATAGTACTTCTGGTTTCCTGGTGTCCGTGAGTGAACTAAGGTCTATGTTGCTATGTCTAGCGACTCTCAGGGTTTTACGATTCCACAAGGAATCCTGAGAAGGAGACGCCTATGAGGAACAGGTCCACCTTGGCCTTGACCCAAGGAGCCACCACTTCTGTTTGTTCTGAAAGGGGCCTCCTACTCAAACCCACCTGCAGGAGACTCCCATGAACTAACAGATAATTCTACAAGTTCCTCTTGTAAATGGGACTCACCATTTCGCATGACTACTGATGCTAGGAAGAGCACTGAGTTCTCTTCTCCTTGCTCTGACAAAAGCAGCTAGAGGAAGGAAGGGCTGCTTTGGCCCACAGTCGGAGGAGGTACAGTCCATCCGGTGGTGAAGACCTAGCAGTAAGACTGAATGAGGAAGTAGACAGTCTCTAGGGCTCATCTCCCTTTCTCCTCTTTGTACAGTCCGGGATGGCAGCCCACGTCCAGGATGGGTCTTCCCAGTCAGAGGTCAGATATCACCAGGTAGACACAATGGATAAGAAGACCCACCGGCTTCTGTGATTAGAGATCTTTCCCCTTACCCCCAGCCTGTGGACCAACAACCAACCCTACAGACACCCTATGGAATGTGAGCTCCCTGTGGTCATAGAGCCCAAGAAAACCCAAAACTGAGCCCTGCAAGAAACTCCTGATTCCGGAGTCATGTAAATTCAAACAAAACATGTTCAGGGTCCATCGCTGCCAAATTACACATGCTGGTCCAGGCAGCTGGATCAACTTCTCGGCTTTCACGGTCCCATTGGGACCTTAGTACCGGAACAAGAGGAGATAAGGGTTCTGTGTTCTCTGATAACTTTGAAGGTTGTCTCTTAAGTGACTCGTAGACCATAGGCATGGCTTTAAGGACCTCTTGGGACCCTGTACACCCAGATCTTCCATATAGCACCCGGTAAAAATCTTATTCCAGGAACCAATAGCCATAGGATCAATTCTTGGCCCCAGGTTTTTCTCCTTGTCACCCCTGTGGCTCAAGTCCAACAGCAAAGATGAATATGACAACAGTTATCTGATATCTGCTCATATTCCCTTAACCCACGCCCACCACTCCATCCCCCACACTCTCTTCTCTGACTGCCCTGTCCACAAGTCTCTGCAGACAGAAAGAGATCTGCGGGCTGCCTGAGGGTGAGGGTTATACTCAGACTCACTTCCCAGCCTTCTTTCCCCACTGGCTCCTTCATTGGCCTCTGTCCTGGTTGGGTTGGTGTGTCAACTTGACACAAGCTGGAGTTAACACGGAAAGGAGCCTCCTTGGAGGAAATGCCTCCATGAGATCCAGCTGTAAGGCATTTTCTCAATTAGTGACCAAGGATGGGAGGGCCCATTGTGGGTGGTGCCATCCTGGGCCAGTAGTCATGGGTTCTATAAGAAAGCAAACTGAGCAAGCCAGGGGAAGCAAGCCAGTAAGTAAACATCCCTCCATGGCCTCTGCATCAATTAGCTCCTGCTTCCTGACCTGCTTGAGTTCCAGTCCCAAATTCCTTTGGCAATGAACAGCAGTGTGGAAGTGTAAGCTGAATGAACCCTTTCCTCCCCAACTTGCTTCTTGGTCGTGATGTTTGTGCAGAAATAGAAATCCTGACTAAGACATCCTCGAAATGCCATTCCATCATCATTAGCACAGCCTTGTTTCTTGGGTTTCTGATGCTGTGATAAACACCATAACCAAAATCTACTTGGGGAAAAAGAGATTTGGTTTGGTTTCTGCTTCCAAATCATAGTCCATCACTGAGGGAAATTGGGCAGGAACTCTAGGAAGGAACCTGGAGGCAGACACTAATACAGAGGCCTCCGGTCGATACTACTTACTGGCTTGCTCAGACTGCTTTCTTATACACCAAAGACTACTTTCCAAGGGGTGGCATCACCCACAGTGGGCTGGGCCCTCCTACACCAATGACTGATTAGATACACACCACAGGCCCATCTGATGGAGACATTTTCTCAGTTGAGGTTACCAAATGTCTCTAGCTTGTGTCAAGTTGACATAAGACTAGCCAGCATGCCTTGGTTCTCCCAAGGACAGGACACTTTGTAATACAGTTGGATGGAGCACTTCCCCAAGTTAGAATCTCAAACGCCTAGAAGTGGGCCAGGCAAATAAGATGCAAGGGTGGGATGGGATGAAGATAAGAAAACATAGAAGATTTGGGGGCTAGGGAGATGGTTCCATGAGTTAAACCTACCTGCAGATCAGACCTCTACAAAAGCCAGGCATAGCCACGTACCTGTAACACTAACACTGGAAAGGTAGACAAAGGCAGAGAAAGATCTCTGGCCAGCCAGTACCTAGTGGTTGAGGTCTGGGTTCCTTGAGACACCCTGTCTCAAAGGGTAGTCAGGTCCTCCAAGACAGGACTTAAGTCTGAGGTTTGATGTGAAATCTCTGAAACAGACACTAAATAGTGCCTCTATGACCACCACTAGCTAAGCCACATCCATTCTGGCCTAGGAGGTTTTGGACTTTACCCATAGGCTGCACCAATCGCCCTCAGCTGGAATCTTTTAGGAATTCAGTCCACCACGCCCTCTGGTGGACTCTCTCAGAACTCCACCCTATCACTGTCTGGTTTCTCGGGGATTTGTTTTGTCAAGTGGTAGGGTCACCTAAACAGAGACTTATTTCCAGCCTTCATTTTTAGCCCAAGATCTGGGTTTTTCTTTTTATTAGCCCCATACTATATAGATGCTCCAAACAGTTACCTTCAAGGTTCAAGGGCTATTCTTTCTATATGCCACCACACTTCACACACAGACAGCCCTCAGTAAGCTTGTATATATACCCCAGGCTGACCTCAAACTCAAGATCCTCCTGCCTCAGCCTCCTGAGATTACAGCATACACTTCCATGCCCCTCTGAAAATCTTAGAACACCTGAGTCACAAATCTACAGGACTAGGCCATCCTTTAGACTTCCGACTCCACACTGGCTCCCCCTTCCACCTATCTATCCCTGGATAGAAGCTATGAGCATCTCAGGTTTGGCTCCCACACAGGAACTAGGAAAAGGACTCTGCTCCCTCCCATAAGCTTAAAGCAGAAAGGTAACCCTGCGGTACCCAGCCTCCGCTCCTTTTCCCTCTTCAGACTCAAATAAGATTCCCCAAAGCCCAGCATTCCTAAAATGACCATGGGGTTCAGACTCCCTACACTCACACACACACACACACACAGTTTGGAACCTCAACATTTATTCTCTCAACAGCTTGCCTATACAAGAGGAGCAACGTGGTTCTAGCCATCCTGAAGGCTGAGGTGGCCAGCAACTACAAGCACCTTGGTCCATAGAACACACAGTTCACACTCTAATATAGAAGTAAGCAGAACTAAAACTGCTTATCCAGCCTGTAGTCTCCCAAGAGATCTCTTCCTGGGACAGAGCCTCTGTCTCAGCATCCAAAGGCAAACACAAGGGGAAGGACCAGCCCCTCGCAGCTCTGAAGCTTTGCCTTGGCCAAGCCTTTGTGTGTTGCAGCAGCTTCCAGGTTCAGGGGCAGAGCCCAATGCAAACATACACAATAGCAAAATTAAACTTTAATATTTAATGAAATATATACATTATCCGGCTGCCAACGGCAACCGGGTTGTAATTTTCTCAAGATAATTTAATTTCGGATTTATATCCATGAACCACACCTCCCCATGGGGTCTTTTTGTCTGGAGCCCCCTCATGCTCGTTCATCAGTATCTTGTTTCTATGGGAATCACAGTGTCAACTGCACGAAGCCCTCTGCACATTACCTCAAGGCATGAGTGTCTCTTTGGGGCATCTAAACAATAGGAAGTGAAATAAAAAGAAAACCGTGGTTCTGGGGCTGAACGAATGAGGGAGATAAGCCTCTGCTTAGGTGACCCTAACAAAGCAGTAATTCTTACCCAGCATAGACACACAATATGCACAGTTATCCAATGATGAGCACACTAGAATCTGAAAGAGGCTGTGAGCCTTCCCAGCAACCTCCAAATCTAGCTATGAATTTGGATCTCCCATGTGGCCTGTTAAACAACAGACTTTGTGCTGAGAGTCATGGCTTAGGGCTGAGCCAAGGGCTCTGCAATTTTTGTTCTGTCTTGGTTTTGTTTTAGTTGGATTTTGTTGTTGTTGTTTTTGTTATTGTTGTTTTTGTTTTGTTGTTTTGTGAGACAGGAGTCTCACCCTCAAGCCCATGCTGACCTCAGACTTCTAGCCTCCCTGTGTCAGCTTCTTGGGTATTAAGATTACAAGTGTGAGCCACCACACCTCGTGTGCTGAGACCGAAATTTTTCGGATGGCTTCAGCCACACACAAGTCAGGAAAGCAAGGACCCAGCTTCGCTAGCCCTTAGCTAAGCTATAAGCTAGCTTTCCAGAAAGGATTGCAAACTGTTAGAGCTAAGACAGACTGCCTGGCTTCCCTCACCTGTTTCTGACTCCACTCAGGCTGTCCCCTGACAGTCTCTTTACTTTATCACGCTTCCCTTATCCTCCCAGTGCCCTGTTGTCACTCATAACATTCTCTGGAAGACCACTCCCCTTTCCTCTTCTTATGAATTGGTTCATTTGAGAAGGAAATGCAGATGTCCCAGGAGGCCAGAGGCAGACTCACTTTCAAGAAGGGATGGGGGTGGCAGCTCAGTGGTGGAGTCCTTGCATAGCATAAGCTAGGTCATGAGTTTGATCCTCAGCAGTAGGTAGCAAGGAAAAGGAGGAGGAGGAAAATCAGAGGAGTAGGGATGAGGCCCTTTAATGAGAAACACCTCACCCTTCCCTGGAATTTCCCACCCACTGTCTTATTGTAACACCATGTGTCCATAAAAGCTCTTGGCCCTCCCTGAGCCCTTGAAGGTGGACAGTTGAGATTTTCTTAATATTCCTCTAGACCAGCCTTGAATAAATTTGATTCCAAAAAAATGAGAAAGAGGAGGAGGAGGGAGAGGAAGAGGAAGATATAATGTCCAGCCTTCCCTCCAAACTGCTGGGGGGAATCAGATTTCAGGAAATCTGAGCCTCATCAGCAGTTGAGGCTGAAGTTGAACATGTACCTCAGAGGCTGACACTCACTGCCTTGAGGGTAAACCTGAATTCCTCCTATCCATCAAGCCTTCTAAGAGAAAGGACATCTTAGCTAAGCTTACATGCACGCTGTGGACTACTTTCTGAGGATGAACATGATGGATTGGGCACCGGAGCACATAAAGTTATCCACTCTCTTCTTTCCACAATCAGAAAGCATTGGTTCTGCTCCTGGCCGCACTGCCTTCTGAGCCCAGATGAATGACTAAAACAAACTGTGCTCCCTTGAGAAGTGGGGACAACCACACTCTTCCTGTCTTAGCAATTCCTAGGATCAACAAGAGATGGACCCTGAAGGCAGTTACAGATTTAAAACCCTTTAAGTAAAGGTCTATAACTAATGCAAGTCCTATGCACCTTCAAGGTCAGATCAAGGTCAGCTCCCCTCCAAGGTCTTCCTGTCTTCATCTTCAGACCTTTTCTCAGCTGAGTTCTGCTCCTTTGGCCCTTCTTGCTCATGACCCTGCCCTCCTCTCCATCTGTGTCACACTGGCTTACATGGAAACCCCGTGTTTAATTTTCTAAATTCTGCCAGGCATGATGGTATACTCCTGGAAATCCCAGCCATCAGAAGGTTGAGGCAGAGAACTGCTATATCAGCCTGGGCTCCATGGTATTAGAGGTTTCATAAAGGGGGTGGAGAAAGCTGGGCAGATAACTCAGTTTGTAAAGTACTTCGCCTTGCAAGCATAAGGACCTGAGTTCAATCCCCAGCACCGAGGTAAAACTATTCATATAACTCTAGTGCTAGGAGGTGGAGACAAATGATCTTGGAACTTTCTGGACAGCTAATCAAGCCTACTGTAGTAGTTTGAGTAGAAATGCCCCCCATACATAGGCTTTAGCATACTTGGTGTTACTGTTTGGGATTTGTAGGAGGTCTAGCCTTCCTGGAGGAAGTATGCACTGGGGGTTGTCTTTGAGAGTATATAGCCCGTCCCTACTTCTAGTTCTCTCTCTCTCTCTCTCTCTCTCTCTCTCTCTCTCTCTCTCTCTCTCTCTCTCTCTCTCTCTCTCTCTCTCTCTCTCTCTCCTCTTCTCTTTCCTTCATGCTTGAGGTTAAAGATGTGATCTCTTGGCTTCCTGCTCCTGTCTCCATGTTTACCATTTGACGTCATATCCTTCTGCCGTGATGAACTCTTACCCACCTGGAATCATAAGCCTAAATAAGCTCTTTCATACAAGAGTTGCTTTTGATCATGGTGTTTTATCAAAGCAACAGAAAAGTAACTGATAGAGTGAGGAACCCTGTCTCAAAAAGGAAGGTGGTTGGTACCTAAGGAATAACAACAAAGCATATGTGAATACACACACACACACACATACACACACATTCGTGAACTCATACGCAAACACACAATAATTCTGGATTCTTCCCCTGACTGCATAATCCTGCTTCCTCCTCCCTCTCAGCCTGTTTCCTATGGTATAGCCATTAAGAGTCAGACAGGTCAGAACCGGAAGCCTGGCCCCACCATTCTCTAGCAGTGGAGCCATAGACAAATAATTCGGTATCTCTGGCCCTCAGTTTCCTACTCTGCACAACTCGAGTGACAACCAGCTTTCTCACAGAGCTGTGGGAGGATATGGTGAGATCATACCAGTCAAGGTCTCACTGAAGCAGCTGCCATGGTAACTGCTGCCATTCACAGTGTGAAATGAAGGGTCACAGCTTCAGGCAGGCAGAGTGCCCCTCAGAAAGAAAGTGCCAAGGCAGTACTTCTTCCCTTCTTTCCTGGATATATCAGGACTGTTAAAAAAAAAAAAAACACTTGTCCACAAAGTATTTAACAAAGGCTTGCAGACTGTCCGTCGGGCTCCCCCTCCAGATCCCACACCTGGTAATTCCCATCATCACCCCTTCATTCTCAGTTCATAAGTTCAAGGCAAAGAACTTGCTGTTCCTTGCAATTCCCGAGATGGCCTCCAAATGTTGTAGCCATAAATATATCTCAGACACAAATTAGAAGGCACCGGTGGGGCTTGGGGAAGGGATTTCAGCCAGATGGCAGAATGATGAATCACCCTGTGTTAATGAAGGTACAGCTTGGCTCAGCCTCCTGTGCGGTATACCTGCTCCTTACCTGGGAGCTGGGGAGTCTAGTCTGGCAGAGATGCTAAATGCAAGCTGGGAACCCCAGCCACTTAAGGGTGGGACAGACAACAAGCAGGGGGCTCCGTCTCCCTCTGGGGAGGTCTATCCTTGAAGTTATGTTTTTTGCAGCCTGAGACTCAGTGGAAACTCTCTCTTAACGGCAGGTCCTCCTGTGAACGTAAGTTGCAACATCTTCATCAACAGCTTCGGTTCCATTGCTGAGACAACCATGGTGAGTATGTTACAGCAACTGCTGTTTCCACAGCAGGTGTCTCTGCCCTGGGAATATTTCTCTTCTACACCGGGTATCCCCCAAGAAGGCACAGAATCAGGTATTTCAGTTTCTGTCCAAGTCAATATTTTGGATAAAGGTTTAACATCTAAAGAGGGTTTAGCTGCTAACAAGGTAAGCACAAGACAAACCTTCAGAATTACGAGATAAAATTATAGACTGTAATAGGACAAAGTGTGATTAAAGTCCATTATATCTGTGTGTATGAAGATGCTACAATAGGGGCTGTATGTGGTGGCACGTGACTTTAATCCCAGCCTCAGAAGGAAGAGGCAGGAGGATTTCTGTGAGTTTGAGGCCAGCCTGGTCTACATAGTTCTAGGCCATCCAGATCTTGTCTCAAAACAAAAACAACAAAGTCACAAAAAGTTTTGAAAATTAAACAATAAGGCTGAGGAGGTGGGTGGATTGGTCGGTTAGGTCCACACTTAAGCCTGGAGACCTGTGTTTAATCCCAGAATCCAAGTTTGAAAGAAAAAGAAAAAAAAAAGATGTTATGGTGGCACAAGCCTCTAATGCCAGGACTGACAAGGGTGAGATGGAGACATGCAGATCTGCAGATCCCTGGGACTGGCTTTGCCAGCCACACTAGTCTAACAGGAGCCACAGTTTCCTGTGAGAGACTTTGTCTCAAGAACAAGGTAGATGGGGATGGAGAGAGGGCTCAGTGCTTAAAAACACTGAACCTCTTCTAGAGGACCGGAGTTCAATTCCCAGCAACCACGTGGCAGTTCACAGCTGTTTGTAACTCCCAAGATCTGACCACACAGACATACATACAAGCAAAACAACAATGCACATAAAATAAAAATACGTATTTTAAAAAATAATAAAGTAGATGGCTCCTAAGGAACAACACCAGGGTTGACCCCCGGGCCCTCCACACACACACACACACACATCCACACATATCCATGTGAACACACACCCAAAGCGTGCTCTCTCACACACACACACACATCTACACATATCCATGTGAACACACACCCAAAGCGTGCTCTCTCACACACACACACACACACACACATCCACACATATCCATGTGAACACACACCCAAAGCGTGCTCTCTCACACACACACACATCCACACATATCCATGTGAACACACACCCAAAGCGTGCTCGCTCACACACACACACACACACACACACACACATCCACACATATCCATGTGAACACACACCCAAAGCGTGCTCGCTCACACACACACACACACACACACATCCACACATATCCATGTGAACACACACCCAAAGCGTGCTCGCTCACACACACACACACACACACACACACACATCCACACACATCCACACATATCCATGTGAACACACACCCAAAGCGTGCTCTCTCACACACACACACACACACACACATCCACACATATCCGTGTGAACACACACCCAAAGCGTGCTTGCTCGCTCACACACACACACACACACACACACACACACACACATCCACACATATCCATGTGAACACACACCCAAAGCGTGCTCGCTCACACACACACACACACACACACACACATCCACACATATCCATGTGAACACACACCCAAAGCGTGCTCGCTCACACACACACACACACACACACACATCCACACACATCCACACATATCCATGTGAACACACACCCAAAGCGTGCTCGCTCACACACACACACACACACACACACACACATCCACACATATCCATGTGAACACACACCCAAAGCGTGCTCACACACACACACACACACACACACACACACATCCACACATATCCATGTGAACACACACCCAAAGCGTGCTCGCTCACACACACACACACACACACACACACACACATCCACACATATCCATGTGAACACACACCCAAAGCGTGCTCTCTCTCACACACACACACACACATCCACACATATCCATGTGAACACACACCCAAAGCGTGCTCTCTCTCTCACACACACACACACACACATCCACACATATCCATGTGAACACACACCCAAAGCGTGCTCGCTCACACACACACACACACACACACACACACATCCACACATATCCATGTGAACACACACCCAAAGCGTGCTCTCTCTCACACACACACACACACACACATCCACACATATCCATGTGAACACACACCCAAAGCGTGCTCTCTCACACACACACACACACACACACATATGTCCAACTGAATACACACATGCACACATCCAGCGACAGGCTAAGCATTTGGAGTAAACGGAAATGTGCCGCCGGGCGTGGTGGCACACGCCTTTAATCCCAGCACTTGGGAGGCAGAGGCAGGCGAATTTCTGAGTTCGAGGCCAGCCTGGTCTACAGAATTAGTTCCAGAACAGTCAGGGCTACACAGAGAAACCCTGTCTCGGAAAAAAAAAAAAAAGGAAATGTGCCTAGCTGTGGGGATGCACACCTGTAATGACAGCTGTGGGGTGCACATCTGTAATGACAGCTGTGAGGATGCACACCTGTAAAGACAGCAGGTTGTAATTCTCCGGAAGCTGAGTCAGGAGGATAATGACTTAAAACCCAGTCTACATGTCTTACTTACTCTTTCTACGGCTGTGAAGAGACATCATGACCATAGCAACTCTTATAAAGGAAAATATTTCATTGGGGCTGACTGCAGTTTCAGAGGCTCATCATGGCAGGAAGCATGGCAGCATCCAGGCAGACATGGTGATGGAGAAGGAGCTGAGAGTTCTACATCCAGATCAGCAGGCAGCAGAAAGAGAATGCTACACTGGACCCACTTGAGAATCTGAAACTTCAAAGCCCGCCCCCAGTGACACACTTCCTCCAACGATGCCATGCCTCCTAATAGTGCCACTCCCTATGAGCCTTTGGAGGCCATTTTCTTTCAAACCACCACACGGAGCTACATAGTAAGATCCTGTCTCAAAAATAAATCAAAAAAAAAAAAAAGTGAAAAGCTACTGATGACTTTCAAATTGACTCACAAAGTGGGGGAAGCACTGGTTGTAGATGCTGAAGTGATGGACTGGGTCCGCCATGTTATTTACTCTCTGTTTAATGTATTCTGGGGTGGAAGACCCAAGACAAAGATTGCTAAGTGTCCATAGTGATAGTCTCTGACCCACAGACTTAATGGGTAACTTTGTATCTTATTCTGCCAGCATCGCTGTCTTCCACATTTCCTCAAGGAGTAGATAGGACATTAGGAATTCCAAATGTATAAAATGACAGTTTTAAAATGTTTCTCAGCTACTCAAGACAAACCATAAATCAGTTGTTCTCTTTTGGGGAGAGTTATCTAGCTTGTGAGGAAAAACTAAAAAATATAATAAATAATAAAAATAATTTGAAATAGAACAGCTTGGAGTTGGCTTGTGAGTATACTGAGATTTACTCAGTCCCTTTCCCAAAACATGCATTGCCACCTCATGTCCCCAGCTCATGGCCATCTACCTCTCATCTTCCCTGACAAAGCTTCTTACATTTTCTCTACCCCGAGACTCTGTGCACAATAAACTTCTACATATTCCAAGTCTATAAGTATATAAGTACACATATTAAATATTTACCTATAATCATAAAGGTATTTATCTTAAGACAATTCTGTAATAAGTATCTAGTTTTGCCATTTATTAAAGACAAAACCAAGTGTTTATACTAAAGCAATGAAAATGTTTAGCTTGCTTTTAAATAAGTAAATTGTAAGGTTTGTGTGGGGTGTGTGTGTGTGCCTGTGTGCCTGTGTGCCTGTGTGTGTATGTGCCTGTGTGCCTGTGTGTGTGCCTGTGGAAGGAGGGTGCCTGTGTGCCTGGGGGGGGGTGCCTTGTGCCTGTGCATGTGTGTGACTGTGTGTGTGTGTGCCTGTGTGAGTGGGTACCATCATGAGACCAGAGGAGAATATTGGATATCTTCCTCTATTTCTCTCATTTCTCTGTTTTCTCTGCCTTGAGATAGAGTCTCTATCTTGCCATTTAGGGAGGCTCCTCTCATCTTTATGTCTCCGCCCATCAATGCTAGGGATCCAAATGCTTATAGCCTTGCTCAGCTTTAAAAGAGAGTGGGGGGGGGGGGTCTTACTGTGCATCTCCAGCTGGCCTGGAGCTTCTTATGCCGGACCTTCCTATATAGTCCAGGCCACACTGGCCTTGAACTCACAGAGATCTGCCTGCTTCTGCCCTTGAGTGCTGGGATCCAAGGTGTACACAGCCACACAACCTTTCATGCTCAGTCTTTATGTAGATATTGGGGATTCTGATTCATGTTCTCATGCTTGCAAAGGACTCTTCCCCAGCCCCAAGAATTTAATCCTGACCAGATACTCGACACTGTAGGACACAGAGCATTGTCAGCATTTGCCAGCGTTGGTCAATATTTTGATTCAGAATCATCAATGCCAAAAACCATCAATATGCATCACATCAATATAGTCAAAGATTGCAGATGTGTGTTTGAGACCTTTATAGAAACTGTTGGAAATTCCGCCCTAATCCCAAACCAAAACACACTCAATTTTTTTTTTATAAAACTCAAGTCAGCAGTCTAAACAGCAATTTGCAAAATCAAACATTCCAACAGAATGCAGCTCACAGATACCAATTTGAAATATGCACAACCAGAAATGACAGTAGGAAATCCTGTCTCTGTTTTCTACAATTACACCATGACTGTCTGTGTGAGCAGAAAACTTCGTCTGTGGGGCTGGGGAGATGATAAAATTGGTACATTGTTTACCCAACATGCAGGATGCCCTGAATTTGATCCCCACTATCACATAAACTGTGTGCTAGTTCATGCCTCTAAACCCAGCACTCAGGAGATGGAGGCAGGAGGATCAGAAGTTCAAGGTCATCCTTGACTACATAGCAAGTTCAAGCACAGCTGAGCACCTCCAGGAGCCCCTCATTGGCATCTGAGTTCTCTACTCTGGTACAGTTCCCACGGTCACACTTAGGGATGTACCAGTCTGTTTGCTTGTACCTCCCCAGACCATACCGGACATTTATGACCAGCTGATGTCCTGTCTTGTTTACTGAAATGGTCCACCACAACAGCCAACACGGCAACACAGCTGTGGAAAATCATTCTGTTAAATAAATAAGCCAAAGGAGATGCACTGTTTATCCAGTCCAGATGTTGCTTGGTCCTCAACATTTACAAACACTGGATCTGTCCTTCCCATTGTAGATTTGTAATATCACTGAGCTCTTCATAGGGCAAAGAGACAAAAATATGTTCTTTTGCAAATAAATACGTCTTGACAGGGTCAAGAAGGTGTGGGTGTATGTGTAACAGACTACTGAGCAGAGGAGGATCTGGCTCGGTTGGTAAAAGTGTTTGCCATGCAGCATGAGGGCCAGAAATCAGACTCCAAAACTCATTTTCAAAGTGGGGCATGTTAGCACACACTTATAATCTCAGTACAGAGGGAGTGGAGACAGGCAGGTCCATGAAGCATACTGACAGCTAACAGACCCTAGTCAGTGAACCCTGGGGTATTAAAAAAAAAAAAAAAAAAAAAAAAGGTAGATAGCTCCTGAAGAACAACACCTGAGGTAAACCCACTGCCTATATATGTGCATGTCAAACAATTATTTATTTTAATTAATTGATTAATTTTAATTAATTAATTAAACATACTAGGCCTGGAGCACCTGCTTATGGAAATGAGCCAACTCTGTAAGAAAGGACATAAACACACACACTCAAATATATATATATATATATATATATATATATATATATACATACATACATTACATACCATACATACATACATACATACATACATACATACACAAATGGATGAATGAAAAGTGGAAACCCAACCATAGCACCCCAAACTCTAAGTGGAAAAACAGGAGATGATGACTCTGGGGACAGCCCACAGGAGGAGCCCACGGAAATGTTAGTGTTGAGAGCAGAACAAAGAACAGGTCTATGCGCTTCCCTTGGGATGACCCACAGGACTCAGGCCCTGCCTATCAAGCAGGGGAGAGGCGGCCCCCCTTCCAGTCTACACACTTCAGAATACTATGATATTTTTGTCATGATCTTCCCAATTATCTATATTTGCTTAATTTACTTTGCATATGACTCAGAAAGAAATCTAAAATCTCAGACCTAGAGAAAGACTTGTAGAAATTGGCTGCCACGGTGGTGCATGCCTTTAAGTCCCAGCACCTGGGAAACAGAGGCTGGGGGATATCTCTGAGTTCGGAGACACTTTTATGGAAGGCTGCACAGAACAAAACAGTGCTCCAAAAACCCAGGTGGGTTTCTGTGCACAGGCAGAATGTCCTCTTCCCTAAGAGCAGTGGTTCTCTCAATGCTGCAACCCTTTAATACAGTTTCTAGTGTTGTGATGACCCCCCCAACCATAAAATTATTTGTTACTACTTTATAACCATAATTTTGCTACTACCCATGAAAGGGTAGTTCAACCCCTCAAAGGGGTCTCAACGCACAGGTTGAGAACTGCTGCCTTAGATCATAGCAAACAAACTTCCCCATGCATATCTGCTCCCCAGCCTCTCAGGTGCATTTGTAAAGCTAGCCTGAGCTCGTGTTAAGAGCAAGAGTAGCGGCTTGTTCATGAGAAGCCTTGAGATGCTGCTGTGCGCCAAGCCGTGAGTAGAGCATTCTGCTTCTGTTATCTCAGTTAGACTCCCAGCAACCCTGAAGGCAAGATCACCCCAAGTAAGAAGTGCAGAAACTGAGGACTACAAACCTCAGGCTAGTTACCTAAAGACACACAGCTAGTAAGTAGCCTCGTTAGCATTTGAACTCAGATCTCCCTCGCCTAAAAGCTCATGTTCTCCTGTACACTTGAGATCATCCAAATTTGCTTGTCTACTTTCGTGACTGGCATTCAAGCTGAGAGGGAGCTTTCTAACTGATGGGGAATGGAATGTTGCCTACCAGAAAGAGGATTTGTTGCAGGATATTTGATCACACTGTGAGCCCTGAGATTGTGTTGTTTACTGGAAAAGCCTGTTTCTAGTTGTGGTGTGGCTCAGCTTTAGCACACACCGTTAATCCCTCTGGCTGGAATACAGACTCTTTAGTACACACCTTTAATCCCAAACAATGAAGTTTGAAGTTGGTGTCTAATTGAGTGGCAGACAAAGTGACAGATCAGAGAAAGATTTAACAGAATAGGATATACCAATCTCAGCCGGGCGTGGTGGCGTACGCCTTTAATCCCAGCACTCGGGAGGCAGAGGCAGGCGGATTTCTGAGTTCAAGGCCAGCCTGGTCCACAAAGTGAGTTCCAGGATAGCCATATAGAAAAACCCTGTCTCGAAAAACAAAAACAAAAACAAACAAAAAAAAAGGATATACCAATCTCATGAGAAGAGAGAGGAAAGGAAAGTTATAAGAGGAGAGGGGGAGAGAGAGGGAGAGGGGGAGGGAGAGGGGGAGGGGGAGGGAGAGGGGGAGGGAGAGGGAGAGGGAGAGGGAGAGGGAGAGGGAGAGGGAGAGGGAGAGGGAGAGGGAGAGGGAGAGGGAGAGGGAGAGGGAGAGGGAGAGGGAGAGGGAGAGGGAGAGGGAGAGGGAGAGGGAGAGGGAGAGGGAGAGGGAGAGGGAGAGGGAGAGGGAGAGGGAGAGGGAGAGGGAGAGGGAGAGGGAGAGGGAGAGGGAGAGGGAGAGGGAGAGGGAGAGGGAGAGGGAGAGGGAGAGGAAGCAGTTTTACTGGGATAGTTGTACAGAGGCAAGTTACAGAGAGAGAAACACTAGACACAGGCAAGGACAGAATGAGCCAGAGAACAAGAAGGAGCCAGAAGATCAGAACAGATTTCCGAAGTATGAAACCAAGCAGAGCAATTCAGGAGAAGCCAAGATAAGTCAGATTGAATCAGTCAGTGTGGAGAGGGGTTTGAGCCAGAACAGCTTAGATGAATAGCCAGCCAGAGTTCAAAAAGAGCTAGAAAGGGTGAGTTTATTCAGCAGCGAGTTTAATATGCTGAAAGATTCTAGGCCTAGATAAGACTGTACAAAGGCTAGAAGCTTCCAGGACTAGACCTGGGTTAGCAGACTGAGGCAGTAAGCCTCCAAGATGGCAACCACATCAGGCAAATAAAAGATACAGTTTCAAGGATTGCTGTTGACCACAGATCCGCAAGGCTCTACCTCTCCAGCCTCACAGAGAATTGCCTGAGCACCAAGGGGTTATAGTGGTGTAGATAAAGTCACCGTGTCGAACCTTCCAGGTACCATTGGTTCCCAGAACAGCAGGAGAACAGTTCATTCCTAGAAGCAACTGGAGAGCCCAGTCTAGCCTTCCCTTCTTCCCTCGCTCCCTCCCTTCCTCCCACCATTTCCCTTTCCTTCACACAGAATAACAGACCCAAGAGCATGGAGGGGAAGAAAGACCCCAGTGGTCTCTACTCATCCCACCAAGAGGAGGATAAGGACCACCTTAGCTCTCATCTAACCTTCCCAGAGCTGTCTCAGAAGGCAGCAGGAAAAGCAGGGGAAAATAAAAAGAGCAAATGGGGAAGGATCCTTTCTACAGCAACTCTCTGTCTGCAAGAGAAATATCTAGACCAGTAGTTCTCAACCTGTGGGTCACAACCCCTTGGGGGGGAGGGGGGGTCACATATCAGATACCCTGTATATCAGGCATTTACATTATGATTCATAACAGTAGCAAAATTACAGCTGTGAGGTGGCAACTTACCTAGATCTAGAATGCAGTAGAAAGCTTTCCGGTATGCATGTGCATCTGAGGTTGCATTGTGTAGTGTAGCAACTATGTTCCTGTGCTGTATTTGTGTACATATACATACACTGTGGGATTGTGGGGCCATGTAGATGAACACACATGCATGTGTGTATGCCGATACCATTTTGAAAATAGACATGTAACATCAAAGAGAAGTGTCCATGTGTCGTGAGGCTGTGAACATATGTGCACTGAGCTCATATGTGTACATGGAGAGATGTGTACATGTGTTTTGATCTCAGTTAGCTTCGTCAACTTGACATAGCTGAGAGTCTTCTGAGAAAAGAGCTTTGATGAAGAAATTGCCTATATCAGGTTGGTCTTTGGCCATGTCTATGGGAAGGGGACTGTCTAGATTGATGTAAGAGGGCCCAGTCCACTATGGGCAGCATCAACCCGAGGCAATCCTAGTCTGTACAATAAAGTTAGCTGATCATGAGCTTATGAGCAAGTAAGCAAGCAGCATTTTCCATGGCATTCTGTTCAAGTTCCTGCCTAGGGTTCCTGTCATGACTTCCCTCAATGATGGGCTGTGACCTGGAAGTCTAAGCTGAAATAAACCCTTTCTTCCCCTAAGTCAGATTGTTTTAGCACAGTTCAGAAAAGAAACTAAGATACTCTGCCACAATGAAACACCTCTGAATGTGGTTCCCTCAGAGCACCTGTCTCTAAAAGTGGGGACAAAGAGAGATACCTTTCTGCTTGTTTCTGTTTGCCATCCTGGCTTTATCCTTGTGTTCTTACCTCCCCACTCACAATCCTGTAGGTGCTAATTGTGATATTGAGCTCTAGGGCTCTGGCTCCATTTGACTTCTCTTAGGCTAGACTTTCCCAGGGTGAGGAATCCAACATGTATGTCTTCATTCAACAAAGGTTCATTTCTTCCTCATCCAGGGTCTGCTGTGGGCCAGAAGGCTCTCTGGGGCTCTGGTCCTCAGATATCATCTCAGCACTCTGTTCCCATATCAACACATATAGTCAGGAAAGGTGTGATGTATTGCAAGGCTGCACATTGCTGTATTCCTCAGCAAAATGTCATAGAGTGGCCTGCCCAAACATTAGTGATTGACATAATTTGTCAATTGTGACAGAATTTGTCACAATTCTGGAGACTATAATCCAAGGGCAAGGTTCCATCAGGGTTAGTTTCTAGTGAGACAGAGCTTCTTCTCTCCGAAAAGTGAAGGGGCAGGAAATGAAAGAGAAAAACACAAAAAGGGAGAGAAAGGAAGAAGAGAAGATAGAACAGAGGGGAGGAGAAGGAAAGGGGAAGATAAGAGAGGAGAGGGGGACCTGGTGTCTCCTCCACACTTTTAAAAACCTTATTATATTTGTTTGTTTGTTTGTTCATTCGTTTAATGAATGTGTGTGCCTGCACATATGTGCCACATTGCACATGGGAAAAGTCAGAGGACATTGTTTAAGAGTATATTCTCTTCTTCCACCTTTATATGGGCCCCAGGAATCGAACACAAGTCATTAGACTTAGGCAGCAAAGGATTTACCCAATGCGCCATCTTCTCAGCCCCTGCCTTATTCTTTTGAGACAGAATCTTTCACTGATCCTGCAGTTCACCAATGCTGCTAAACTGGCTGGCCAGCAAGCCCCAGGAATCATCGTCTCCAAACCCTAGCGCTTAGATTATAGGTGCATACCACCACACCCGGCATCCTATGTGAGCGCTAGGGGATTAAACTTCAGTCCTTGTACTGATGCAGCAAGCACCTCCTCCACTGAGCTATTTCTGCAGCTCTGGGTGCACTTACTGAAAATATTCTGAGAGAAAGTGTTGTCCAGCCCCCTTCTAATGAAGCCTCCATCACCTGCTTACCTGCAGTGGGGATCATTTCTCTTCATCGTTCACCCAGGATGTTATCAAGCATTTTATCATCACCAAATAGGATTTTCAAAATAGTACTTCATTGTCACTTTTAATTTGCACTCTCAGTTCTTGGCAAATGTAAGCCTCATTGTGTATATTGATTGAGCATTTTGAATAATATACAGGTTTCTCTCTGTGTGTGTCTCTCTCTGTATCTGTCTTTCTCTGTCTCTGTCTCTGTCTCTCTCTTTGTCTCTCTCTGTGTGTCTGTCTGTCTGTGTGTGTGTGTGTGTGTGTGTGTGTGTTCATGTGTGTGTGCATGTGTGTGTGCAAGTATGTTCATGCATACATACCCAGAGATCAGAGAATGATATGGGATGCCCTCAATCTATCACTCTTCTTATTCTTTTGAGACAAGTTCTCTCATTGAACCTAGAGTTGGCCATTTTCCAACAAGGCTGGCCAGTAAACCCCAGGGACTCTCCTGCTCTCATCTGCAACTGGGCTGGGATTACAGGCATCCATGGTCACACCTCAGTTCTCATGCATGTGTTGGGGGCTGGAAAGTAGATCCTCATGCTCATGCAGCATTGGATGTTCTTACTTGCAGAGCCTTAGATTTTTTCTTTCTTTCTTTCATCTGTAACTTTCTAATCTACTTTGTCTATTTTTCTGTGAAGTGTTTATTTCCTGGTTACTTAACTCTTTCTTTCAAGTAGCAAGTACTTCAGCACCTTTGGTGTTTGATTTGTTCTGTGTTTTTTGAGACAGGGTCTCCTGTATCTTAGGCTGCCCTCTAACTCCTTATATAACTAAGATGGCCTTAAGTTCCTGATCCCCCTGCCTCCATCTTCAAAGTGTCAGGATTACAAGCATAGGCCACCACAACTTGTTCCAACACCGTTTTTTCCCCTAACACCATTCTTTTTTTTTTTTTTTTTTTTTTTTTTTGGAGTTAAGAATTCTTTACTAGGTATTAGTTCAGGCAGATGCCCTGGTTCTGCGATCCCCTCTCCATATATAGGTCACAGTGAGCAGGTTTCTTCAGAAGAGCCTGTGGGGCTGAGAGTGCTGAGCCCCAGGGTCAGAAGCAGAACTGGAAAGCCTCCAATACATGCTGCTTCCATGTTTCCAGACTGGGCAGCAGGGAGGACAGGCCCATGACGTGCCAGGGCTCTCCGTCAGACATCATGGAGATTTGGTAGGACAGCAGCTGTACACCCGCCTCTGCCAGGAGGCCGATCATAGTGGGCAGCATCGCAGGGTTGGAGGGCTGAGCCCGGAATATGAGCAGGGGTTGGCCCCTGCGTAGTGGCACCTCTGGTCTGAAGACAGCTCCGTTGAGCATCTGCAGCATTGGTGTGGTGCCCTGGACCAAGCCCACAGCTTGGTAGGGGGCACCTGCCAGGGCCACAGTCAGGAGGCATTCCCCGCTTCCCTGCTCCCCTGGAACCCCAGGGCTGTGGGAGGTGGTGACACTGAGGCCAGCCTCTTTCACCAGTAGCTTAGCGTTCACCAAGTTCACGTCTGCCTGCTTAGATGCTTCTCTCAGAAGGCCAACAATGTCTGCAGGGCTCAGGCAGGTCCCAGCATTCTTCAGAGATGTTCCTTGTGTAACCACCTGGATGGTCCCTTTAGGAGAGCCAGCCCAGGCTTGCATCAGCGTGCCCAATGCTTCTGCCAGACCAATCCAAGGCTTGGTGTGTGGAGAGAAGGCACTGATGAGGGCCTGGGCGTTCACGACGCCTGTTAGAGATTTCCCCTTCACCATGTCCACAAACTGGACTGCGATTTCCTCCCCACAGCGGCTCTGGGCTTCCTTGGTGCTGGCACCCAGGTGGGGACAGCTGATGACATTCTCGTGGTCCACTAAGGCCCGGTCCTGTGGTGGCTCTTCTGTAAACATATCCAGTGCAGCCCCAGCACACTGACCAGACTGCAGGGCACGCAGCAGGGCACCTTCATCCACAATGCCTCCTCGAGCACAGTTCACCACTCGCACGCCTTTCTTGCACTGAGCAAAGGTGCTGTCATTCAGCAAGCCTGTGGTGGAGGGCAGGAGTGGGGTATGGACAGTTATGAAGTCACAGAGAGGCCAGATCTCCTCCAGCGTCAGCTGCTGAACACCAAAGGAGGCCGAGACTTCAGGAGAGATGATGGGGTCATAGCCTACAGTCTTCATTCCAAAGGACTGCATTTGGGTGGCCACTTCTCTTCCTATTCTGCCAAGGCCAAGAATTCCCAGTGTCTTCCCGTTCAGTTCTGTCCCCATGAACTTCTTCCGGTCCCATTTGCCATCTTTTATCGAAGCCATCCCCTGGGAATCTGCGTGGCCCGGCACATGATCATCCCTCAGGCAAGCTCCACAGCACTGAGGCTGTTCCCGTTGGGGGTGTTCATGACTAGGATGCCCTTCCTCGTGGCAGCCCCCAGATCCACATTGTCCACGCCTGTGCCAGCACTGCCCACCACCTGGAGCTTCTCTGCTGCATTGATGACATCAGCAGTGACCTTAGTAGCTGAACGGACAATGAGGCCTTCACAGTCCTGGAGTTCAGCTATCAGCTCCTCCTTGCTCAAGTTCTGCTTCTCCACCACCTGCAGACCTCCACCTTGCAGGATCTTCCGGCAGCAGGGGTCCAGGCTGTCACTGATGAGTACTTTGCGCAGATTTGCGAAGGCCATTGCTAGAGGCAGGCCTTAGAATCAGTTGCTCTGGGTGGGCAGAAGCACTTAGTTCAGGAAACTGCAGGTAGGGCTGGCTCTGGTGACTGGGCCCCTTAACACCATTCTTAAAGTAGCCACTGTTTGGTTTTGGTTTTGTCTTTGACACAGGGTCTCACTATGCAACCATGACTGGCCTAGAACATGCTATGTAGACCAGCCTGGCTTTGAACTAGCAGAGATCCTCCTGCCTCTGCCTATCCCAATGGTGGGGTTAAAAGTATGTGTATCACCATGCCCGGCACAGGCTTTTTCCACTAGCTTGAAGTACTGTCTTTCTCATAAATTGAACTCTACCTACATAATTCCTAACCTCAAGTCTGTCCATCTCCTTCTTCTGTCTTGTCTCTACACAAATACCACACCTTACATCACTGTGAAACCCCATAGTCATGTCTGGCAAACTCCTCTGTTATTCTCTTGCGAAGTTTTCTTGACCCTACCAGCCATTTTCGCTTCTATATGCACTGTATTTTTTTAATTAGTTCATTCTTTATGGTAATAGAAACGACCCAGAAACAAATATCTAGGAAAAGGAATTGAAGTGTGAGGAGGGGTTCAAGGTTCACAAGGTGTGACAAAAGAGAGCAAAGCATAAATTCAGGAGGAAACCACAAGTCGGATGTGAGATCTCGAGGGTGTTTCAGAGATTCTACAGACAGGATGGGTCTTCCAGTAACTTTGTGTCTGGGACACTTGGGCAATCAGTGACAATTACAGGGGAGAAAAAGGCTATTTTGTTTCTAAGCATTCAGGTTCTTTAATATTGTAGGATGGGAGAGAGCAATGAGTGGGGAGATGGCTCTGGGAAGTTCTGCCGGCCTTGTAGTTCTCTATGTCCTCCTAGCACCGTGCAGATCTGGGCCTTGAAATTCATGGAGTCCTTCGTGAGGCTGATCCTAAGCTCTGTGAGGAGAGAACTCTCTCATCCAATGAACTTGAGACCTTTAGCCAGTGTCAACTCCAGGAATATCCCAGAGACACATAGATATGTGAAACATCCGGGACCACTACCTCAACAAAAAGTTCCATTCCAAATCCACCCACACATGTAACTCTGAGTGATTAGTTCCCTAGAATGGTTCAGTGACATTTCTCACCTGATGGTATAGAACAGCTGATCATATACCTTGTCTCAATGGTCCAGCACCTTCCTCAAATCTCGCTGCAGTATATCACTGATGAAGGCCTCATACCACAGCACTTTCTCTCCTACAGTTCCCAAGGCCCATTGTGTGGGGGTCATCATCATGATGGGCTCCAGTACCCAAGCTCAATGAGATAGATAGATAGATAGATAGATAGATAGATAGATAGATAGATAGATAGATAGATATAACAATTATGTTAGCAACTATATCTATTGTACATATTATGTTATATAGTTATATGTAGTTATAGCTATATAACAATATATAAAACTATAACAACAATATTGCTTCATGTTGGTCATATAAATTATTGGATCTTGTTATATCATTCAACTCTCATATATCATGCTTTCATGGAGTCTATCTTTCCTCCCAGTGAACTTCAAATCAACATTTTTAAGCATATAAAAATCCTTTCCAGGCCTGGCAGTGGTGGCGCACGCCTTTAATCCCAGCACTTGGGAGGCAGAGACAGGCAGATTTCTGAGTTCGAGGCCAGCCTGATCTACAGAGTGAGTTCCAGGACAGCCAGCACTACACAGAGAAACCCTGTCTCAGAAAAAAAAAAATCCTTTCCAGATCTAACTAGGATGGCATTGAGTTCATGGGAACTCACATGGAAATAATCGACATCTTTTCAATATTTTCTAAGCATGGTGCATCCTTTGCATTTACAGAGGCATTCAACACTCCACCAATGACGAAGAGAAGGCAGAGGCCATTAGATTCTGCAACAGGCAGAAAAAGAATCTATGGGCAGTCTTAGAAGCATTTTCTCGTGGCTTGCTCTCAGTCAATGACTGAAGAGAAAGCCATAGCCAGGAGTTTGTGACAGCCCAGAGCATATAGCTCTCCATCAAACCGAATTCAAGGAGACTCCACTCAACCATATAATCTAAAATAGACTGAAGTGGAGAGACCAGACTGGCAAGTGATTCCAGTTTACAAGGGAGCTTGCTCGTATGCTCACAAAGGCAATGGGGCTTGCTCACGCGCTCACAAAGGAACTTTCTTGCCACTGCCCATGCACTAGGATGTTCAAGCAACCATTACTTTTTGGCAATCACAAAACCAGAATAAAAAGAAATGAACCATCTTAGAAATGTCAACCAGGTTAAAAGGGTATCTAAAATACAACTACCCTGACCACCCAGTAGCTCTTTTCCTGTGACAAGAAGAGATGGTTCTGTGGTTAAAAGCACTGACCAATCTTCTAGAAGACCCAGGTTAAATTCCCAACACTCACATGGCAGCTCACAACAGCCTACAACTTCAGTTTCAGGAGATTCTATGCTCTTTTCTGGCCTCTCTGGACACCAGGCACACATGTGACACACATGAACTCATGCAAAGCACACACACACATACACATGAAAAAAATTAAATACACTTAAAAACTAAAGACAGTAGGTAAGATACTTGCTGTGTAAGCATGGTGATTTTGAGTTCCAGTCCCCAGGACCTACATAAAAAAACGGGCAGGTCTCATCTATAGTCTCAGTGCTGTGTAAAGGATGGGAGGATTCCTAGGACTCAACCAGCTAGTTGGGAACCTCTGGGCCCTAGTAAGAAACTCTGCCTCAAAAATAAAAAATAAGGTGGCATGATGATTTGCATATGCTTGGCCCAGAGACTGGCACTATTGGGAGGTGTGGCCTTGTGGGCATGGGCTTTAAGACCCTTGTCCTAGATGCCTGGAGGCCAGTTGTCCCATAGCAGCCTTATGATGAAGATGTAGAACTCTCAGCTCCTCCTACACCATGCCTTCCTGGATGCTGCCATGCTCTCACCTTGATGATAATGGACTGAATCTCTGAATCTGTAAACCAGCCCCAATTAAATGTTGTCCTTTATAAGACTTGCTTTGGTCATGGTGTCTGTTCACAATAGTAAAACCCTAACTAAGACAGGCGGAGAAAAACCAAGGAAGACACCAGATGCCAATCTCAGGCCTCCTCATGCATGAGCATACATGTGTAGATGTACATGCATGCACACACATGAGCGTGTACATATCTGTGAACATAGATCAGTCAATGCCCATCAGGACATGGAGACCCTGCTCCTCAAATGATGCTACATTACTGTCAAATCCTGCCCCGTGACCTTGTTTTTCTTGTACTACGAAATTATTCCAACTTGTCTACAAAATCATCCTGTAAATGAGATGCACTACAATACATCTGGGTTCTACTTATTAAATTAAAACACATGCCTAAGGGGCTTAGGGTATAACTCGGTTGATAGAGTGCTTGTCTGGTGTGCATGAAGTCTTGAATTCAATCCCCTGTGCCACATAAAATCAGACACAGCAGCTCACGAATATAAGACCAGCACTCTGGAGGTAGAGGCAGAACGATCAATAGTTCAAGGTCATTCTCAGCTACCTAGTGAGTTTGAGACCAGCCTAGGCTACATGAGACCCTGTCTCATAGTCACAGATGACTATGGCTGAGTCTGGGTCTCACCAAGGCTATTCATGCTCATCTCACTTATTAGTCTGACTTTCAGAGAGTGGCTTTCCTTTCTACGCTAAACGTATGACCCCATTCACTCCCAAGCTGCAAAGAACTGTACATTTAGTCTAATGGGGATTTCCTTCTATGACACTTGATGCTTCTCTTTTACTGTTTATGGAATCCTTTGTCTGACTTTTTTTGAGACAGAGAGTCCCCAGGTAGGCAATAGAACTGTAATATATGTAGACCAGGTTGGCCTCACACTCACAGAGACCCACCTACCTCTGCCTCCCAAGTGCTGGGATTAAACGTGTGTGAAGCCACATCTGGTTCCATCTGACATGTTGACAGTCTTTCCATAGTAACCCACCAGGGGCCTTTTAGGGTTGTGTCTATTTGGAGACTCTGATTTCATTGCCTATTTGTTTGATTGTTTGTGGGAGGGGCGGAGCATCATAGCATTTCTGTGATGATCAGAGAACAACTTGCAGAAGTCAGTCTTTTCCTTCCACTGTGTGGTCCTGGAATCAGACTTAGGTCATCAGGCATGGGTGAAAGTAGCTTTACTCTTGGAGCCAACTCATATTTGGAGATTTTAAAAACATTTTTTTTCACTTTATCTTCTGTGCATGGTGCTTTTGCCTGCATGTACATCTGTGTACCATGTGATTGCCTGATTCTCATAGAGCAGTGGTTCTCAACCTGGAGGTCATGACCCCTTTGGGAATTGAATGACCAACGATCACAGGGGTTGCCTAAGACCATCGGGAAACACAGATAGTAAATGAAAAACACTTTTATTTATAACATTAGCAATATTGTAGTTATGAAGGAGCAATGAAAATAATTTTATGGTTGGGAGGTCCCACAATATAAGCCAGTGCTCTTAACCTCTTAGTCATCTCTCCACCCCCAACACATACTTGTACTTTTATTATTTTAGTTACATGCATGTGTGCCTGTTTGTGTGGATCTGTGCACATGAGCATAAATATCTTCAGAGACAAGAGGCATTGGATCCCCCGGGACTTGAGTTACACTCAGTAGTGAGCCACCCGACGCGGGGGCTGGGAACTGAACTCCGGTCCTCTGTGAGAGCAGTATATACTCTTAACTTCAGAGCCATACCTCCAGCCCCTTATTTAGAAACTTTTTTATTCTTTTTTTTTAATTTTTAATATTTTTTATTACGTATTTTCCTCAATTACATTTCCAATGCTATCCCAAAAGTCCCCCATCCCCTCCCCCCCCACTTCCCTACCCACCCATTCCCATTTTTTTTGGCCCTGGCATTCCCCTGTACTGGGGCATATAAAGTTTGTGTGTCCAATGGGCCTCTCTTTCCAGTGATGGCCGACTAGGCCATCTTTTGATACATATGCAGCTAGAATCAAGAGCTCCGGGGTACTGGTTAGTTCATAATGTTGTTCCACCTATAGGGTTGCAGATCCCTTTAGCTCCTTGGGTACTTTCTCTAGCTCCTCCATTGGGAGCCCTGTGATCCATCCACTAGTTGACTGTGAGCATCCACTTCTATGTTTGCTAGGCCCCGGCATAGTCTCACAAGAGACAGCTATATCTGGGTACTTTTTTTATTCTTTAATCCTTTTTTACAGTCCAGTCATTATCCCCCCTCCCAGTCTACCCCATTCCCCCTCCCCCATCTCCAAGAGAATATCCCCACCCCTACCCCCACCCCCACCCCACCAGATCTTCCCCGCTCCCTGGGGCCTCAAGATTCTCCAGGGTTAGGGGCATCTTCTCTCACTGAGGCCAGACCAGGCAGTTCTCTGCTGTATATGTGTTGGGAGCGTCATGTCAGCTGGTGTGTGCTGCCTGGTTAGTGGCTCAGGGTCTGAGATCTCTGGAGTCCAGGTTAGTTGAGACTGACTGCTGGTCTTCCTATGGGGTCGCTCTCCTCCTCAGCTTCTTCCAGTCTTTCCCTAATTCAACTACAGGGGTCCCCAGCTTCTGTCTATTGGCTGGGTATAAGTATCTGCATCTGGCTCTTTCAACTGCTTGTTGGGCCTCTTAGAAGGCTGCCGTGCCAGACTCCTGTCAGTTAGCACACCATAGCATCAGTAAGAGTGTCAGGCCTTGGAGCCTCCCCTTGAGATGGATCCCAAGATGTGCCTGCCGGTCACTGTACCTCTTTTCCCTCAGTCTCTTCTCCATGTTTGTCCCTGCAGTCCTTTTAGACGGGGGCACTCTGGGTCAGAGTTTGTGACTGTGGGATGGCAACCCTATTCCTCCACTTGATGCCCTGTTTTTCTACGGGAGGTGGACTCTACAAGTTCCCTCTCCCCACTGTTGGACATTTCATCTAAGGTCCCTCCCTTCGAGTCCTGAGTGTCTCTCACCTCCCAGGTCTCTGGTACATTGATTTACTTATTTTGATGTCTATGAGTACTCTATCTGCATGTATAGCTGCATGCCAGAAGAGGGCATCAGATCCTATTACAGGTGGTTGTGAGCCACCATGTGGTTGTTGAGAACTGAACTCAGGACCTCTGGAAGAGCAGCCTGTATTCTTAACTGCTGAGCCACTCCCAGGCTCCTTCATGAGCTTTTGAAGCTTTTGAGCTTCATGGATCTAGAAGTTCACACCTCTCCCAAGATCTGGAAAGCTTCAGCTGGTGTTACACTGAACAGCCTTCTTGTGCTTTTCCTCCATCCGGAATGCCCATGGTGCAAATTTCTGTTTATTTCTCATAAGTCCTGCAGTTCCTTCTTTCTCTTTTTCTCAGTTCTGTGCCGAGTTCTTTTTCCTATGATCACACCTTCTCTTTGCTGGCTCTCTCATAACCATCTCCCCGATACTGAATTATTTTCCTGAGTTGGTCACATGACCTATGTTCCCACTTACAGGACTATATTTCCCCAAGGTCATTATTTTGAATTCCTTTTCTTTTGTGGCAGTAACTAGAGCTTCACTGTGTTTGTGACAGCCGCTATTTCCTTGTTGCATGAAACAGTAACTAAATACTCTGACAGAAACGACTTAAAGGAGCCAGGGTCTAGTCTGTCTCATGACTCAAAAGGGCAGTCTACTATGGTGAGGAAATCAAGGCAATAAGAGCGTAATGCAGCTAGTCACAGCATAACCACAGTCAAGAAGCAGAAAGGGGGCTGCAGAGATGGCTCTGTGGTTAAGAGAAATTAACTGATCTTACCGAAGACCTAGGATCAGTTCTCAGCACCATACCACAGCTCACAACCTTAACTCCAGTTCCAAGGGATCTGGTGCCCTCTCCTGGCCTCTGTGGGCACTGCACATATGTGGTGCATACACAGATACACAGGCACATACACATAATTAAAAATAAATCATTTTTAAAAGAGGAAGAAGCAGAGGGTAGTGAAGGCAGGCTGGTGTTCAGCTCCTTTTCTCCGCTTATACAGTCCAGGATTCCCTCCCCAGAGGATGGTACCACCCATGGTGGGCAATACTAGTTCAACACAATCAAGATGCCCATAGGCACATCCAGGGGGCTCATCTCTCAAATGATTCTAGATTCTGTCCAGTTGACAACACTAACATCACATCATATAAGACTCATCTCAGGCATGGAGTTGCTTTGCATCCTGGGAAATCTGTTTAGCATTCCTGGACCATGTGTATGAAATATGTAGTTGAGTCTGAAGTCACCACAGCTCTTTCTAGCAGAAACACATGTGTGCAAATGATGGCAATTTTATTAATTAATTAATTTACTTTATATCCTGGCTGCAGTTTCCCCTCCTCTTCTCTTCCCAGTCCTCCCCACTCCCATGTCCAGTCCCTCCCCAATCCACTCTTCCTCTGTTTCTCTTCAGAAAGAGGGAGACCTCCCATGGACATCAAACAGCCTTGGCATGCATATCAAGATGCAGTAACACTAAGTCCATCCTCTCCTACTGAGGCTGGATGAGGCAGCCCAGTAGGAGGAAAGGGTCCCAAAGGCAGGCCACAGTCAGTGAAGCTCCTGCTCCTGCTGTTGTGAGTTCTGATGATGATTTTTAAAGATCTCCAGGAGCTAGATATGCTCCTTGGTGGTTAAGAGCACTTCCCAGACAGTGTGTTTCTTTATTCTATGGACAGTTTACTTTACTGTGTAGAAGTCTTTTAATTTAGGCTTGTTGGTTCTTCCTTTTGTTTCCTGTGCTTTTGGAGTTGACCAGAAAACCACAGCCTATGCCACCATCTGAATGTATTTCCCCAACCTTTTCTTCTAGTAGTTTAAAGTCTTAGGATTTGCATTAAGGTCTTTTAATCTATTTTGAGATAGTTTTCTGAACAGAATAAAAGCTAGGCAGTGAGATTTCCATCTTCTATATCTGGATGTCCAGGTTTTCCCTTCACTATTGGTCTTTTCTCCAGTATCTGTTGTTGGCACCTTTACTAAGAAGCAGTAGGCTGAAGATACTGGATTTATTTCCCCGGGCTGTATCCCACCTCGTGGATCTGAGCATCTGCTCTTGTACTGGTGTCCTAGCATCTTTAACTACTGCTCAGCAGGATGTCTTGAAACCAGGTTCCATTACTCTCCAGCTCTGTCCTTTCCACTCAAGATTGTTTGGGCCTTTGTGCTTCCCTGTAAATTTTAGGATTATTTCTTTTTAGTTCTGTGAAGCATGTCTCTGTTGTTCCTGTAAAGGTTACATCGCATCGGTGAATGCTTCCAGTGGCGGTAGTCTTTTAACAATGGTTCTTTCGATCTGTGAACACGGAAGCTCCTTCTGCCTTTCAGTATCATCTTTTCTTTTTAAGATCTGTTATTTTCATTGAAGAGGTCTTTCACATCCTGTGTGAAGTTTATTCCTAGAACTGGAATGGGGGCAGGAGCTGTATATGAGACAGAGTCTCATGTAGCCTAGACTATCCTCAAACTCCATATGTAGCCAAAATGACCTTGAAATTCTTTGGGGTTTTTTTTATATAATTTACTTATTTTATGTGTAGGAATGTGTCTAGGTACAGGTGTGTCTATGTACCACATGCATGCAGTGGTCCTAGGAGGTCAGAGAGAGCATCAGATCCCCTATAACTGGAGTTACAGACAGTTGCATCTCACCATGCAGGTTCTGGGAGTCCTCTACACTGGCAGCCAGTGCTCTGAACTGCTGAGACATCTCTCCAACCCCAACCTTGAACTTCTGATCCTCCTGCCCATGTTCCTTAGTGTTGAAGATACTGGTGTGCTCCCCCACACCAGGTTTATATGGTGCTGAAAATGGGAGTCCAGAGCTTGGTGTATGCTGGGCAAGCAATCTGCTGAGTTACTGCCCAGCTTCCAGCTTCTAGGACTTTGGTTTTTTAGGTTTTGGTTTATCATTATTATTATTATTATTATTATTATTATTAATTTTGTAGTTGTACTGGGTTTCTTTGTTTTCTCAGCAAATATCCTAGTACTTGACTGAGTTCATTTATCACTTCCAATAGCCTTTGTTGAAGTCTGGGGTTTTCACATATAGAATCATATCAACTGCAAACTGGGACAATTGGAGTCCTACTTCATATGCCTTAAATTTTTTTCTTATCTAATCATCAGACAAATCAGGTTCAAACTCCAGCCACTTCCACCCCCCTCAACCCTTCTTTATCAACCCTCTGATTTGAGCATACTTATCTCTGTAAGCATTCTTTGTCTTTTAAATCAGAACGAGGAGATGGCTCAGTCCACAAAATGCTTGTCTTACAAACATGGACCTGAGTATGGTTCCCAGAATACACATTTTAAAAGCAGAGACAGGTGAACCCCTAGGACTCACTGATAAGCCAGCCTAGTCCATAAGCCCGGTTCCAGACCAATGAGAAACCCCGTCCCAGAGATTGAAAGAGAAGCAGAGGAACAGAGAGGAGAGAGAAAAAGAGAGAGAGAGAGAGAGAGAGAGAGAGAGAGAGAGAGAGAGAGAGAGAGAGAGAAGGGGGCAATGGGGGAGAGGAAGAAGGAGAGAGAGAGAAACAGAAAGGGAGAGAGAGGAAGAGGGAGAAGGAGAGACAAAGAGAGAGGGAGAAAGGAGGGGGGAAGGAGGAGAAGGAGAGAGGGGAAGAGGGAGAAGGAGACCCAGAGAGAGCAAACAAACCGTGAATGACTGGCTTCCACAGACAGTCACACTTGCATACACACAAAGTACTTGTTTCTTTTCTGTCGCTATGATAAAATAACCTGACAAGAAGCAGCTTAGGGGAGAAAACTTTGTCTTGGCTCACAGTTCTAGAGATATGGAGTCCATCACAGTGGGGAAGTCAGGGTGGCAAGGGCAGGAAGCTGAGTGGTAGCCTCATAGCCCAGCGCTGCACTTCCTCCAGCAAGGCCCTATTCCCTAAAGGTTTCATAATCTCCCCTGAGCGCATCACCAGCTGGGGGGCCAGGTGTTCAACACTTAAGCCTGTGGGGGACATTTGTCATTCAAACGACCACACAAGTGCACCCATAAACACATACACCAATGCATACACATACTTTTTTTAAATCATCAGGTTGAAAAATACTTATGCCACATAATTATTTTCAGAATTAAAAAAAAAAAAAAAAAACCTTAGACACAACCCAATGCCTGGCTCACAGTAGGTCCTCAATAAGGAGAAGCTGTTGTTATGCTAAGTTGAGTAAACATATTGCGCCTGCCTACACAGCTCTGTCTGTGCTGGGGTTTTTCAATGAGATTCCTTTTACCCCTGTCTCTCCTCATTCTAATCTTAAACACCCTTTAGCTGTGGCCCCATCCCTCACAGCTGCTCTAAAAGTTCACATGTCACCTCTGTCCTCACATACTGTTGGCTTCTTTCCCAGCTAAGCAGCTAGTGTCCTTATCTCAGCACGAGGGCTGCTCTGAGATGCTAGCTTCAGGAGGAAAGACAAAAGGTCTCAGCTACCACCTTCTCATCTGTGATTTGAGGGCTGCATCTGATAACAGTTTGCTTGCACATCCTAAGACCCCTTATATTCTACACCTCCAATAGTGGATATCTGTAACCACGTTTGCCTTGTGTGCTGGATAACCTGAGTCTCCGAAGGCAGAAACCAAAACCTCTTCCTCTTCAGCTTCTGCTTCTGCCCACTTGCCTGCCTGTATCCAACTCAGCCCAATCAATGTTAAGAGTCAGTTTGAGTTTAGCAAAGGAAAACTCCTTGTGAGCTGAAAGCTTAAGACTTCAAAATGTGCACCAGGGGCTTGCAAGATGGCTCTGGTGGTAAAGGCAAATGCCTCAAAGCCTCACAAACTGAGTTAGAGCCCCAGAACCTGCATCATAGACGAAAAGAACCAACTCCTGAAAGTTGTTATCTAACTTCAACACCCATGCCATGACATGTGCACACACATATAAACACATAAATAGTCAAAAAGTAATAAAGCATTGTGTGCTTTTTAAAGGTGCATGGCTCCAAATACAGTGTCATACACTTATAATCCAATGTTCAAGAGGCTGGGGCAGAAGGATAGAGATTTGAGGACAGCCTGGGCTACACATAAAAAAATAGGAACCCAAGTTTGCTTCTTCCATCCATTCCTTACTCCTGTGTCTCTTGCTTCTGACAACAGCAAGCTGCCCTCTTGCCTTCCACATCTCCTTTCCTATAACACACCCTCACAACCTCTGAGGTCTTTCCTGTTCAAATATTTTGAGCTTCCTATTTCACCACTATTCTGAATTTAGAGGAGCTTATTAGATGTTAGAATGTTAAATTAGGCACCATAAGGAAGGAAAGAGGGGGAAATCCAACTATAAATGACACATAGAGGATGGATGGATGGATGGATGGATGGATGGATGGATGGATGGATGGGGGGGTGGTTGGATGGATGGATGGATGGACAGATGGATGGATGGATGGTGAATGGATAGATTAATGATGGATGGATGGATGGATGGATGGATGGATGATTGATGGATAGATGGTGGATAGATGGGTGGGTGGATGGATGGATGGATGGATGGATGGATGGATGGATGGATGGGTAAATGGATGGGTGGGTGGGTGGGTGGATGGATGGATGGATGAATGGATGATGAATGGATGGATGGGTGGATGGATGGGTAAATGGATGGATAGATGATGGATGATGAATGGGTGGATAGATGATGGATGGATAAATGGATAGATTAATGATGAATGGATGGATGAATGGATAGATGGATAGATGATGAATGGATGATGAATAGATAGATGATGATGAATGAATGAATGGATGCATGATGAATGAATTGATGACAGATGGATGGTGGATATATGGGTGCATTAATGTCTTTCCTTGGTCCTATAAACAAAGCAACTGGATGTCCAAGAATCTCAAGTCTTGCAAGATGGTTGAGTTGATACTAAAGTCAGTTGGACCACACCTCTGAATGCCCCCACTTTGGGGATTTGAGCTGCCTTTGAGAAAGTAGGATCATAAGTCCTGGGCTAGAGAATTCCACTGTTGCCTCTCTGACCCCCTGAATTTGCACAGGCACTCCACATGTGTCAGACACCAAGCTAGCAAACTGTAAGGTTAAGAAACCAAAATAGCACTTGCCTCTCAGCCCACTGCACCAGTCATCTCCAATCCCTTCTAAGCTGCAGTTCCCACAACTCTTTACCAGCCCCAGGAGTCCAAGAGGAGTCAATGGTCATGGGGAAAAGTCTCCCAACAGCCAGAGAAGCTGTCAGGAGCTGGGGGCCACCAACCAGAAAAGATGTCAGGCATCAAGAACCCTACAATATGCTGTCCCAGTCTCTTGCTCTGAGTCTCATTAGTCCTTTTATAATGAGATCCTCTGGGGCCTGTTTCCTTCTTTCAAACGATGCATCTTTCTCACTGCAGTAAGAAAACAATAAGACATGAAAGTAGGTGAGGAGCACTAGAGGTGGCAGAGATGATGTAGGAAAAGCACAAGCTCACCATTATTCTTTCCAATTGCTGCCAATCATGCTTGGGGGAGGGAGGAGCCACTCTCAGAGAGGAAGCACTCAGATCAGTGTCTCTCAGGATTCCATCCTTCTGGAAGTTCAGCAAGGAAGCTAGGGATACCTACTGCATCCAGCTCCTAAAGAGGGCAGGACTTAAGCTGAGTTCACAGATTTTTGCCAGGCAACAAGGATAGAGCATCCAAAGCAAGAACAGACTTCCTTCATCCAAGTCAAGTGTTCACCAGAGGGTTGGTCAATGCCATCCCAGCTCCATATTTCCCAACCCATGAGCCTTGTTTTTGGACACATGCCTCAGCCTTTTCAAGCCTAGTTCTCCCCAAGGGTGTGGGAATCTGGGTGTTTACTTTCAGAGCATTTGTGAGAAGTAAATGTGTGTGACAGTATGGAAAACGTTTTAAGAAATGTCACTTCCTTTTCTTCCTCGAAGCTACATGAACAGTCTTGACATGTCACTAGCAGGAACATCTAAAGTATGGCTGGGATCTGGGGACTGGTGGCTTTTTCTGCCCAACCATTCATAGCCTGTTCACTTCCAGATGACTTTCCCAGACCGTTCTCTAACACACTCTCTGAGTAAGCTCCAAAGGAGAAGGAGAGGAGGGGCCAACTTCAGAGACGCCACCACCAATGCAAGACAAACAAAACCCAACATCCAGGATCGGTGAGATAGCTCTTAAAGGCACTTGCTACCAAACCTGACAACCCAAGTTCGAGACCAGAGTCCTACATAGTGAAACAAAAGAACTTACCTCTGCTTCACTCATATGCTTCACAGATACGCACAAACACACACACACACACACACACACACACAGTGGGGGGAGACAAATGTTAATTTTACATTTTTAATTTTTATTTGATACATATAGGTGTTTCACCTCATGTAGGTCCTTGCATGTAGGCCTATGGAGGCTATAAGAGAGTGTTAGATGAAAGCTCACAGCCATCATTAACACTATGCCAAATTTGTTAATGATAGTTATGAGCTTCCAGGTACGTGCTCAGAATCAAACCGGAGTCCTCTGGAAGAATGGTCAGTGCTCTGATCTGCTGAGCCATATGTTCAGCTCCACAACTAAAAAAAAAAAAAAATTATTGTTAAAAAAAATTTAAACAACAATATCCAGGCCTAGCCTCCATCATGGGACTCATAAGGCCTGAGATTATGAGACTAAATGTCACCTTCTATGGGGCTTGAGGGACGGGCTGCAATTAAATTATAGGAAAATCCTATAAAATGCTTTGGAACGTTTTACAAAGCTATCGATATTTCCACCAGAATGAAGCACCTGGGAGGCCGCGGACAGGGGTGGAGTGGCCACGAGAAGATGATTTGGTTTCATTCATTCTTGCCAGGGACTGATGGAGACTAATGAGGGCTCAGAAGTAGCACCCCAAGAGAAAATACAGTGCGGCCTCCTTTATGGCACCCTCAGGGAAAGAGTGATCTCTTAGAGTGTGTGCAGGGATGTTTGCGGGGAAGGGGCGCATGTGGAGTGGGTTCATGGGTGTGAGTCTCCCCATCCTCGTGCACCATTGGCTGATACAGCCCACGAGGATATGTGAGTACCTACCGTGAATGTCAGAAGGCAGATCATCTTTACTTAGGGTGAATGAAGACTTATAAAGTTTTGGGGGGCTGAGGGTAGGACATCCAGGATGGGCATAGGCCTTTGGCTGGGGGCTTAAGATAGCTGGCATACCTCATTAGCATGGGGAAGCATTTCAGGAACAAGTTTTGTCAGGAGAAAGGAAATTGGTCCCATAAACTAGTTGATGCTGGGTGACATTCCTTAGGTTGGGGGTGGGAGTAGGAGAAAACCTGCTAACAAGGGAGTCTCTCGTTTTGCCTGGAGCTCAAAGGTTATCTGGGTGTGGTGACTTTGATCGTAATTAGCAGTTTTCCCACACATATGTGTGGGTATGGCTATATGCATGGGTGTGTGTATATGTGTGTGTGTGTGTGTGTGTGTGTGTGTGTGTGTGTGTGTGTGTGTTACTTCTTAAAGGTTAGCATCAAAAGTCAGACTTGGGGTCATTAATCTTTGGGACAGTAATGCCCTTTGGGGACCCCAACCCTGATGCTCTGCCCTTGGCCTTGGGAAACAGAAACTATAAATTCTGTCTACAGTGCGGCTGCATTCATGGGCTACAGGTTTACGGTATCTCTCCAGCAACATCACTCCAGCAACATCACAACACTTTTCTTTCTTTTTTTTTTAAAGATTTATTTATTTATTATATGTAAGTATACTGTAGTTGTATTCAGACACTCCAGAAGAGGGAGTCAGATCTCACATGGTTGTGAGCCACCATGTGGTTGCTGGGATTTGAACTCCGGACCTTTGGAAGAGCAATCGGGTGCTCTTACCCACTGAGCCATCTCACCAGCCCACAACACTTTTCTTAAGTCTTACTTTGTTTTTATATGTGTGTGTTGGCGGAACACATATATGTGTACCACATGTATGCCTAGTATTGACATGGAGGTCTTTCCGTATCTGAGCAGGCCAGAAGAAGGAACAGCTGGTAGACGCCAGAAATGGGTGTCATATTGTCCTGAACCTGGAGTTACAGGTGGTTGTGTGCTGCCAAGCGGGTAATAGGAATTGAACCTGTACTACTCACCTATTAAAAAGAATGAATTTATGAAATTCATAGCCAAATGGATGGACCTGAGGGCATCATCTTGAGTGAGGTAACACAATCACAAAGGAACTCACACAATATGTATTCACTGATAAGTGGATATTAGCCCAAAACTTAGGATACCCAAGATATAAGATACAATTTGCTAGACGCATGAAACTCAGGAAGAATGAAGACCAAAGTGTGGACACTATGCCCCTTCTTAGAATTGGGAACAAAACACCCATGGAAGGAGTTACAGAGACAAAGTTTGGAGCTGTGATGAAAGGATGGACCATCTAGAGACTGCCATATCCAGAGATCCATCCCATAATCAGCTTCCAAACGCTGACACCATTGCATACACTAGCAAGATTTTGCTGAAAGGACCCAGATATAGCTGTCTCTTGTGAGACTATGCCGGGGCCTAGCAAACACAGAAATGGATGCTCACAGTCATCTATTGGATGGATCACAGGGCCCCCAATGGAGGAGCTAGAGAAAGTACCCAAGGAGCTAAAGGGATCTGCAACCCTATAGTTGGAACAACATGATGAACTAACCAGTACCCCGGAGCTCTTGTCTCTAGCTGCATATGTATCGAAAGATGGCCTAGTCGGCCATCACTGGAAAGAGAGGCCCATTGGACTTGCAAACTTTATATGCCCCAATACAGGGGAATGCCAGGGCCAAAAGAATGGGAATGTGTGGGTAGGGAATTGGGGGAGGGGAGTATGGGGGACTTTTGGGATAGCATTGGAAATGTAATTGAGGAAAATACGTAATAAAAAAATATATAAAAAAAAAAAAAAAAGGAATTGAACCTGGGTCCTCTGGAAGGGCAGGGAGTGCTCTTTCTTAACCACTGTGCCTCTCAAGCCCCTAAAAGACTTCTTCTTATGGAATCTTCCTTAGACACATCTACCCAGTTTCCTGACAACTTTCCCAGGTGTGAACGGAAATAAAATGGCCTCTCAGATTCTATGATCAGCAAGAGCAGTTTGAACAGGGTTTCAGCAGGACCTGCCCTGCCCCTGCAGAAGTTGCCTACATCCCAGCATGACCTCAAACTACATAGCTATGAATGACCTTGAAATTCTCTTTTCATGTTTTTATTTACAATGTGGAGGAGTAAGCTAAGGCAGGTAGATATCTGTGAGTTCAAGGCCTGCCTGGTCTACATAATGAGTCTCAGGCCAGCCAGAGCTACACAGAGAAATACAGTCTTTAAAAAAAAAAAAAAAAAAAAGTGGAAGTTGAGAGGGGTAAAACGGTGTTCCTTCTTCTGGCCTTCTCAGATACTGAAAGACCTCCGTGTCAATACCAGGCATACATGTGGTACACATATATGTATGTGCATACAAATGTTCAAACAAATAAAATAAAAATCCCCTCACCTAAAAGTAGCAAGTAAATTAAACCAAATAATAACAAACAGATAAAAACAGTGGGCCAGAGAGATGGCCCCCAGGGCCCACATGGTGAAAGGGGATGATTAACTTCCACAAGTTGTCCTCTGACCGCCACAAATGTGCTGCACACAGAAAGACGAAAGAAAGAAAGAAAGAAAGAAAGAAAGAAAGAAAGAAAGAAAGAAAGAAAGAAAGGAAGGAAGGAAGGAAGGAAGGAAGGAAGGAAGGAAGGAAGGAAGGAAGGAAGGAAGGAAGGAAGGAAGAAAGAAAGAAAGAAAGAAAGAAAGAAAGAAAGAAAGAAAGAAAGAAAGAAAGAAAGAAAGAAAGAAAGAAAGTTTTTAAATTTTAAAGAAAAAAAAAGAAAAACAGATCTTTCACATTAGACTTTGAAATTTCTTTTTAATTTGTTTTTGGTTTGGTTTTGTTTGTTTCTTTGTTGTTTTAGGACAGGGTCGTGCTCTGCAGTCCTCACCCAGTATGTGCTGTGTAACCCAGGCTGGCCTCAAATTCATGGTGGTGCTGCTGCCTCAACGGCTGATGCTGGAATTACAGGCTTGAGCCACCATGCCTGCCCAGTTAAAATCCCTTCAAAATAAAACATTTCTTCTAAAGTTCAGATTTGCATATACTTAACTGAGGATGGGGAGGGGTGATACTGGTCCCTGGTACCCAGACATGCAGCCACACTCAGTATCTTCCAGGATGAGCTTCAGGACCCATGAGCCATTAAGTATAGGGTCCTCTGAGAGTTGGTACCTAGAGCCTAACCCCACCCCCACTGCTGTCTTGGGCTGCAGGACTATAGGGTCAACATCTTCCTGAGGCAGCAGTGGAACGACCCCCGTCTGGCCTACAATGAATACCCTGATGACTCTCTGGACCTTGACCCATCTATGCTGGATTCCATCTGGAAGCCTGACTTGTTCTTTGCCAATGAGAAGGGAGCCCACTTCCATGAAATCACCACGGACAACAAACTGCTGAGAATCTCCCGGAATGGCAATGTCCTCTACAGCATCAGGTGAGTTCCAGAGCCAACGACAAGGCCAGGGAATCCTAGGAACAGGTTTCATCAAAAGCAAGGAGGGAGAGTAGGAAAGGCTTGTGAGAGAGAGTGGAGTTTAAGTCTCACTATATCTCAACAAAGACAAAATAGACTTCTCAGCCACCATCAGTAGTAAATGTTGAGGAAGAAAGTTTGACAAAACACTGCAGCTTTGGTGGCAAATTTGAGCACAGCCCACAAGGCTAAGCCAGGGCTGCCACCTCCCTGCTTTGAATCCCACTTACCCGGCACTAAGCCTTGAGACTCAAGACCTCCCCCACTCCTGGTTGTATCTTGGTTAACTGCTAAGCTTTCAGAGTGTCCTGTGACTTCCACTCCCTGACACCCACACACTTAGTCCCCAATCTCCTTGCCCGGGTCACAGGGACAATGGATAATGGAAGTAGAGACATGGGCTCACACTCAACTCTGGCAGCTTGGAAAACAGATGGTACAGAACACTTTTCATCTAATATATTATTATATAACTCATGAACTAAGTTTGATGATCCCCGTTGTGTACATCAGAGAAGTGGGGATGTGAAAATGGAGGAAACTTGGCCAACTGTCCACAGTTCCTGTCAGAGAGCAGGTACCGATGGGGTACCGATGGGGTACCCTGCCCGCTGGAGCATCAAAAGAGCCACAGCTTTCCAGTTTGGGGTCCCCCGACTTCTGGAACATCAGAATGGCCACCGGCCACCACTTTCCATCTGCACATCAATACATGATAATGAATGGCTGTGTTCTGATTTTAAAGAACTTCAGAATGCTAAATGGCCATCTCTCTCACCTTCAGCTCCTCATTGAGGGAGAAGTCTTATCTCCCATCCAGATAGGAGCCTTAAATATCCAAGATGGGTCAGGGCAGAAAGTGAGAAGGCTGGGCTGATCCTGACCTTCAGAGACAACTGGGCTCAGGCCTCTACAGGCTGTCGGGAAGGGACGAGGGACCGTCACCACTGTATAGAAGGGACGTGGGACCCTCACCTCTGAGGGGCAGCAGAAGCTCTGCTGATTGGGTCCATCCTACCAGCCACATCTAGAGGAAGAAGGACACGGAGTCAGCCACCAAGGTCCTGGTGGGCTGCTGGAGGGAGGGTCACCTCTGCCTGGAATTCACTGCTGCCAGGACAGTTTCATGTCTCCCAGAAAACCAAGTCCCAGGGTAAGCTGACAGAAGGACAGGTCAGCAGAAAGTGATGGTCCCAAGGACACTCAGCATCTGGAAATTAACCCATCCTGACAGCTGCCCCACTTCAGAGCTTTTATCTTCAGAAATGGGCCAGCTGGTTTCCCCTTCACTCCCCCGCTCTCGTCCCTCCTCCTCCCATCCCCCTCCTGCTTCTGTCCTGTCCTTAGAGTGGAGTACACACACTGGAGGTATGAGCTGGAAAGGGAAGCTCCCAAGGGACCAGGTGTGCAGCTGAGGTGGCAGTAGCTATGTTCTATGGAGACATCCCCATCTGAGTACCTCAAGGAAGAGAGGGGGACTGGCCTCGGGACAGCAGGGAAGGATAGCACATCAGCCAACCCCAGAGCCAAAGGACCCAGCATGCAAAAGCTAGTTCCGTGTGACTTTAGCACAGACCCAGCCCATCCTTTTCTACATATGTGTCCCTAACCTGTTGGAGAGAGAGCCTGATTGTCTAAGAGCCCTCCACTCCCCTCTCCTGCCAGAGCTCTGATGTGAGCAAAGACTTTCAAGGTTGTTTTCACAGCCTGGGCTACCAGCCTGGGATGTCACAGAAGGGCTCCCTCTGGCTCTGGGGCTGCAGCCTTTATAAGGCTGAACACCCCCAAAATAAATAACTGCCCCACTACTTTCTCCCTGTCCCTACCTGAACTCATAGTCTCTAGTAAGTTGCGTGGAAACAGCCAGAGGTGGGGTGGGGGGACAGTTCTGAACTCACTTCTGACAGGCCTGGTGTATGAATGGAAGCAGCCAAGAGCCATGTGCATACTGCAGAAGCCTGGGAGTTCTTGAGGCTGAGGACTCTGTGGAAAACCTGAGGGAGGGGCGTGGGGACAGAACCTGGAGCCCTAGCAACCTGCTAAAAACGGGTCTGTAGCAGTCAAGATGGCTCCCAAAAAAACCCAGAAGTCCCTCCGACTGGTGACTTTGGGCCACCCCTTTTGCATCGACAAGCCTCCTCTTCCCACCCCAGGAGTTTGGAAATAAGCACCGGTACCTGGTCGCTGGTCCCCACCCTGGAACAATAATTTCAACCAGCACAAGTATGGAGGCACAGACTCCCTGAATGTAGTCCCAGCATCAGTCCCATCCCTTCTCTTCCCAGAATCACCCTGACGCTGGCCTGCCCCATGGACCTGAAGAATTTCCCGATGGATGTACAGACGTGTATCATGCAACTCGAAAGCTGTGAGTCCAAATCGTTTTTTTTTTTTTTTAAGGAGCCAGGCTTCCTTTATCCATTGCCAGGCAGAAATCCCCTAATCGATAGACCCCAGGAGAGTATTTTTATAACTCAACGTGCCAAGTGAGGGGCTTGCATTGAGAAAATACATTAGAAGCATAACTCCCTCCCACCCCCACCCCCGTCTCTCTGGGGCCAGGCTTTGTCACCAGCTGCATTCTCCCAGGAGGAGGCACTGTGCCAAGTCCCTTGTGAATGTGCCTGCCAGGAATGAAGAGAGATGGCTGAGGGAAATCACTGAGGGTGTTCACTTCAACAGGAGAGGTAGACAACTGACTGCACAGATCACTCCAGCAAAGGGGAACTAGTGGAGCGTATTATTGAAAGCAGGAAACAGGGTCAGGGGGAGAAGGCTCTGCCAGTAAAATGCCTGCCACGCTGAGTTTGGGTCCCCCCCACACCATGTCAAAGTCAGGCACGGCTAGGGGTATAGAGATGGAAGGCACTCACCACCCAAGCTAACAGAATCAACTAGCTCCATATTCAGTGAGATACCTTGTCTCAAAAACATAAAGCGGGCCCTGGAGAGATGGCTCAGCAGTTACAAGCACTAGCTGCTCTTCCAGAGGTCCTGTGTTTCCAGCAACAACCTCCTGAAGATCCAGCTCCAGGGAAATCTAATACCTCTGGTCCTTGAAGCCATCTACGTGGTTGTGGCATGCACAGGCATACACATACACACACACACACACACACACACACACACTTTAAAAATACAATAAAATCTTTTCTAAAATAAATAAGGTGGGGAACAACTGAGGAGCACTGACATCAGCTCTCAGCTTCTGGTCTCCACACACATGTTCGCTTAACCGCGTGAATACATATTCACATTATATCACACACACACAAACCAGGAAAGAGCTAGGTGGTGTACACTACAGGAGGCTGAGACAGAAGGGTTTCAGTTTCAAGAGAGTCTGAACTACATAGTGAGTTTAGGCTAGCCTGGATTACCTGAGACCATGTCCCCAAAAATAAAAGAGAGTTGGTCCTGGGGTAAAAACTCTGATTGTCTTGATTGAGCCACCTGCTCTTCTCATTAAGAGCATGTGTGACAGACTCACTCTCTAGAGGAAAATCTGTAGGGAGCAAAAAAGGGAAGCTTTGGTGTCAATCATTCTTTGCCATGGGGTGAGGGGCAGAACCCCAGGACAAACCTAGGTGGGAGGGCTGGGGAATTGATTTAAACAAGTTTCACCTCTTGTGGAGGTGAAGAAGAAAAGACAACAGGGTCCCCTAACTTCCACCATGATCTGGGGCTCCGCCCAGCCTCCAATCCTAAGTGTAACGCTGAGTTCTCACTGACTGAGCCCCTCTTCTGGTCTCTCCCAGTTGGATATACCATGAATGACCTCATCTTTGAGTGGCAGGAGCAAGGAGCTGTGCAGGTGGCAGACGGACTGACCCTGCCTCAGTTTATCCTGAAGGAAGAGAAAGACCTGAGATACTGCACCAAGCACTACAACACAGGTGGGTGCAAGCGGCCATAATGCCCCCAGGTCTCCTGGGTTATCCAGCCACAGAATGTCATGGGTCTGTGTGTAATTACCATGGTGGTTATGGAACAGGTTTGGAACAACAGAGACGTGCCACTGAGATGTTCTTTCTAAGTCCTGGGGATGTTAACTGAAGCTTAGACCACACCTAATTACAAGGGAAGCTAGTAAATACTGTCTTTACTCTGGGTAGGGGTCCTACTGCTGAGGCAAGTAGAGGAACTGGCAGATGGAGGGTAGGCTCTGCCACATAGAAGCTTGTGTTTCTGATAGTGAAGACGTAAAGTACTTGCCTCGGAGTCAAGCAAGAGGGGGCTGGGTGGGCGTGGTTCTGATTAGTAATTAATAACCATTAGAAATCAGTCCATTTGGGAGTAAAATACTTACAGGAGGAAATATGGAGACAAAGTGTGAAGCTGAGACTAAAGGAAAGGCCATCCAGAGAATGCCCCACCTGGGGATCCATCCCATATACAGTCTCCAAACCCGGACGCTATTGCAGATGCCGGGAAGTGCTTGCTGATGGGAGCCTGAAATGGCTGTCTCCTGAAAGGCTCTGCCAGAGCCTGACAAATACAGAGGTGGATGCTCACAGTCAACCATTGGACTAAGCACAGGGTCCCTGATAAAGAAGTTGGAGAAGGGACTGAAGAAGCTGAGGGGGTTTGCAGCCCCATGGGGAGAGCAACAGTGTCAACTGGCCAGACCCCCAGAGCTCCCAGAAACTGGACCACCAACCAAATAGTACACATGAAGGGACCCATGCCTCCAGCCTCATATGTGGCAGAGGATGGCCTTGCTGGACATCAGTGAGAGGAGAGGCCCTTGGGCCTGAGGAGTTCAATGCCCCAGTGTAGGAGAATGCCAGGGCTGGAAGGCGGGAGTGGGTGGGTGGGTGAAGGAGCACTCTCATAGAGGCGGAGGAGGAGGGATGGGATAGGGAGGTTTCTGGAGGGAAGACCTGGAAAGGAGATAACATTTGAAATGTAAGTAAAGAAAATATTCAATAAAAGAAAAAAGAAATGGTGGGTGGAGAAGTAGGAGCCACAAATGATTGGTCAGCTCTGTCATCTGTGCCTAGTCTAGCCTTTGCTGGGAGAGGCTGAATTCAGGAAAGGAGCCGGAGTTAGACCAGGGAAAACTATATATACCCCATCTCAGATGGGAAGGCAGCTCATGTGTGCACAGTGGGGAGGGGCCAAGCCGGCTGGCCTGCTGGCTGGCATACTGGTAAGAAGCCGTGTCTGACCCAGGCTGAGCAGAGGCGACACAGGGCTGCTATAGGGTGATGGCAGGCCCAGGAAAGAGGAAGTGGAGAAGAGGGGCCAGGAGAAGTATGTTATCATGCTTGCACACAGAGAGAGGCCAGGAGTAGATGCCAGGTACCTCCCTCTATCACTGCCCCACTTTATTTGTAAAACTGGAACTCACAATTGGGGTGGTCTGGCTGGCCACAAAGCTCCAGGTATCCATCTTCCCCGTCCCCGTCAGCACTGGGGTTACAGCTGCTCTCCCGAGCAAGTCCTTTACCCACGAAGCTGTCTCCTCTGCCCAATTTTCTTATTCTGAAGACTAATACTCTGTTATTTTCTCCATTCGTCCATTGAAAACTACGTTCAGAGGCCGCAATCCACTTCTATATATCCGTCTGGAAAATGAAGCAAAGATTTCAGAGACACATCTGTTGCCCTGTGCCTGCAGCAGCATTACTGACAGCCGCCAAGAGGAGGAAAGGGTCTGATGTGCAGGGGACCTTCCTGCTCACTGCCTCCTCCACCCTTCACATTTACAGCCCCGAGTAAGGCCCTGTGGGGACAGAGGACAAAGATGAACAGGGCCCTGACCGCATAGGGCCCCAGAAAATCTCCTAGTCACTTACTTCAGTAGACAGGACCTTTACCTTCCCTCGGACAAGCATGTCCTAGCTCTGGTGATACATGGGTGCAAAGAGATAAGCTTCCCATTCCAGCACAAGAGAAAGAAGGCAGGTGGTGGTGGTGCACCAGGTGGAGGAGAGGAGAGGAGAGGAGAGGAGAGGAGAGGAGAGGAGAGGAGAGGAGAGGAGAGGAGAGGAGAGGAGAGGAGAGGAGAGGAGAGGAGAGGAGAGGAGAGGAGAGGAGAGGAGAGGAGAGGAGAGGAGAGGAGAGGAGAGGAGAGGAGAGGAGAGGAGAGGAGAGGAGAGGAGAAGAGAAGAGAAGAGAAGAGAAGAGAAGAGAAGAGAAGAGAAGAGAAGAGAAGAGAAGAGAAGAGAAGAGAAGAGAAGAGAAGAGAAGAGAAGAGAAGAGAAGAGAAGAGAAGAGAAGAGAAGAGAAGAGAAGAGAAGAGAGACTGGCGGTCACTCACCTGCTGCTCTGTGGCTTAAAGGCTCAGGCGATCCCATGAGTAGAACTGAGAACACAGGAAGAAAAGGGACCTTTTGTCAGTTTGTGAAGAAACTGCCCAACAAGAAGAAAAGCATTTCCTGGGAAGGAAGAGGGACCTCCCAGTAAAGACAAGCTCAAAGGAAAGCAAGCTGGAAGCTCAGGAGGGTGAGGGCAAGGCAAGCTCCAGACAAAACAGGGCAGCAGGGAATAACCATTAGGGTAAGGAAGGAGAGAAGATGCTAGAAAGACAGGTCAGAGGTAAACTGGACAGGACAGTGTAGACAGCTTGGACTTTGCTGTAGAGAATAGGAAATGCGTCATATAAGAAAAGAAGGAACAAACAAAAGGGAATCTGTCTTGGTCAGCTTTTCTATTGCCGGAACAAAACACCATGAGCAAAAAGCAGGTTGGTGAAGAGTTTGTTTGTCTTACACTTCCACATCACTGTTAATCCTCAAAGGAAGTCAGGATGGGAACTCAGACAGGCAGGAACCTGGACGCAGGAGCTGATGCAGGGGCCATGGAAGGGTACTGCTCGCTGACTTGTGCTCCATGGCTTGCTCAGCTGCTTTCTTGTAGAACCCAGGACCAACTCAGGAATGGTTCCGCCCACAGTGGGCTGGGCCTTCTCCCATCAATCACTTATTAAGAAAATGCTTTAAGCTGGGCAGTGGTGGTGCACGCCTTTAATCCCAGCACCTCAGGAGGCAGAGGCAGGCAGGTCTCTGTAAATTTGAGGCCAGCCTGATCTACAAAGAGAGTCCACAGCAGCCAGGGCTGTTTACACTGAGAAACCCTATCTTGAAAAACCAAAAGGGGGGCTGGTGAGATGGCTCAGTGGGTAAGAGCACCCGACTGCTCTTCTGAAGGTCTGTAGTTCAAATCCCAGCAACTACCTGGTGGCTCACGACCATCCGTAACGAAATCTGACTCCCTCTTCTGGAGTGTCTGAAGACAGCAACAGTGTACTTACATATAATTAATAAATAAATAAATAAATAAATAAATAAATAAATAAATAAAATCTTTTAAAAAAAAGAAAAGCCAAAAGGGAGGAAAGAAGGGGAGGGAGGGAGGGAGGGAGGGAGGGAGGGAGGGAGGGAGGGAGGGAGGGAGGGAGGGAGGGAGGGAGGAAAATGAAAGCCAGATCTTATAGAATTCCTCCTTTCGGATAACTCTAGTTTGTGTGTCAAGTTGGCATCAGACTAGCCATCACAGATTCTTATGCAGAGCTGGGGTTGATTCAGTCATTTTTAGACCCAGGAGTTAAGAGAAAGAGAAATATTTAGGAAGAAAGATACATCTAGAGTGTGGATATGGACATCTCAAAAAAGTCATCAAACAAAAGGTTTCCAAGAAGTAACAGAATCAAGTCACATCTGGGGACACCAGAGCAGAAGAGTCTGGAAACTCCACTTAGACGGTCTCTTAGCAAACAAATAGGATGATGGTGATGGTGGCGGTGGTGATTGTGGTGATTATGGTGATGGTGGCGGTGGTGGAGTGATAATGAGCTGAAGATAATTAAAATGATGATGATGTTGATAGTGTTGTTAAATGATAATGGTGATGTAATGTTAACAAGGGTAGTTATGGTGATTATGATGACACTAGTGAATGATGGTGATGGTGGTGGTCGTAGCTCTTTGTAAACATCATCTCACTTCACCCAACAAAAACCATTAGACTCACTATATGAGGGCTGGCAAGAGGGTAAAAATACTTGCCACCAATCCTGACAACCACAGGTTCATCTTCAGGACCCAAATAGTGGAAGGATAAACTCACTCTCACAAGTTGTTCTCTGGCCTCCACACAAAGGCCATTGTATACACATGCCCACTTGTGCATACACACACACACACACACACACAAACACACACACACACCACAAATGAATAAGTAAATGTAATTTTTAGGAGTAACCATATTAAGTATGTATTTTTTTTATTTCTGTCTTCCTTTAATATTTTTCAAGAGGTTCCCTCCAGAACCTCCTCAGATACCTAAATCCAAAGATGTTTAAGTTCCCTTGATAGTGTGGAGCAGTGTTTGTATGTGGCCCGTGCACATCCTTCTGAATATGTTATCTCAGGATAACTGACAATGTCTAACTTGATGTAAATGCTGTGGAGACAGATGTTCACCTGTCGTCTGGGATGTGATGGCAGGAAGAGTCTGTCCATGTTCAGGGGAGACGAACTTCTTCTGAACGATTCTACTTGCACTTTGGATGAAACCACGGACGTAGAACCCATGGATGTGGACGACCAACTGCGTTAACCTCTTCGCCCTAAAGGAAGAAACTGGAGCACAGAACAATTCGGTCGCTTGCCTGTGAACACAGAGAGTGTGGGGCTGGACGAAGACTCCAGCCAAGCTGACACTAACATCCCTGCTACTCCCTAGCCACGTCCCATGACTCTGTTGTCATTCCTTGCAGGTAAATTCACCTGCATCGAGGCCCGATTCCACCTGGAACGGCAGATGGGCTACTACCTGATCCAGATGTACATCCCCAGCCTGCTCATCGTCATCCTGTCCTGGATCTCCTTCTGGATCAACATGGATGCTGCACCAGCTCGTGTGGGACTGGGCATCACCACAGTGCTCACCATGACCACACAGAGCTCTGGCTCCCGAGCCTCCCTACCCAAGGTGAGTGGCACCACTGGGGAATACTGTACCCCAGAATGGAGAAGACTCCATCACCTCTCATCTCTAGCTGAGACATGGGGAGCATACAGTGTGTCTCACCATACATATACATACTGCCTGTGGTGTTGTTTCAGGAAGTTGCTATCTGGACCACAGTTTCTAGGGTCTTGGCATCTTTTTCAAAGAATTGGAAGAGGAGAGAAGCTGCAAGCAGTTTGTAAAATAGCAAGAAAACTTTATTCATGTGCTGCTTCCAGTCAGGGCCACACATTACCTCCGTTCTAATACAAGGACATTGGAACAGCATCTAACACATACTCCAAGATCGTCACCTACATTCTTCAATTGTTAGTACTTTGCCATGTTTGTTTTGTTTATCTATATGCAAAGATAAATAGATACATAGATACATAAGTAGACACATAGCATAGTTAGATGATATATGTAGACAAGACAGACTAGATCATACATACATGTACACACACACACACACACACACACACACACACTCCTAGCCAGCACTAACTGTCAACTTGATACAACCTAGAGTCACCTAAGGGACTCTCAATTGAAGGGTTGCACAGATCAGATTGGCCTGTGAGTATGTCTAGGAGGGATTGTCTTCATTGTTTATTGATGTAAGAGGGCCCAGCCCACTGTGGACAGCACCATCCCTCTGTGGTTTGTCCTGGGCTATATAAGAAAGCTAGCTCAGGAAAAAAAAAAAAAAAAAAGCCAGGCAGTGGTATCACACGCCTTTAATCCCAGCACTCGGGAGGCAGAGGCAGGCGGATTTCTGAGTTCAAGGTCAGCCTGGTCTACAGAGTGAGTTCCAGGACAGCAAGGGATACACAGAGTAAATCTGTCTTGAAGAGAGAAAGAAAGAAAGAGAAGAAAGAAAGAGAAGAAAGAAAGAAAGAAAGAAAGAAAGAAAGAAAGAGAGAGAGAGAGAGAGAGAAAGAGAGAAAGAAAGAGAAGAAAGAAAGAGAAGAAAGAAAGAAAGAAAGAAAGAAAGAAAGAAAGAAAGAAAGAGAAGAAAGAAAGAAAGAAAGAGAGAGAGAGAGAGAAAGAGAGAAAGAAAGAGAAGAAAGAAAGAGAAGAAAGAGAGAAAGAGAAGAAAGAAAGAAAGAAAGAAAGAGAGAGAGAGAGAGAGAGAAAGAAAGAAAGAAAGAAAGAGAGAGAGAAAGAGAGAAAAAGAAAAAGAGAGAAAGAGAAAGAGAGAAAGAGAAAGAGAGAAAGAAAGAGAGAGGAAGGAAGGAAGGAAGGAAGGAAGGAAGGAAGGAAGGAAGGAAGGAAGGAAGGAAGGAAGGAAGGAAGGAAGGAAGCTCAGCACAAATGAGCAGAGAGCAAGCTAGCAACACAGCATTCTTCTATGGTCTCTGCTTCAAGAACCTGAGTCCCTCCCCCTGATTTCCTTCAATAATGAAATGTGGCCTGGGAGTGTCAGCCAAATAAATCTTTTCCTTCCCTAGTTGCATTTGGTAGGAACATTTGTCCAAGCAACAAAAAAGAAATTAGAACAGATAGAAAGATGGTGGGTGGATAGATAGATAGATAGATAGATAGATAGATAGATAGATCAGATAAGTAGATGGATAGATCAGATAAGTAGATAGAGAGATAGATAGATAGATCAGATAAGTAGATAGATTATAGATAGATCAGATAAGTAGATGGATAGATCAGATAAGTAGATAGAGAGATAGATAGATAGATCAGATAAGTAGATAGATTATAGATAATAAATAGGTGATAGATTAGATAAGTAGATAGATGATATGTGATAAGTAGATCAGATAAGTGGATAGATTATAGATGATAAATAGGTGATAGATAGATAGAGAGAGAGAGAGAGATTATAAGAAAAGTAGACATCTGGAAGAAATTATAGAACAATTATATAGAGTGGTGATAGGTTATTGATAGATTAATAGATAATAGGTGATTAATAAATAGATGATAGGCTCAGGATAAGTGGGCAGTCAAATATTCTGACTGGTTTTGCCTCTTCTGAGGGTGTGGTCATCTTGTGTTAGCTTTGGTGGTTTCTCATGAGTGTCTGCCACTCCACTTCTCCTCCCTCTGCCCTGACTCATGATCTCTAGGCTGCTGATCCTTCCCCTCACTCACCAGTTCTGTCTTCTACCCCCTCGCATTCACTGTTGACAATGAAATTCTCATCTCAACTATTTACTTTCAACTTCAGAGTTTGCATTTGGTTCCCTTATCATTTCCACCTTTTTATTAATGTGTTCTGCTTGGTGAGAGACTATTCTCAAACTTTCCTTTAGTTTCTCCTTGTTGTTTTCTTTTGTTTGAGACAGAGTTGGCTCTGTAGCTCAGGCTGGCCTTGAATGCCTTGTTCTCCTCCACCCACAGCCTCCTTAGTTCTGGGTCTACAGGTGGGTGCCACCATATAGAAACTGCCTAGACACAGTTTCTTTCTTTCAGTGGCTTGAGTATATTTAAGATAATTAATTTAACATCTTTATTTGCCCAGCTTGGTAGTGGCATGCATGCCCTTAGGAGACAGAGACAGACAGGAGCAGCAGGAGTTCAAGGTCAACCTCAGCTACACACCAAGCTCAATGCCAGCTACATGATATCCTAATTTTTAAAAGATAAAATAAAATAATGGGCTAGAGGGATGACTTAAGGATTAAAAGCACTCACTGCTCTTGCAGAGGACGTAAGTTCAATCCCCAACTCCCACAACACACCTCCTATGAGGCCAGCCCTCCTATGCCAATGCCTCTGGATTCTTGTGCACGTACTCATACACAGGCATAATGCATATGGGCAACTAAAAATAAAATAATTAATTCTCTAGTAAGTCTGATATCTTGTTTCCTTGGGTGCCAACTCATTAACTCATCTTTCTTTCTTCCTTTCCTTTCCTTCCTTCCTTCTTTCTTTCTTTCTTTCTTTCTTTCTTTTTTACTGTAACTGGGTCATAGTTTTCTGGTGGAAGTGTTAGGTTTTGTTTTGGAACTTTTTGGTTTGGGTTTTTTTGTTTTTTGTTTGTTTGTTTACTTGTTTGTTTTGTACTCCTTATAAATTGTGCATTTACATACATAAGACAAGAGGGCGACATTTGGAACTCAGACTCCACCCCCTGAGGACTTGTGATTATTGTTGGTACTTTGTCTGAACTGGGTCTGTGAACCCTGGATTTCTGTTATGTCAGGCGCTAAGGTCTGGGCTCACTGAGCCTGGCAACCATGTGAAAACCGGACAGAGATATTTTATGGACTGTGCAGACCCTGTAAGTGTCCCCCATCTCTGAGATGAGAGCACCTGTTAGGATATGTGATATGTGTGTCTTCAGTATCAGCCAGACAGGTCTTTACCTCCTGCTGGGAGCTGGCTTAGCATGGGTGGATCAGGGCGTCCTGGGTTGCCCCTGGGCACTCACAGATTAGCCTGCCGTGACATTTCAGGACACGGCACACTTTTCTGAACTTTTCACTTAACCTTTGGAAGGCTAGAACCCAGGCCCTTGAGCTTGCCAGGCGAGTGTCCCACTCCTAAGCTCTGTGCCCAGTGCCCTCTTGAGTTTTTTGATTAACCTGTTATTTTGCCTCAGTGCCTCTGATAGCGATCCCACTAATTGCTTTCGACAAATGTCCCCCAGATTTTAAAGATACAAATGAAAAGAGTTCCCACTGGACCCTCACCAAATCAGGTCAAATAAAGGCAGCTTGTGGTAGGAAGGAGCACTAATTGAACAGCTAGAGAGGGCAAAGGAAGAGGGCAGGGCCCTGGGAACCGGCTCGAATCGGCTCCGACTCCTCTGCCCTCTCCAATGGATGCCTGATGGCTGGCTATTATTGTTTTTCTGGCTGTTGATTGTCAAGGCTACTGTGGTCTGGAGGGTTAGGGTAGGAGCAGAGAAAATTAAAGTACCAACCCCCCCAGGGGCAAACCCATACACACAGCCACACTACACAGTGGTTCACAGCATCATTCTGTTCCACCAAAAGGCAAAAATGATTGATACTCGCTATCCAACAGACAGTCACAGTGCTATGTCTCCATACAATGGAATATTATTAAGCCATAAAAATAGACTGCTGGAGCTAGGGAGACAGCTCACTGCTTAAGAGCACTTCCTTCTCTTGCTAAGGATGGACATTGGGTTCCCAGCACCCATTGCAGGGCAGTGCACAGCCATCTGTGACTTCAGCTGTAGAGGGAACTTCTGGTCTCCACAGGCCATGCACACATGTACATCTACACACACAAACACATGCACATATATACACATAAATATAAAATAAATCTTTAAATGCAAATAATCTGCTGCTGTTGCACACAACGGTAAGATGTGCCTCAAAAATACTGCACGTGGGAGAAGACCGTCAGGATATGTTGTATTATTATTCCAGATTGAAATTCCAGAATGTTCAGGACACAGATGCCACAGAAACGTGAAGTGGATTACTGGGTCTTCAGGGTTGGGAAAGTAGAAAAGTGATAATTAAAACACACCAGCAGCTTTCAATGGGTGTGGCTCCACATGACTTTAACCCCAGCAGCACTGGAGAGATAGATGCAGGATCTCTGAGCTCCAGGCCAACCTAGTCTACATAGCAAGATCCTTTTTAAGAAAGAAAAGAATTCTGTGAGTGCACACATGCACACTCACTATGCGTCTGTGTGTCTGTGTCATGTAAGCAATGGGGCATATATTAGGTCAGAGACCCACTTAGGGAAATTGGTTCTCTCCTTCCATCACATGGGTCCTGGGGTTTGATCTCAGGTCATCAGGCTTGCTGGCAAGTGCCCTTTCCCACTGAGTCACCTGAGTCATCTCTCAGCCATCCACTGCATGTCTTGAATAAATTCTCACAGGACTGCTACAAGCCTTTGGCAGTTAATCAACAGGGCTCCAGATAATGGACTGTAGCAATTTCTGCCAGTGCACTCACTGGTTTTGTGAAGGGACAGCTTGCAAGGGCCCTGACAGAACTGTTTGCTAAGAGCCTTCTTTCACACTAATACTCTGTCCAGCATCCTCTCAGACTTCAATACGATGCTCTGCTTCACACACTGAAGACGATGGAGATGTGGCCTCCCTCTCTCCCCGTTTCTCCTGTAACCATCACATCTTCTCCCTGATACTCTGCCAGTGTGCTTCCTCTGTCCTCCTCTGCTCCTTCCATCCAAATATCCCAGGGAGAGCAGTGGGCAGTGGGGAAAGTTACTGAAGAGCGGGACATGCCCCATTCACACTCAATACAACAATGTCCTCTTATCCTCCGGGATCAAGTTCTAGGGACCCTCCACTCTAACTCTGGCAGTTGAATAAAATGACGAATGGTACCAAACCCTATATGTCATATACTTTTCCTATATATACCATAGTTTTGTAGAACATGTGTTCTGCTGTGGGACTGGACAGATTGCTCAGGGCTAAGAGTGCTTGCAGCTCTTGCAAAGGACCCAAGTTCAGTTCCCAGCACCACTCTGGGTAACTCCAGCTCCAGAAGATCTGATGAACTCATCTGGCCTCTGCAGATACTACTCACAAACAAATACACACAAAGACATATAATTTAAATGTAAATCATTTAAAAATTTTTATTCTTAGACTAGAGAGATAGCTCAGTGGCTAAGAGCACTGGTTACTTTTCTATAGGACCCAGCTTTCATTCCCAACACCCACATGGTAGCACATAACTATCTCTAACTCCAGTTCCACAGGATCTTGCCCCCTCTCCTGGATGCTTCAGGAATTGCATGCATGTAATACACATACATATGGGCAAAATACTCATATATGTAATATAAAAAAACAAATTTTTCTTTAAATAAAAATTTGTTATTGGGGCTATAGAGATGGCTCAGTGGTTAAGAGCACTAGCTGCTCTTCCAGAGGTCCTGAGTTCAATTCCCAGCAATCACATGGTGGCTCACAACCATCTGTAATGGGATCTGATGCTCTCTTCTGGCATGCAGGTGTACATGCTAAGAGAGCACTCATATACATTAAATAAGTAATAAATAAATAAATAAGTTGTAGATCTTAGCAATGTCAGCAAAGAATTTCTTTTTCTTTCTGTATTGAATTGAGGACTTCACAATTTGGCTTAAAAGAAGCCTTTTGTAGCTTTTCTTGTCATATCCAAGTTACCAACATCACTGGTTTTGTACTTTGGGGCCATTATTAAGTAAACTGAGCTTTGGCCACAGTCCATCTGATAATTAACATGGCGAAGTGATTGGTAGAGGGTAGTGTGCACAGTATCTGCTTCGGGGAAGGATGGTTTATGGTATTAGCAGGATTATTAGAATCCACCACAGTGTTCAGAACAGTGTGCAGCCTAAAACTTACAAACTGCTCATTTCTGGAATCTTCCAGGCAACAACATTTCAGGAAATCTTCCTCTTCTCTCACCTCTGTGCTTTCTCCCTGAAGGTGTCCTACGTGAAAGCTATTGACATTTGGATGGCTGTTTGCCTGCTCTTCGTGTTCTCGGCCCTGCTGGAATATGCCGCCGTCAACTTTGTGTCTCGACAACACAAGGAACTGCTTCGATTTAGGAGGAAGAGGCGACATCACAAGGTAGGCCTTTGGGGCGTGGCCTGGGGAGGGGCAGGTGGTGGGGCAGAAGCGGAAGTGCTCTAAGCAATCGGTGACCTGTGTTTCACTGGACTGTCCCCATGGGTAGCAGAGCTGAGAACAGGATAGAATCCTGAAAAGCTTCGCTTTTACCTTGTGTATAATGACCTAGCTGGGTTACTAGGATCCTCTGGATAACCACAGCAGCAGTACCTTAAGAATTGTCATGTGACACCAAGAAACAAATGCCTATGATGATAATCGGCTTCATCTCCTAGACACAGCAGGCTGGGGCAGGTCTGCTGCTTGTTTTCAGCAAACGCGGTCCAGCTCTGGGCTCAGTCTCTTCATCACCTACCAAAAAGACTGGCTTGGTGGGATACTGTGCCGAAGACAGAGACAGAGATTCCAAGGAAGCTTTCAATTTTGTCCCTGCCACACCAGTGTCAAGGATAACACACACACACATGCACACACACACAGGTACCCATTGCATACACACACAGGCCCCCATTAGTATGTTATTTAAACACTGGCAACACGATTCAGTTAACTATTGACAATCTACAGGCCAATCTTCTGAGACAAGGAGATGCCCTTGGGGACTCCAGACTGCAAGGTCCTTCTATGTCTGCACTGGCACAGGTTTAGCAGGCTAGACAGGACCTCTTAGAAGGTTTAGCCCTTCCTACTGTCCTTTAGACATCAAGACCCTCCTTCAAAGGTGTAATCATCTGTAGGCATTGTACATGCTTGCAATCCCAGTGACTGAGGGTGGTAAGCAGAAGCAGAAGGGTGAAGAGTTCAAGGTCAGCCTGGGCTACAGCACAAGATCATGTCTCAAGAAGAAAAAACAGCGGGGCAGTGGTGGCCCACGCCTTTAATCTCTGCTCTTGGGAGGCAGAGGCAAGCAAATTTCTAGTTCAAGACCAGCCTGGTCTAGAGAGTGAGTTTCTGGACAGCCAAGAGAAACCTGGTCTCCCAAAACAAAACAAAACAAAAAAAACAGGCCTGGGGAAGTAGTTCTGTTGGTGGAATGCCAACTTAGCATTCACGCTGCATAAATCCAGACATAAGCACACATCTATAATCACACTTGGAGGTACAGGTTGGAGAATCAGAAGTTCGAGGTCAGCCTCTACTATATCAAGTTCAAGGGAAGTTTAAGCTACATAAGACCTTTTCTTTAAAAGAAAAAAAAAAGCCAAAAACCAATAATCTAGAATAAAATAAGTACAATGATTTCCATTGTAATCCCACCTTCTGACACCTGAGGCAGGAGGATCAAAAGTTCAAGTTTAAAAGCTAGGAAAGGAGCTGGGCGGTGGTGGCGCACTCCTTTAATCCCAGCACTTGGGAGGCAGAGGCAGGCAGATTTCTGAGTTCAAGGCCAGCCTGGTCTAGAGTGAGTTCCAGGACAGCCAGGACTACACAGAGAAACCCTGTCTCGAAAAAACAAACAAACAAAAAACAACAACAAAAAGCTAGGGAAGACCCTCTAGGCAGCTATAGGGAAGCCATCACCCAAACTGGGTGAAGACTTTCCAGTGTGGCTGCTTTTAAGTCCCCCATGCTCCTGTGAGTAACCCCTCATCCAGCTCTGTAAACCTATAAAATTATTGTTTTGGCTCACAGTCAGCTATTGGATGGATCACAGGGCCCCCAATGGAGGAGCTAGAGAAAGTATCCAAGGAGCTAAAGAGACCTGCAACCCTGTAGGTGCAACATTATGAACTAACCAGTACCCCGGAGCTCTTGACTCTAACTGCATATGTATCAAAAGATGGCCTAGTCGGCCATCACTGGAAAGAGAGACCCATTGGACACGCAAACTTTATATGCCCCAGTACAGGGGAACGCCTGGGCCAAAAAAAAATGGGAATGGGTGAGTAGGGAAGTGGGGGGGGAGTGTGTGGGGGACTTTTGGGATAGCATTGGAAATGTAATTGAGGAAAATATGTAATAAAAAATTATTGTTTTGGGGGCTAGGGGTGGAAAGAAATTTCCAAGCTAGCCTTGGCTATGGAAGGAAGGAAGGAAGGAAGGAAGGAAGGAAGGAAGGAAGGAAGGAAGGAAGGAAGGAAGGAAGGAAGGGAGGGAGGGAGGGAGGGAGGGAGGGAGGGAGGGAGGGAGGGAGGGAGGGAGGGAGGGAGGGAGGGAGGGAAGGAGGAAGGGAGGGAAGGAGGAAGGAAGGAAGGAAGGAAGGAAGGGAAGAAGAAGGGAAGAAGGGAAGAAGGGAAGGGAAGGGAAGGGAAGGGAAGGGAAGGGAAGGGAAGGGAAGGGAAGGGAAGGGAAGGGAAGGGAAGGGAAGGGAAGGGAAGGGAAGGGAAGGGAAGGGAAGGGAAGGGAAGGGAAGGGAAGGGAAGGGAAGGGAAGGGAAGGGAAGGGAAGGGAAGGGAAGGGAAGGGAAGGGAAGGGAAGGGAAGGGAAGGGAAGGGAAGGGAAGGGTTAAGAACACAAGCTGTTCTTGCAGAGGACAGGGTTCGATTCTGAGGGTTAGCATGTCACACCCACTGGTAACTCCAGTTTGAGATTCAATGCCTTCTTCTGACCTCAGAGACGCGTACATACATATGGCCTTTAACACATACTCGTAAAATAAATATCCTTAGGAAAGAAAAATGTATAGAAAGCCACCTTGAGCCATGAACTTGAGGCTTCACCTGAAGCCCTTGCTGCCTCCAACCAAGCAGAGTAGCCATTCCCATGTGTATCTGTGCAATGGGACTGCCCTTAGGCAGAGCACACACACTCCAGATCACCACAGTCCCAGTTCACTTCATCACTCCCCTGTGCACAGCCTAATTAATATGACCTCATTCACAAAGGCTCTGCAGAAAACAAGGATAGTTTGACTGGACCCATACTAAGTGTGGAAGACCTCCCCTTGGCATCTAGGTGTGACTTACACTGGAGACCTGCAGATCCGGGTTGCAGAAACCTCCAGTCCACCCAAGCCTCTTTTAAAGTTTTCTTCTTTTCATTCTGTTGGTTTGCATCCTGCATTAGGCACAGGGCCTAATGATCAGGACATTTATGATCGATGACTGCATCTGGTCCAGCATTCATGGTGGAAGTAAGAGAATGCGGGTCATATGATGAGGGCTGGTGGGCAAAGTAGGCATTGCCTGTGGCCAGGAAAGTGATGGAGGCTTTAGACCAGGGCCAAGAAGAGGAATGGGGGAGCCAAGACTTTCCAGAAGTAAGGAGAGTAAAAAGTCCAAACAGGCTTAGGAGCCCCTGTGTTTAGTGGTGAGGAGCTAGCTCTGGCCTGGATTTCATTCGGCCAGTCATCTGGGTCAGGCTCCTCAACTCCCACTGTTTTGCCATGTTTTCAAATATTGCCTCATTTGCTGGGCAGAAGACATCCAGACCTCCAAGTCCTGGCCCGCCTCATTAGAGGGATCATTAGGAAGCATCTGTGGGGCCCAGACTCAGCAGGAGCTCCAGATCCCTCGGGTGGGTTCCACAGCCTACGTCCCAATTTCCTGCCCCATCCCCAAGCATCTTCCAACAGATGAGCGTGCACATCCTGCCACCTTCTGGTTTCAATAGGAATAGCAGGCCTTTTCCAATCATTGCTTAGGGGTTTCCTTTCCCCAGAATACAAGGAGTCGCTGTCCAGCTAGATGGCACCAAACCTTCTTCCCTGCCAGTGTGTACCAGATAAGGAAGGAGAGCATAATTCTCCAAAAATGTCTAGGAAAGCTAATGTGGTGTTGTGGTGGTATTACTGTTTGTCTATAGATGGATAATTATATACACGAGATACTACCCACTTATTGAAGTATTCATTCCTTTTATTTATTTGATTTTTTTTTTCTGAGACAGGGTTTCTCTGTATAGCCCTGGATGTCCTGGAACTCACTCTGTAAACCAGCCTGGCCTCGAACTCAGAAATCTGCCTACCTCTGCCTCCCAAGTCCTGGGATTAAAGGCATGCACCACCTCTGCCCGGCTTATTTAATTTTTTGAGACAGTCTCATGTACCCCAGGCTGGCCTTGAACATTGTGTGTGTGTACATATGTATGTGCATGTGTGTGTGAGTGTCCATGCATACGTGCACACGTTCTCTAAGGAGGGCCCTGTCTGCATGTGCACAAATACAGAGATCAGAGGACAACTTGCAAGAATCTATCCTTTCCTTCCATTGTGTGGGTCGTGGAGATTGAACTCACGTTTTTAGACTTAGCAGCAGGCACCTTTACCCACGGAGCCATCTCAGGAGCCTAAACCTACTTTATTCTTTTTTTAAAATGTTTTTAAAGTTTATTCTTTTTATTATATGTCTACGAGTATTCTTCCTATGTGTGTGTGTATGCCTGGTGCCCACGGAGACCAAAAAGGGGCTCCAAATCCTCTAGAACTGAAGTTAGGGACACTTGTGGGCCACTATGTAGGTGCTGGGAACCAAACCCAGGTCCTCTGCAAGGACAGCCAATGCTTTTAGCTTCTGAAGAAGCCATCTCTCCAGGCTGGCTTCTCCTTGGAGCATTCAGTGTTGCTCGCAGTTTTCCGCACTTTAGTTCTGTGTTAGAGTTGCAGATGTATAGAGACCATTGACACTTCTGTGTCACACCATTATCATGCAGTCAGCATGGATGCTGTGTCATGCTGTGTGGCGATAAAGGCCATACAAAAAAGAAAACAACTACTCCCATTCTCTACCTCCTAACAGCAAGGGCAAGTGTATGCTTAGCTGTCATAAAGTCTCAAGGCCCCTCTTAGTCCTGGGGCCTGGAAAGTCTTGGCTCCCCCATTCCTCTGCTTGGCCCTGGTCTAAAGCCTCCATCACCTTCCTGGCCACAGACGATGCCTACTCTGCCCACCAGCCATATGACCCGCATTCTCTTACTTCCACCATGAATGCTGGACCAGATGCAGTCATCGATCATAAATGTCCTGCCCATTGGCCCTGTGCCTAATGCAGGATGCAAACCAACAGGATGAAAAGAAGAAAACTTTAAAAGAGACTTGGGTGGACTGGAGAGCTGGCTCAGACATTAGGAGCACTTGTAGAGGACCCAAGACTTGTAGAAAACTAATCTTGCAGAGAGCGCAGGTTTGACTCTCAGCACCCACAATGGTAGACCACAGCTGTCTGTAACTCCAGGTTCAGGATACCTGACCCTCTTTTCTGGCCTCTGAAGGCACTGCATGCACTTAGAGCACAAACATGCATGCAAAGAAAACATCCCTGCACAGAGAAAAAAAAAATAAATCTAAGAAAAAAATGAAGGAGGCTGGGACTGGTGAAGATTTCACTTATTGGAGAAACAATTTTACAAGGTTTTGTGCTTCTGCACCCAAAACTCTGCTTGTATGTTCAGTATTTGTTGCGTTTAGGGGGTTGTGAGTGGGTTTCTTGCTGGGTTTGAGAAATAGGGCTTCCTATGCTTCAAACTGGCCTCCATCTGGCAGCTAAGCTATCTGGGACTCTTGACCCTCTTGCTTCTACTTCCAAACACTGGAATGTCAGGCTGAGCCATGGCTGCTCTCACAGAGCTTCCTCTCAAACACAGTAGTCCTCATCCTTCCTATGCTGAGGCCCTTTAATACAGTTCCTCATGTTGTGGTGCCCCCTAAATGTAAATTTTTTGTTGCTCCTTCATAACTGTACTTTTGCTACAATTATGAATTGTAATATAAACATCTGTGTCTTCTGACAGTCTTAGGCAACTCCCGAGAAAGCGTCATTCAACAACCCTCAGAGGCGGGTCTCGATCCACAGGCTGAGAATTGTTGCTCTAATAGGAGAGGTAGCAGTCAGCAAAGGAATTAGACCCCAGTGGGATCAGAGCTCTTCCTCTGGGGCACTCAGAGGGCACTCCACACGGCAGCTACCCTGTCTTTGGGAACTCAAGGAGGGCAGCTAAGTGGGAGGCTGGGGCTCGGGTTTGGAAGCAGAGGTAAAGCAGAAAGGATAACTTGAAATGAACCAAAGAAGAAAAAAGCCCAACATCCTCAAACCTAAGGAAATGTGTCAGGGTGACTGAAGAATAGTGTCACACCGAGAAAGGCAAGAAGTAAGAGGGAACAGGTGGACACACTCCAGGAAATCTGAGGCCTTCTTATGCAGTGGAAGAATGTAAGTGTCCTGAAGTCAGTGGCAGCTACTAGGAAGTTCTGATTAGAGCCAGGCATGGTCGCACACAGCCATAATCCCAGCATTTGGGATACTGAGGCAGAAAGACCAAGACGTCCAGCTTAGCCAGATGGTGGGAATATTAAGGTATCCGCTCATACACTTGGCCACTAAAGTGCTCATGGTTTAAGTGTTAGGATCAGAATCCTAGCAACCTCATATGTGCCATAACCTGCCTGTGATCTCAACTCAAGGGAGGCAGATACCGGAGATACCTGGAGCAAGCTGGCCAGTCAAACTAGTTAAACAGCTGAGCTCTGGGTTCAACTGAGAGACCTTGTCTCAAGAAATAAAAATGAGGATCCAGGAAGATACTTAGCATCAACCTCTGACCTCTAAATGTATATACATGCACCCACATGTGCATACGTGCACAGTATGAACACACACATACACGCAAAACAAAACAAAACAAACACACTGGCCCTTCAGTCCCATCATGGAATGGCAGGTGAAGGGCAAGCTGGAGCTGACTGGGAGAGGGAAAAACCACTAGAATTGGGGTTCAAGCGTTTTACAAAGGAGGAGTCCAGCAAAGCTGGCAGAGATGCAGATCACATGGGAAGTGGGCTGGGGCAGGAAAGGTAAGTTGGAGCCAAAGGACAAAGAGCCTTTAACGAGCCTATGAGAACTGGAAGACTGTTGGAGGTGATGGTGTGGGAACGAGAGGCAGGAAGAAGCCGAGGCTTCCCTGACTTGTAGCATGGGAAAGCCAGAAGCTCTCTGTCCCTTCCCAGGCCATCAAGGGGTGGGGAAGATGGGAAGGATTCAACAGAGGCAAAGCAGGGGATGTCTCTAAATCATCCTCTGAAACTCTAACCAAAACCCAGGCCATTCTCGAGTCACCTACTCAATGAAACTTCCAAGGCTCAAAAAGCCTTGGAAAGAAACCTTAAAATAACTGTCAGGCATGAAGAAGGAACTTACCTGTCTGACATCACAAGTCAGTAAATGACAAAGACCCACAACCTGGCACAGAGCTCATGCCTCAGACTCTGTAACCATCCCCATCCCCTGGCTTGCATCTGTTTCAGCATGTGAGTGGCACCCCTCTATAAGGCCGAACTCCCCAGCCAGCCAGACTGCCTCCACCGACTAGGGACACAAGAGGCAAGGGAGGATCAGATGGCTTGTCCTGGCCCCCCCAGGGGAGTGCCTTGCAGGGAGGGTGCCCAGCCCTTGTCTTATTTTAAGTAGAGCCCCATGCTAAATCTGTTTCAGGATGATGAGGGTGGAGAAGGCCGCTTCAACTTCTCCGCCTATGGGATGGGCCCAGCCTGTCTGCAGGCCAAGGATGGCATCTCTGTCAAGGGTGCCAACAACAACAACACCACTAACCCGCCTCCTGCGCCATCCAAGTCCCCGGAGGAGATGCGGAAACTCTTCATCCAGAGAGCCAAGAAGATCGACAAGATATCTCGCATCGGTTTCCCCATGGCCTTCCTCATCTTCAACATGTTCTACTGGATCATCTACAAGATTGTCCGGAGAGAGGACGTCCACAACAAGTGAAGGCTCTGGGGCGGGGTGGGGGGCTGGGAGAGAGGGTGGTGGGAGGAGCACAGAGGCTGGGAGCCGGGGGAGGAGGGAGAGGGGAAGAGCACACACCCATCCCCCTCCACCAAGTGCAATAGAAACCACAGGGGTGGATACTTCCAGGGTATTGCAATATCCATCTAGCCTCCAAGGGCATGAGGTGGGAGGGCCTTTTTGAATACAGCAACTAGGGACCATGAGGGGTGGGGTGGGGATCAGGGAGGGGATTGGGAAATCACAGCTTTCAAAATTCAAGTCCATTGGGTTGAGAGGGGGGTGGGGTCCTGTTTGGAGGTCAGTGCTGCCTGCCCCAGAACAGGAAAGCAGTGTAATATATAACATTTAACCATGCTTAACATTAATGCAAAACCCACAAGAACAAAAGATACGTCTCTTAAATCAGCCTAGTAGCTGCTTAAACTTTTAAAGTCCCCAACGTGATGGACAATATTTCCCAGAGTAGAAATGGACACAACTAAGCTTGCTGTGGTATGTGCCCCCATCACGCCCTTACAAATGCCATGTCTATCTTTAAACCGGACACACACACATGCCAAAAAAAAAAAAGAAAAGAAAAGAAAAAAAGCCATTCCGCCTCTGCTTTGAGAGGGTCACGTGACACAGACACGGGTCACGGAGATGGATAATGGTGGACCGCCAGGAGGAAGTCACTAAAGAAGAAGATCATTGCAGAAGACCGCGGATGGAGAATCCAGAAAACCCCAATGGGCACCAAGCTTGCTCCTCTTGCTTCTGCGCTTCAGCACTGGCCCAGCTCAGTGCCAGCCCTACGGCCATTGTGGTCTTCTCGTTGTATTACCAATATGCAATCTTTTTTATTTAAAAAAAAAAAGTAATAATCTCAAGAAATTATATGGGGAGAGACTGAGTGTGAACCCATGAATTTTTTTCCAAATGTCTATTTTTTTGGAGAGTCTCTTTGGGACTGTAAAGAACTGTGTCATGGGAAAGGTGAGCAGAGCTGAAACCTGTCCCAATTGCCAGGCGGGAGTCAAGCTTGAAGACGTGAAAGGGTGAAAGTGACGGCACGTGTGGAAAGAGATGGTGATATTTAGAAAGTCCACTCATTATATTTTGACATTTCATATATCATAACATGGGAAGTTTTGGGGAATGACCCCATTATATTTTTATAAGTCTTTATTTTTTAAGATGCTTTGCACAGCTTTAACGTGTAGGAAAGTTAGAGAAATATTTCTCTTTCCTTCTAACTTTGGAGTGCCAGAATGGTCCCAGACTAGCCAGGTGCATTCCAGGGGAAAGCAACAGGGCTGAGCTGAGTTGGGAGACGGGGTCCTGATGACAGGTCTGGATACACACAGAACCTGGAGCAAGGCATTGCCGTTGCCGCCCTGCGTGCCGTGGCTAGTACACTGGAGTACCACTTCTGTCCTAGCACTTTACTTGAGTCTTGGCTTTGAGTCAAGAGTTATAGGTAGGATGGGGATTGGTCAGTGACAATCAGTCTGGAGTTTCCTTTGTATCTTTCGAGCTAGGGAGCACAGGGGCAGGATGGAAGAGTGGAATGAAGAAATGATGCCTACCTGCCCCCTCATCCCCGCCCACATGCACTTTGCCTGGGGAGTTTTCCTCCCTTCCCGATGGCATCAAAACTAATGCCTAGATGGGTCTAAAAGAGAAAACCAAGACAAAGTCCAAGGGACCTGTGTAAAGAAAATGCACTATGAAGCCAATGGGATGAGAGTGAACTGCTGGTGTTCCACAGGTCAGCTGACCCGTGCCTTCCCTTCTCTTGGACTGTACAAACCAAAAAGATGATGCATGTTCTGCCTCTGGGCGAGGGGCGCAGGACCTTTGTTTATGGGAAATCATGGGCAGGGAGAGTCCTGTGAGAGGGTAACTCTTGTCTGAGGTGGTCTTTTCCTGCTACAGAGATATTCAAAGCAGGAACAGTGAAGATGGCCTTGGAAAGCCAGGGTTCAGGATGAAGACGCCAATGTGTGCAGCTGTGAGCGTCTTCCTCAGCACAAGAGCAGGAATCTTGTCACTTCAGCTCTGTGTATCTTAGGAGAGGCCACAATCAGTCCTTTCCAGTGGCACTTTATTTAGATAATAAATATTTGTAATAGAAAGTAATCAATGAAGACCTCTCCTTACTGTCCTTAGACTGAGTCAAGTCTAGGTGAATGGGCAACCACAGGAGGCACCTGGAGCCGTCAGAGTCTGTGCTGAGTCATGTCTCTCGCTCACACTAAACCATCCAGCACCTTCCAAAGTGGCCTCCGTGGAAAGCATCTGGAATCACCCTGAGACAGATGAAATCGATGCAACATTTGCCCAATCTCAGCTGGGCTCCTAGGCCCCCATGTCACCATTTTGGAATGGCCCATTGTGAGCTGCCTGGCCAACGGTGACAAAAGCAGCAAGCAATGGATTCAAATCTTTGAGAAATATCACTGAAGTCCTTCAGACCATACACAGAGAGAGACCCTAAATCAAGCCTGGAGTTAACACACAGAATGGTATTGGGTGAATGTCCATGCTTTGGTCTCTCTGGCAGCACCGTGGAGAGACTGGGACTGTATCTGATCTCTCCCTGGCTCTACCTGCTATGAATCTATGCTTACACTGAGGAACTTTGCACAACTGGAAGTTTACCATCCCATCGATTTCTCAGGGCTCCGTGCAAGCATGTAGATTTATGCACAGGTGCACTGACCCACACAGTTCCTGCTGCTTCTCTTCCTTAGAGAAACTGCAAATTTGCTTTTCCTCTTGTACCACTTTTAATAAAGACCCCAAAAGAGAGGAGAAAGAGAAGATGGTTGGAGGAGTAAGGAGGGAGAGAGGAAGGGAGGGAGGGAGAGAGAGAGGGAGAGAAGAGGAAGGAAGGAATTTGAACAATATAATTTAGGCCAAAGGTTCCAGGGGACCCCAATGAACAGGGAAAGGCTTTCTTGGTTTCCCCTTTAGGATGAGCACAAGCGAATCTGTGACTTGGGATTACAGATGTAAGATGGGAAGTTCAGTGTGTGGAAATATGTCATACATCTGTAACGAGAATGGCTTACTGGTTTTTGAGCCCCTCCCCAGTACAAACTGGTGCTCATGCATACTCTGAGACTTGGAAAGGGGCACAGAGTGGATGATGTCAACCTAAGTCCAAAGCTGAAGCTGTCCCAGGAGCCAGGTGGGCACACCAACTGCTTCTCACCCTGTGGGCTCGCAGGATCCCACTGGTTTCAGAGAGAAAGGGCTCCATTCTGCCCTCTGCTGGAATTTCCTAGCACCTGCAAATCCCTTCTTGGCAAAGGCTCCAGTGGAGTGTGTGTGTGTGTGTGTGTGTGTGTGTGTGTGTGTGTGTCTGTGTGTCTGTGTGTGTGTGTCTATGTGTGTGTGTATCTGTGTGTATGTATATCTGTGTGCGTATCTGTGTGTGTGTGTATCTGTGTGTGTATCTGTGTGTGTGTATCTATGTGTGTATATATCTGTGTGTGTGTGTATCTGTGTGTGTATATTTCTGTGTGTGTGTGTGTGTGTGTGTGTGTAGGAGAGAGAGAGAAAAGTTAATCACTTCAGTCCAACTATTTCCTTTTTTAAACTATCAATAAATAGTGAAGTAACCCCTTCCGATGTGCACCAATATTTCCCACAGTGTTTTTTCATTCCTGGGAGACAAGTAAACACGAGAGTTGGTTCATTTCCTCCAACATGTGCATCTTGACAAGCATCAGAAAAAGAAGTGGTGTCTTGCGAGGCACCATGATGTTAGATCACAGGGCCGGATGGCATTCCAGTTAAGACGATACTGCCACTGATAATTGTCCCCTGTGCAAATTAGATTACTTACTTAGTTGCGGCATGCTGAACCCAAAGTGGGTAATCACAACCCTCATAGTAACTGCATCCTCTGGAGAAGCTGACAAGCAGGATGTATCCTCTTCAGGGCTCTGAGAGTCACAGACATTTCCCAGCCAGGATGTAAACGCAGGCCAGAGCAATGAACACCACACTGGAAGCTATCGATAACTATTTCAGAAACATCTTCAGCCTTTCTACCCACTCCCCACCATTAACTCCGCCCAGGCAGGTGATGCTTGGCTTTCTCGGGATTGATAAGCGGCCGATAAGTCTGTGAGTGGGTGAACCCATTTCTACCCATTGAATCAACCAGACCAAAATGCGTCCACCCAAGCAATCAAGAAGCACATGCTTTAAATAGAATATGGATTCTGTTTTCCTACTTTAGAAGTTTGAAGCAAGCGCCTTCTTATTTTCCTCCTCTTCTATGAAATCAGTAACAAGAGTCTATGACAAGAGAGGAATGTGTGTCCCTTGCTTTAATGGCTCAACTATGAGAACTCTTGTCTGTACAAGAAAAACATCCATCCAGGCAAGAGTTTGGTTTGCCGAACTCTGGCATCCCAGTGACAGAGAGAACACCCTTAAGTAGGTCAAAATCCCCAAAGGGGGTGGGGGATGGGGACCTCGATTGGAAGAGTGCTTGCCTGGTGCAGGGTTAGTGAAAAGAAAGACAGACAACAGGATGCATGACTGACAACAGGGTAGGCTTTGAGTAAGGAGAAAAGCCTGTGAAGGGGGAGTCTAGTGTAGGAGGCTGGGTACTTACAGGGCAGAGAAAGAGAAGGGGTCCCACCCTCCACCCTAGGGAAGCTCTCTAAATCCATCCATACTTTTCCTAAGCAGTGGAACACCAAAGCCAGAGTTCCTTTAACATGCACTGAACATGAAGAGCCCAAAGCATACAATGAAAAGTCATGGGAGCCAAAAATAGTGCAGAGAGTATCCAGGCCTGGTCCCATGGAAAACGGGGAACTGAGGTTTGAGACTGGCTGCTGTCCATTTACCTCTTCCATGTATATGGAGGTTTTTTTTTAATAATTTATTTATTTTTATTTCATGTGCATTGGTGTTTTGCCCGTATGCATGTCTGTGTGAGGGTGTCTGATCCTTTGGAACTGGAGTTGCAGACAGTTGTGAGTCACCAGGTGGTTGCTGGGAATTGAACCTGAGTTCTCTGGAAGAGCAGCCAGTGCTCTTAACCACTGAGCACTCTAGCCTCAGGGGTGTGTGTGTGTGTGGTGTTTTTTTTTTTTTTAACATTCAGCAAATTATTTCACCTTCTGTGACCTTGCAGGAACCCTAATTTCTCAAATTGTTGATGAGCATAAATTTGAGGAAATAAAATAATGTTTTTGCTATTGAAAGCAGAATATAGATGAGATAATGCGCTAAAATGAATCTGTTACCTGCAATTCAAAAGCGCAGATCTTTTTGTCTAAGTACACCCCAGTATGCGAATGTTCAACATCCAGGCTACCTCTCAAATGCTGGTGAGCTCCATCTTTTTCAAGAGAACAAAGATCTTGATCCAAAGCTGATGTTCACCCTTTCTTGACTCTGAATATACAACGTTTAGTCCTAAGCAATATACATCCACTAACCCATCTTCAGGTTAATAATCTACTAATACAGCTTGATACAAAGGGGACGGGGGCTGAGAAGAGGTCACCGTGGGGCTTCTGAAGTCTGGAGGCAACGAGAAGTGTGTTGGAGGTCTAGTAAGAATCTCGGAATTGCGGCGTTTAGAGGCTACAGATGTAGAGGATTCCTTACTTGTGATCCTGAAGATCGGGGGAATCCTTGTGGCAGAAACCTTTGACTGGAGTGAAGGGTTAGGACGAAACTACCTTTCCTGAGGCTTTTCAACGTCTAGACTTCCTTTTACAGCCACTCAGGAGGAAGAACAACGAAAGGCGCCAGAGTCAGAGATAAGCATCGTCTTCTCTAAGGGCTGAATTTGAAATTGAGCAGGGTGAGACGTGGTGCGGCTGTGAATAATTCAGGCGGAGATGCAGTGACACTAGGCAGCAATGGTGCTGAGAGCATCTCAGGGACAACTCAGGGGGGTCTGGGCACAGCACTGAGCTCAAATGCTGAAGACTAGGTTCTTGTCAACCGTTTACTATCTGATGGTCTCAACCACCGGTTAAGCAGTTAAATGGTTTATTCCCAGCTACTCCGCTTCTTGTCCCAAGCAGGTGTTTGAGAGGGGAAGAAAAAGTCTTCCGATAAGAGCTGACTGGGATTGAAATACTGACCAATGGTCCAGTAAAGAAGGGATGTCCAGTAACTCTTCACCCCAGATTTAGAAAAGGAAGAGGGAAAGGGATTACAAAAGAAGGCATCTAGACAGTCTGCTCCCCCTTACCACAAAGCAAAAACCCCCAAAACTAAACAGATGCAGCCTCAGCTGTGGCCCTTCAGCTGCACCCCAAAGCCAGGGTGTTGACAAAACAGGCCCACAAACCATAGACATAGGAACATGTTAGCTTCTGTCCTGAGAGCCCCCAGACTACCCCTTCTGTGTAGGAAGGGCAGTTTCATTCTAGTGAAGACCAAGCCTGGCTCAGTGGGCCTCCAAAGGAAAAATACATACTTGCCTTTGAACGTTTCGGTCTGGCCAAAGCAACTTGGCCTTAGTGGGCCAGAGAATTCTCTAATATTATCGTACGCCACAGCCAAGACTAAATTATAGCTACATATGACATTATAAGCAGAAAGTATTCCCAATTTCCCTATGACTCTCTTTTAACCTCCCCTGCATGTGCTATGCTAAGCCTGGAAGTGGTATACTATGAAAGCTGAGCATCCAAATAAAACAACGTAGGAGACAGTGACTGAAGCTCTGAAGTGGTTCCTAGCATGGGAGATGGAGGATGCCACAGTGAGGGAAAGAAGTAAGCTGTGGTGTGTCGGAAACCCAAGCTGAGCAGTCACATAAGGCACAAGTGACATTCTGATAGACTGGACAGGGCAGTATCAGGCAGACTGAGCAAGAGCTGAGATCTGGAGATAAAGTGAAGGGGCTCCTGTAAGCGTTGCTTGTTCTCACAGGTGAAGGATAACATGTGGAAGACAGGTTAGGAGAGGTGGTCTGTGGTTACCGGAACCACTTATAGGACACGCCGCAGATCAGGTCTCACTAGAAGTTTGGCAGAAGAGAGTAAGACGCTTCCATCTCCTCTCTGACTTCCAATGTCCCCAGTCTGCTCAGCATCTTCTGTACTTCTCATGGGAGAACCCACTTTTCCTTCATCTTAGACGCCTATAAAGCTTGGCAACTCACATCTTAAAGGGCATCGATTCATCCCATGAAGTGCCGAGAGCTTAAGAGCATGGGATTCGGGCTTCTTTACATGTGTTGTGGTGTGTGAGATGTAAGTGTGTGTGATGTATGTATGTGTGTGCATGTGTGTGCATAGAGGTGAGAGGTAGCTGTAGCCAGCTTTTACACAGGTCTGGGAATCCCAGGCTTCTGCAGCAAGCACTTACTGACTGAGCCCTGAAAGTTGTGATTCTGCAAAGGGCAGGACATGAACCATGACTGGGAAAGCTCTTCCTGGAGCAGTTAGCGGATGGAGTGTATGATGCATACAGTGAAGACCTGGGCTTCTTTCTGTTTTCCCCCTGTGATGCTGGAGATTAAAACTGTGACCCTTGGCATGCAAGGCTACCACCGAACCATATCCCTAGCAGTATAATGAAGGTGTTTCTATAGCCAAATTTGTTTCCAGACATCACCTTGTTGTTGATCTAACTGAAAGGCAGACCTGGAGGAAAAAAAAGTCTAGGATGTTTTCTTCATTCTTAGCAAAACCACTTCCCAACCTAGAGACAATTTATTCCAGCCACAAAATCAGAAGAAGAAAAAAATAACATGGAGGAAAAGACACAGACAGGAGCCAGATGCTGCCACATCACACAGGTGCACATGTGCACGCCAAAGGCAGATTCCACCCCACCCCACCCCCCGCCCCTCTGGAACTTGCCTTCCTTCCTGTGACAAATTTAGAGGAGCAGTATTTTGGCAGAGTGGTTCATAGTATCTCCCTTCATAAAAGATTGTTCCCAACCAAGTCTTAGCTTGAAAATGCATCAGGGAAGGAGGGCCTCACAAAAGCTGCTAGACACGTTAATGTTCTCCATGTTAGATGCATCTCTACCTCATGTTAAAAGACACCGTGCCCTCAGCACGCCAGTTTAGCCAGAAGAGCATCGATGAAGGGGGAGTGTTGGATGAGATAAATTGCACAGCATTTCAGACCCATCCAATCTCATGTCCTCATGATTTCATCATTCAATGCTGGAGCTATGATAATAATATCACCACTAATAAGTTAAAATGAGACAAATGAGCTGGACCCGAGGTGGCTCATTGCTTTCTTCTCCTACTGAACCCACATAAAATGCCTAGTACATGCTGACACGCATACTCACAACAACAAAGGGGTAAGGGTCATGTCCTCTTCTAAGTAAACAGAGTTCTGCTTATAAAAGATTGGCACAGCAGAGACCTCAGTGCCCTCAAAGAAAATTTGAATAACTGGACAGAATATTTGTCTTCAGTTGCCATAGGCTTGGAATAGACAGAGTGAATCCCAAAGTGACCAGGATAGCCAGTTGTGTGGTGCATGCCTGTGACCCCAGCACATGGAGGCTGAGGCAGAAAGATCTAAGCCCAAGCTACATAGTAAATTCCAGACTAGCCTGAGCTGAATAGTGGGATCCTGTCTCAAAAACCAAGTGGTCAAAACAAAATACTTTGAGGCCCTCTTGTGGTTGTCAGGATAAACGTCATTATAGCCCTGTTGGGGTCCATGCAAGTACTTGACTGTGCTATTCAAAGAGGATAGCATTAATAAAAATGAAGTGACTCTTCAAACAAGACATGGGGCTTCCAAACCAGATCAGACTGGCTTTCAATATGCCTGGTTGGTCAAGAGCAATGCTGGGTTTGCCTTGTTCATCTCAGACTTGGTCAGTTCCCGCTCCTCATCTGGACTACAGTTGCATTCACTAACTTGAGATAGGCTAGTGTGGACCTGGGAGTCACCTCCAAAGGACATATGCCCTTTGTTGTCTGTCACTAGTTCATCCATCTAGGTATTTGCACAGAGCTAACCTGTCTTAAAAGTTCCCTGGCTTGGGATTTTAGACAGAATAAACTCCAGATGAATCTTTGGGTAACTTTACATTTCCTTTTTCCCTCCCCCAAAAAGCTAGGTTCCAACTGAAATGTGTCACAATACTCAAGGAAGAAAAGTCAGCCCTTTACAAGAGTCAACGCTGACTCCCCAGACATTGCAACCCTAGAACAGAAAGGCATCATGCCATCCTTCCGATCACAGGGCCAGTGTGGGTGTGGGGTCCATTAGAGGTAAAATACCTACCTACACTAAGTCCAAAGCATACAAGAGCTGTGCTAGGCTAGGCACTGCAGGCTGAGCTGTAAAGGGCATGATCACCCATGATGGGAGAGGTTTCCACAAGCCACATAGACAAAGCAGACTGAAGAGTAGCGAGGGGGCAGGAGAGCAGCTCTAACTAATTGACCTGGAAATTTGGGTCCAAATAACTCTCACGGAAGTTCCTCATCCTTTCCCAGAAGAGAATGTGAGTGTGTGTTTTCTATGGAAACTTCTTTGTATATATGTATAAACTAGGTATGGCCTTAAAGCTGCAGTTAAGGATCTGTCTGGCTCCCACCGTAAGCAGCGTGCTAAGCAACCGCTTCCTTAAAGTAATATTTTTACCTCTCATTGGACATTCAACCTTGAAGAAGCAATTCCCTCTGGCCCCTTCTTTTTTTTGCATGAAGTCATTAAAGTTATGACAGGGTTTGTTTTGTTATTTTTGCTTTGTTTTGGTTTTGGCTTGTAAAAAAAAATCTATTTCTGCAGTTTGAAGATGGAATGTAAAATTTCTGTGCTGTATATAGAAATATATTTATTGAGCCATCCATAGACACATATCCATGCCAATTCTAATGGAAAAAATTAAAGTTTTTCTGAAATTTTCTGTGGTTAACTCCTAATTGTTAGACGTCGCCAATCTCGTGAGAACTTCTGAAATCTTTCAGGTACCCCCCGAGAAAAATCTATGTGCAACGTGAGAAGCACTTCACTTGAAGAACTTCACATGGAAAAAAGAGAATTCATTTGTTCAGCCATGAATATTTATTGGTAGGTACCATTGTAGGTTAACACAGGCGACTGACTCATTCATAGAACCTGCCACAGGGGGCTTACAGTCTATGGGACTGGTGAGAGAAAACAGTGTGGGAGATACAAGGCCAGAGTTGTTTCCAAAATATTAATCTAAAGATGAAGCAAAGACCAGCAAGATCCTGGAGGTGGGAGGAGTGAAGGGGGAAATCTGTTGAGGTAGTATGATGGGATTTAACTGAACCCTGGATGCAGGGAGGGAGGAAACAGACCACTCTCTTCTAGCATGGTGAAGCTTGAATATTGAGCTTGTGAGAAATCAGTTGTTCTGTGAGGATAATGCCTAAAATGGACTAGGGACAAGCAGGAAGAAGAGTCTTAGACCAGGGTCTTCCTCCTCACACATGCCCCACCTCTCAACCCCCAACCTCCCAAGAACTTCCTGTACTGAAACGTCACACGATGGACGGCTATCCCCAGTCACTGACTCAACCATCATGGGGACTTCAAACTGTCATTTCTCAGTTCCTTAAGAAGTCACAACCTAACCCGGTGGTAATTCCAACTCCAGGCTGAACCATGAGAGAGGCAGAGTCCTCTAGGAAGACCCTGCTTATGACAGGAATAGGACAGAGCTACAAACGGACAAACAAAATGAAAGGGGTGAATCTGTTCACTTACAGTGCTCAACAGGAACAGGTCTTGACAAAACCCAGCATGAGAGAGAGGTGGGGCACACAGGCACATGTGCAAGGAGAAGGCACGTGAAGCTATGGTCTCAGAACACCCGGGAGTATCATGGGGACTGGTCATTCCACAAGTGTGAGTCAAATGAAAAGGAACAGTGAGTTCTTAATACATACATGGCACATACATAGCCTGGCAACAGGGCATGTTTCCACCCAAAACACTGCCCCTGGGGCAAAAACACCAACGTACAGAATACAGAATGCCAAAGGACCTCAGAGAAAGTGGCAGTTTTAGGTATTAAAACATCACATTAGCAGCCAAGCGGTGTTGGTGCATGCCTTTAATCCCACCAGGCAGAGACAGGTGGGCCTCTGAGAGTGAGGCCAGCCTTGTCTACAGAGCAAGTTCCAGGACACGCAGAAACCTTGTCTCTGGAGAAACTGTTCTGTAAAGGGAGGACCCGAATTCAGTCTGTAGGACACACATGGTGTAACACGGAGGCAGATGGGTGGGTTTCTGGAGCTCACTGACTTAATCACAGCGTAATCAGAGTAACAGGTGAGAAGCCTTATTTAAAAAAAAAAAAAAAAAAAAAAAAAAAAAAAAAAAAAAAGGTAGAGCCTGGTGTGGTGGCACACACCTTAAATACCAGCATTTGGCAGGCAGAGGAAGGCAAATCTCTGTGAGTTAAAAAGAGCTACGTAAGCTACGTAGCAAGTTCCAGAACAGTTAGGAATACACAGTGAGACGTCTCAAAAAAAAAAAAACAAATCAAAAATCAAAATCAAGCAAAAAAAAACATGGTGGACAGCTCCTGCACACATACAGAACCACCTGTTCCCTTCCCCATAGCTCATCAGTAAATGCATCCCCTGGGGGGGAGTTGGGGGGGGGAGCTCTGTAGAGGGCAAATAAGCTCACTAAGCAGGAGTGCTGCTATGTTCTGAATGCCACCTGGGTCTTCTGGGTGGCAATTCCACCCTAGGCACTGGACAGGAAATGGGCTCCTGGCTCAATACTGTAGGTACTGCCCGAGGCCCTGCCTGCTCCTGGAAGCCCTGATTGCTCAACTGCTTCTCACCATCTCTTCCCCTTATTACTGGGCCATCATTCAAGGCAGACATAAAACCTAAGTGGGTTCACTTGTTTTGCTGTATTGTTCTTGAGCCAGGCTTTGCAATTGAGGCTGGTTTTGGATTCACAGGCCTCTCACCTTGGTGTCCTGAGCACCAGGATTAAGCATGCGCCACAGGCCCTTATTTCAACTCTCCAATCCCCACTGCTCCAACGCAGCAGCTGAGCTGCCAGGAATGCCACCTCCCAGTGAAAGCAAAGCAAAGTTTTGGTTAGGATTTACTTACTTCCAACGGGTCTGACAACAGAGACTAAGGGTATCTTGCTGCTCTTCCAGGACATAAGTTCGATTCCCAGCACCTATGTAGGAGGGCTCACTCACCTGTAATTCCAGCTCCAAGGGGCCACAGGCATCCTCAGGCACCTACACACATGGCCAACATTCACCCAAACACGTACACATAAAACACGAAGACTCACTTGGCTAAAATACCCATCACAGGTCCTAGGTCTTAAGCTCATTAACAACCATCTACTGAGTCTTCCCTACAAATCAAATCTTAATTTGACATGAGAAGGTTGAGGGCCAGGCACTTCTGAAAAAGCCTGTGCTTTCTTGTGCGACCACGAGCGCCTCTTAAGCTCTGGGGTTTAGGTTTCACATGGTGTCACTGACATCCAGATTTCCAGCAGTGCAAAATGTGCTGCCAATTCAGGCCTGTGCCCTTCCAAAGCACACTCCCACCCCAGTGCTGCTCGCTGCTGGGAAGCAGGGCTGAAGCAATTCCCTAACCAGTCACAAGCAATACTGCTACATCCCTATACATGCACACCCGCGCATGCACACACACACACACACAGAGCTGTACTGCTACACATTTATTTGAGGTAGAAGAGAATGGGCCTTTCCTATCTATTTCTCAGATCATTGTTACCCTTGGTCTCTAGAGAATGTGGGTCGTTGCCATGCTCCCATGACACCCCCTCACCTTGCACTGCAAGTATTAATCACCTCATCAGGTTAATACTCCTAAGAAGAGCTTCCTTTCTAAATGCACAACTTAGTAGTCAGTTGTGAAAACCATTTTTAGACCTACCCGAGTTACTGAGACTTTCAGAGAATATTTTATGGGCCAGACTAGCCTAGAACTTGAAAGTTCTTCCTGTGACTGAGGCCTCTAGCATCTGAGACTATACAGGCCTTTGCCATTGGGCACCACTTGGACTTTTCTCAGAAGTAATGTGAGGTTTTGACAATCACACTATGCAACCTTGGTGGGACTGGAACTTGCTTCACAGACCAGGTTAGCCCACAGAACCACACACAAGCTTTTGCCTCCTGAGTGCTGGGATTATTGTCATGAGCCACCAAGCCTGGCTCAGTTGTCTCTCTTGTCACCATAAGCTTTACTACAGAAGTACATACTGCACACGTCTGTCTGCATTATCGATGCCTGAAACAAGTGGTTTAAACGGACCGCAAAGCAGTCATGTGACTTGGCTACCTCCGTTCATAAGCAGATGCTGCCAATATTCAGATCTGTAAGGTACTGAGACCAAACCTGACAACCTCACACCGTTTTCATCCCAACTACCCTTTCTAACAACAAAACTATATAACATGCTTGTGACAGTTCTAAAGTCAGAGAGCTAGGGAGATGGCTGAGGCTAAAGCACTACGGGCAAGTATGAAGACCTGACTAATGGCCAGAAGCCACAGGAAAGCCAGACATGGCGGCACATGCCTGAAATCCCTGTGCCCTTACAGCAAGATGAGAGGCAAAAACAGGAGCCCATAGAAGCTTGTGGCTTATGGGCCCGTTTCAAACAGTGGAATATAAGGCCTGGCTCCCAAATTGTCCTGACTTCCACAAGCATGCTGTGGTACACCCATGTATGAAGACACACAGACACACACACACAGACACTCTGGTTGTCTACAGACTAATAGTGATTTGTCCACAGAGGCTTGTGTGGACAAAACCTTCACCCATGTCACACACAGCACTCAACACACAACACTGGGAAGTGAGTTTTAGCAGTCTACATTGCCAGATGAAGTTTTCTTCCAGAAATATTTTAATAAAAATTGGCCTTTTCCAAGAAACACCCACTGCGTTGTCCATCAGTAAAAGAGAACCGTAACAAAATAGAAAATTTACCATATGGCTATGATTTAAAGAAAAAAATGCAGACCCTAGAGCACGTTAGCCAAGTCCAATATTCAACCAAATTTCTCTTCTGGCCCAGCAGGAACCCTGACAGACAGCAGAGCAGAGCGTGGCGCACAGAGCCACTGAGGTCACCGGCCTCACAGAAGCACCTTCCTCAACAGCATCCCAGTCTGGGGCGTGATTTTAGGATAAGGCAGAACAATGTTAACACGACACATACACGTGATCAAAAAAATTCTACAGTTCCCCCACATACTCTGAATCTGAAAACAAATCTAGAATCTTTATTACTTTTCTTTAAACAATTGCCAGGACCGACCGGAATCAAAGATAAATAGAAGGCACAGTTTTGCTTGGTTTTTGTTATCAGATTTGGGGGTTTGTTTTCTTGTGGGAATTTTTTGTCCTTTTTTCTTTTTTCTTTTTTTTTCTTTTTCTTTTTTTTACAAATACAAATAAAACATGAAAAACTCTACCTCAAAAAAAAAATTTCTAACAGGTCAACAAAAGTCCTTAGCTGTGTTCTAGACATTGACAGGCTACATTTCACAATTTAAAATCCAATGGTAAAAATGGAGGCTTAGAGTTGTTTGGTAATCACATGTCAAAAGAACCAAGGTCTGCAACCACCTTTTATTCAGTTAGCCACACCAGCAGGGACCCAGCGCCAGTTGCCTGCCAAAAGGCAATTTTTCCACACCAGAAAGGAGTCGTGACTTGATTTTTCCTGCTTCCAAAATGTTTATCAAATCCTGTGTCTCCCAACAAGTGAAGCATTCGCTGTCAGCGAAGCCGAGACACGCTCCTCTGGGGAATGGCCGTGAAAGTCCAGTCTGTATGCGCAGCGTGAGCAGGAAGGTCGGTCTTTCCTCTTCTTTACAAGCTATTCCTCCTAAAGTATCATTCCGGAAAACTGGGAATGAAGGACTAAGGGGTCAGGGGAGGAAAGGGGGTTGGGAGCACACACCATGAACACAAGCGAAATGAAAATTGTACAAACTCAAGCAGTTTATAATAGACTATTCCGAGACACCAAACGCTGGTTGAAGGAATTCACCATTCTGCAGGAGCCGGGGCTGTGTGCTGTGTGGAGATCTGAGCCAAGCAATTCACTGCCTTGGAGTTGTAATCCCCCTGCCCACGCCAAAGCCTGGTTTCTGCACCATGCCTCCACGGGGAGGGCCTCTCATCCCACCACTCGGCCCACCACGGGGGCCTCCAGGTCCCCGAAGGCGGTTATCCCTGCGGTCGCCTTCTCTGGCAGCTCGCGTCTTCTTCTCTTCCACATTCAGGCGGACCGCGCCTCGGAACATGATGGGCTGTGTGAGGACCAAGGAAAGCAGACACTCAGATCAGCCCTGACCGTGACTATCAAAAGTGAGCAAAGTCACCCTACTGAGCAAGCAGCTTTCTACCAACTAGTTCGCACAAAGTACTGAGCTCAGAAAACATCTGTGTGACTGGTGCATGCAGATGTGGTGAACCATGCAAGAAGCAGGAAAGTGCCGATGTAAACAGCCCTGAAGCATGAGTATCACTGGACTAATAACCAAAGCAAACTCCAGGAAACACCATGATACAGATGCCTCCACAGCGTTGAGAATAAAACCTTCTCACATACTTAGGCAAAATACTGGTACCTCAAGTAAAAACACCACGAAACTGACTTAAACAAAATTCATAGAGTCCTGTAATTTAGGGGTGAGAAAGGAAGGCATGGCCTCCTAGCTGAAAAATGACACTCAACTATACTAGTGAGTACACTCACTACACACAGCAACACTCAGCAAGCCAGTGCTGAAACCCCAGCCTCCCCCCTCCTCACACACACACACACACACACACACACACACACACACACAGACTGAGGGAGTGCAGCACAGTGAGATGGAAAGAGGGCAGAGGCACCTGAGCCATCGTCTCCAGCAAGCACAACTTCACAACTTCTGGGAGGTGGGCCTGAACAGCCAGAAGCCTTGGGAGTTATCACAATAGGTAACTCCATGTCCAGGGCATGTATCCCACTCTTCTCATCCCTAAGGCACTGCACACACCTGGCACACGCACACACACCTGGCACACGCACACACACATAACACACACACACACAATGAAAATTTGCTTACCCTATTATTAAGAACCTTCTGAACAGGTTCAGAATCATCAAACACAACAAAACCGAAATTGGGTAACTTCCCACCACTGTTGATGCGCAGCTCCACCACATTGCCAAAATCTGCAAGAGCAAACCACTCATAACTTCTCTGCAGACAGCCGGCTTACCCACATGCAGTTCAGATCAGACAGAGATGAACTAGGAACTTAAATGCAGTTGATTGCTAAAATGTCACATTAAAATGCAAAATTCAATAATAAGCTCCTTAGATGAATACTTAAAACTGAGATCATAAATTCTTAAAGCTGTGGGGTTTTTGAATATCAGAGCTTCAAAATAAAATGATCCAAGTGGACAAGGCATTGTGTCTCACGTGTTCCTTGTATACCACTGTAAAGGAATTTTATAAAACAATATAGCATGCGTACAACTCATGACACTGAGGTCAAGGTGGAATTTTCCACTTGATGTCACAATCAAGGGAAGTACAAGTTATGACTGAGTGAACACTCAGCCCAAACTCACTGTGCCCAGGACTAAACAGACCACTAAGACCTGACACTACACCTGTACCTCCACTAGGTGGCACTGCCTAAGAACTCATGGCCACACTGAGAAGCAGCACCTACTTTGGAAAAAATCCTTCAGTTCCGACTTGTCAACCTCATGTGGCAGGTTCCCAATGAAGAGTTGGTGACTGTCAGGGTGCCTCACCATCCTTCGAGGTTCCACATCTCCTGGTTCACCAGCCTCACGGACTGAAGAGACAAAACAGACTCTCAGGGACTCTTCACAAACAAGTTTCCCTCTGCCCAAAACCAAGTTGTTCCATTGCCCCAGCCAGGTCTTGTCTTATCTCAAAGTTCTTATATCAAAACCACCCCAAGCTAGAAGTCACCAGAGCTCTTACTTGGTCGGGGTCCTCTCTGAGGAGGGATATTGATTCGCTGCTCTCGAACTCTCTGATCTCTCTGAGGCCTTTGTGGTGGGATCTGAGAGTCAGGTTTAGATTCTGGACGGGGCTAAAAGGGGTTACAGAACAACCTTTGTGAGAAGCCAAAGCAGTTTATCTGATCTTTTCTTTTTACATTTCGATGTGTGTGTGTGTTGGGGGGGGGGGGGGGGGAATACCACACACACACACACACACACACACACACACACACAAATGGGTCCCTCGTGTCCAGTTCAGGTGCCTTTGATGCCCTGAGCCACCTCCCCAGCTCTGTCATTGGCTTTTCGTTTCCCTTTTTTTCCAACATGTCTGTCCAAGTGTTTTGCTTGCATGCATCTGTATGTTTTGACAGAGGAAGCCAGAAGGCGGCATTGGATCCGCTGGAACTAGAGTTATAGATGGTTGTAAGCCACCATGTCGGTGCTGACAATTAAACCCAGATCCTCTTTCAAGAACAGGAAAGATCTTTTTTTTTCTTTTTACTGTATATAATTATTTATTTTTAAAAATTAAATCAAATAAATTATTTGAGGGATTTGATTCCTTTGCTGTCCATCCAGGTTACCTTTCTCAAATGTCCATCAGTCAGCCAGCCATCCACCCATCACCATGTTCCCAACAGGTTCCCAACAGCATATGAAGAACCTCATGGAAATTTCTTTTTATGGTCATGTCCACAGCAAATGAGAAACTGCATTCTAAAAGCCTTGGTAATGACCATTATAAAAAATGACTAGAACAGGAAAGATCTTAACCATTGAGCCATTAATCCAACCATGCTCCCTGCACACTTTAACTTAAAAAAAAAATACATATATATATATACATATATATGTGTGTGTATATGCATATATATGTTTATCTGTGTATATATCTATATACATATCTTATATATTCATAACTTAATATACATATATAACTTAAAATAAATGTGTGTAGGGTAGGAGCACTGGTAAGGTCTTCCTGAGGATCCAAGTTCAAGTCCCAGAACCCACCTCGTTTCTTACAACTATAACTGCAGTGCCCTATTCTGGCCTCCAAGGATAGCAGAGAGACACGATGCAAACAAACTTGCAGGCAAATATTCATAACCATACAATCAAAGAGTAAATGTTTAAAAAGTATGTGACCCATGAGTCTCTGTTCACTCAAACTCATGCATCGTCTGAAGGCAGAAGAGGACATGGGGTCCCTAGGACTGGAGTTTCAGACAGTCATAAGCCATCATATGACACTGGGAAATTGAACCCAGTCCTCTGCAAGGGCAGTAAATGCTCCTTCTAACAGCCGAGCTGTCTCTCCCACATCTTGTCAATTTTCTTAAACAAAACTGTGAACCTAGAAAAACAGAAATTCTGGCTCCAAGGACGTGAGACTACTAGGCAGCGCCAAGTTTTACAGGCCAGCCAACCTCCCCTAATCTGAGAGCTCCAGGTCAACAGAGACCTTGTCTCAAAAAAAAAAAAAAAAAAAAAAAACAAAAAACAAACCAAAACCAAAGTACACAGCTCCCAAGGAAAAATGTCAGAAGTTGGCCTCTGGCTTCTACCTGCATGCACACACTCACATCAAAAAGACCCTGCTTCCTGTCAGGTGCTACTCTAACTACTGTGCAGTTCACCACACTGCAGTCCTCAATGAACCAACACAGCCCAGGGAAACACCTCCCATCCGCCCCCTGTGGACCAGGCTCCCTCACGTCCACAGCGTAGTTAAATCTGCCCAAAGTCCTAGATTCAGACCCTTACCTGTGACGCTGGCACTTTGACCACATGAGGTGGTGTCCCCGTCACTGGAACAGCCCCACTGGGAGGAAGGTTCTTACTCGTCACAGATGCCCAAGAAAACGTCTAGAGAAGAACAGGACATGCATGTCAGAGCCACACAGAGCCATTAACTTCTGCTCCGCATCATCTCTACATCACTCACAGGCAGGAGTCTACAAGCATCTGCCACCTCACAAACTGCCTTAGAAGCAGCCCTGCCTATCATCACACCCCCATAATCCAAGTACTTAGGGGACTAAGATAAGCCAGCCTGGGCTAAATAGTTAGAGCATCTTAAAAGTCAACTAAGTAATTATAAAGAAGAAAAAAATTAAAAATAAACTAGCGGGGGGGGGGGGGGGGCTGCCTTTAAGCCCAGCACTTGAAAGGCAGAGGTAGGTGGATTTCTGAGTTCGAGGCCAGGCTGGCCTACAGAGCAAGTTCCAGAACAGCCAAAGCTACACAGAGAAACCATGTCTCAAATAAATAAACTAGCAGAGAGTAAATATGTGGCTCAATTAGCAACAGCTTTTTTGCACAAACTCCAGGGCTTAGTCCTGAGTGCCTTATGAATCAGGCAAGGCAACACAGAACTATAATCCCAACAAATAGGAAATAGGAGCCAGAGAATCAGCCTCAGCTGTGTCTGGAGTTTGAGGCCAGCCTGGGGCATGCCTGACACATACACTCCCACCCACAACCTGGAGCTGACCTTTAGCATAGCAACAACAAACAGGTAATAAGACAGCAATACAGTGCTAAGCCACAACCCATACCCTCAAGTCCTCCTGTGCCGGGGCCACGTCAGCCGGGGCCGGGGAAGTGCTCTTCTGCACATCGTCGGGAGCAGCTTCTTCCAATGCAGCCTCAGGCTTGTCCTCTTGAATGTCAGACACAGGTTCCGGCTCCGGCTCTGGCTCTGGCTCCGGTTCTGGCTCCACTACAGGCTCCTCTAAATGCTCCTCCAAGTCATTGCTGTCATGGAATGGAAAATCTGACCTGTCTCTGGGACTCACCCAGACACTCTGAGCCATCTAATGACTCCAGAGAGTCTCAGGACAAGAGCTTGATAGCTACATTCTGATAAATATAATGACCCAAACAGAATCAAGTGGTTTTCAGTTAATGTTAATTAGCTTATTAATATATGTATCACCAAACCCTTGTACTGAATGGGCTAGCGAAAGATCAAACTCTCTGAGGCCTAGCACAGGCCCAGCAAGCCAAGTAAGGCAAGCCAGTCTCAAAATATAGTAAATGTTATCATCTGTGGCTTTAACCACACAAAACAGGCCCCATAGAAATACACCAGGGGACTGGAGAAGTGGCTTAGTGGCTAAGATCTTTCTTTCTGAGGCCCTAACTGCCCATGTGATCCAAGCCCTTTTCTGATGTGCAGAAGCACATGCACACAGAACACCCACATACATATAACACATAGATAAATCAATCTTTAACAAAATCCATGCACCAGGATTGCTAACTGGGAGAGAAGACATCAGTTATGAGCAAGAACAGTGGTTATATTCCCGAATACCAGCTGCCAAGGAACGCTGTCCCTGGCCTTGCGCTCCCTCCTGATACCTGACCTCAGTAAGTTCGGTAAAACACATCTTCACTCTCAGCCTAGCATGAACAGGTGTGACCACACCTTGATAAACACTTGACCGGGAGCATTGAACACTGAGCACTGACATATGGAACAATCATGGCACAGTGGCCTATCAGGAACATAAAAAACTAAGACAACATCACACTCATTATTTGAGGTCATGAGAAAATTTTAAATAAGGGTTTTGTAGTGTAGGCCAAAACTGTCCTCTTAAAAATAGTATTTTTATATGTCTACATGTTCTTAAGTGTATACATGTTTTTAAGTGTATACAGGTGCACTAAAAACATGATTCCTGCAACTCGAGTTAAAGCAAGGACTAAGCTACCATGTGAGTGGTGGGAACTAAACTCAAGTCTTCTGCAAAAGCAGCCAGTGCCCTTATCACAGCTGAGCAGTCTCTCCAGCCCTCAGGACAGTCTTAAATTCACAGCACACACGAGGCGGTGAGAAAAGATCCTGAAGGTCAATTCTCTCTTTCTAACACGGGGTTCCAGGAACCTAACTCAGGTTCCTCTGAGCTGCAGGGCTGGGCTATGAAATTCATTATTACTCAGCGTATGGCTTCGACATTTTATTACTCTAGTTAAATGAACTCTTCTGATATATGTGTGCGTGCCTATAATCCCAGCATCTTGAACACTCAATGTTCTAGGCTTAGCCTCAGCTACATGGTGAGCACCTGTCTTCAAAACAATTAGCAACCTAAACCATACACATTCAACAGTTTCCATAGTATCTCCTATAAAATAAGTAAAAGTTGCATATTGCTAGTTATTAAGAAATAACACAATTAAAATATTTTCCCAAAAAATTACCATAGTTTTGTTGCTGAGCCCATGCAGGCAATGTTCAAACTCACAGCAATCCCCTTGCCTCAGCCTCTGGAACACTGGAATTACAGGCATGTCTCCACATATGACTTACACAATGCTGAGGGTCAAACCCATGAGCTGGCACATACTTGCCAATCTCTCTCCACTGATCCGACATCCAGACTCTGCTCACCTCCTGAAATTAACCCCTAGAAGACACGTCTGTCTCCAACTAATCCACGTTCTTATTGCAAGCCTGGGCAAGTGAAGAGAAGTTTCCTTACCTGACAGTCTGATCATAGAAAGTTCCAGAATCATCAGGCACCACCTCTGGTGTCTGCTGTCTTTCTTCAGGTTCTTCTACCTCTTCCTCGGATTCTAAAAAAGGAAGAGATGTAAAATAACTACAATTATTTTATAGTCACAAACTTGAAAGCACGGCAATCTGGTAAAGCCATGGCAGGCTTTAAGGGAAAAATTTAAGCATTTTAATTAAGAACACTGAATCTTAAAAAAAAAAAAGGCTCTTTAAATCTTTCCAGTCATCATGCCTCCCCAAGATACTTTATTCCCCCTAAAACTGTGAGAAAAAAAAAAATTCTTTCCAAAGTTTATTTATTTATCACAGCAACAGAGAAACTGAAATGCCTGCCACAGGCTTCAGAATTGCTCTGAATCCAAGGTGGGGATGGGAGGTCATTCTGCCCTGGGTTCAGCAGCTTTACTTTTGCCTTGGCTGAATAAACCAAGTATACAGAAGGAGTGAAGAGTGCAGAACCCCCGTTTATTACAAAGGTCCACCTGGAAGGCACACATGCCCCCAAGTAAACTGAGGCTAGAGAACAATGAGAATCAGTCCTTGCTACCATGCTGTGGTCACATGGTTCTCATCAGGATGGTAGGATGGTCTCCCCTGGGTCTATACCCCAGAGACAAACAATGGGTGCAGGGAGGGTGAAGCCAGCCTACAGAAGAAGGACTGAACCTAACAGATCTATATATTTAGAGCTCAGGACACACAGAGACTATATTCCCCCTCAGGTCTGATGCTGCACCCTGGTCTGCCCTTTCTTCTAGGCACCTTCTACACTTTCAACAGCAAAAAGCTTTAGAACAGCATTCCCTGCAGAGCCAAAGGCAGGTACTTCTACTGCCCATTCTACAAGACCGGGGCTCCCTAAAAAGATGGCATACTTTCACCACCACTCAGTGCAACACAGGTCTATCAGGCCTTCTGCATGGTATTCTGCACTGAGCCATGCTAACTGGCTTGCTTCTGACCCAAGAGTAACTAACCATTCACATTAACTAGGTGTGGTGGTTTGAAGAAGTGTAGCCTCCACAGTTTCAATGCTTAGCCATAGGGAGTGAGTGGCACTATTAGAAAGTGTGGCCTAATTGAAATAGACATGACCTTGCTGAAGAAACAATGTCACTGTATAGACAGGCTCTGAGGTCTCCGATGCTCAAGCTCTCTACCCAGTGTAGAATCAGCCTCTTCCAGGATGCCTTCTGATGCTAGATGCTGAACTCTGGGCTCTTCAGCATCATGACTGTCTACATACTGCACACTTTCTGCCATGATGAGAATGGAATGAACTTCTGAAACTAAGCCAGTCCCCCATAAATGTTTGCCTTTGTAAGACTTGCCTTGGTCATGGTGTCTCTTCCCAGCAATAAAATCCCTGTAGACCCCTCACACTGGTAATACATAAAATACAGTGTAACAAGAAACCTCTTAAGTCAGCCTGATGCCACACAAGTAACCATGACAACAGATTCACACTTACCCTCTTGAGGCTCTGTGACAAAGCCACCGAAGACCTCGTCTTGGTATCTGAAGATGTCATTATGAACATAGAATTTGTTGGCAACAGAGCCCTGCAATGTCAGCAACAAATTTTCAGTTATTAAGACTTATAAAAAACTGAGCTGTGAGCATTCATCTGTTTCCAGCTTCTGATGCAATGTAGCCAGCCTCCTCATTTCCCACTGTCTGCCATAAAGGACTGTACCCTCAAAAACAAAAACAAAACAAAACAAAACAAAACAAAACAAAACAAAATGTGAACCAAAGCAAACCCTTTCTTCCTTTAAAAAACAAAAATCAGGGGCTGGTGAGATGGCTCAGTGGGTAAGAGCACCCGACTGCTCTTCCAAAGGTCCAGAGTTCAAATCCCAGCAACCACATGGTGGCTCACAACCATCCACAACGAGATCTGGCGCCCTCTTCTGGAGTGTCTGAAGACAGCTACAGTGTACTTACATATAATAAATAAATAAATCTTTAAAAAAAAAAAAAAAAAATCACTATACCAGTGGTTCTCAGCTATGAGAGATTTTGCCCCCAGCAGACATCCGGCAAAGTCTAGAAACATTTCTGTTTCACAGCAGGAGTTGGCTTCTACTAACCACTGAGAAGATCAGACTGCTAAGTGCCAAGAGCATTCATGACAGCCAATATCATCTGTGATATCACCAACTGTTTGAAATCCTGATTGTACACAGTTGTAAAGAACCTCGTAGACATTGTTAAAATATCCATCCTTACCACCAGACAGTCACCCACAGAAAGAAAAAGAGAGTGAGAAAAGGGAAGAGAAGGAAGGAAAAGTTTTTGATGCCAAAGACAGAACATTTCAACCATTTAGAGGCACAGTAGTTTCAACAGCAGTAGTATTTAAAATGTCATAACTCTTATGTAAGAATATTAATCCAAATCCTCATGATGATATAACTCAAAGATTTCTCTTGTGAATTTAGACACACATGAACCAAAGTCCAACCATCTTATTTAGTGGCTGTTCATAATTTCTAAAGCTGTTCCCTCAACCATAAAAAGTGAAATATTGAGCTGGGTGTGGTGGCGCATGCCTTTAATCCCAGCACTTAGGAGGCAGAGGCAGGCAGATTTCTGAGTTCGAGGCCAGCCTGATCTACAAAGTGAGTTCCAGGACAGCCAGACAGAGAAACCCTGTCTCAAAAACAAACAAACAAACAAACAAAAAAAAAAAAGTGAAATATCAAAACATACCATAGTGCTCTGTGTACTGAGGTGGATTACACAATAATACATTTTCTTAAGGGAGATAAATGTTTCCCTTGAAAGACAGAAGGAAACTGAGTCTGTAATTAACAATATAGGCTATAAAATCCTCTACATATGAAGACGTCATCAAGTTGTCTTCTCCTCCTCCTCCATCTTGTCATCAAGTCTTTCTTCTCCTTCATTCTTCTTCCTCCTCCTTCTTCAAGATATCTCTTGGTTTACTGTGGGCTAGCCTAAAGCTTGCAAACTTCCTAACTCAGCTTCTCAAAAGGTGGAATTACCGGGCTGGAAAGATGGCCTAGTGGTTTAAGAGCACTGGCTGTTTTTGCCGGGGACAGGCTCAATTCCAACACCCACATAGCGACTCACTACCATCTGTACCTCCAGTTCCAAGGAATCCACTGCCCTCTTGTAGACTCGGAGGGCACTACATGCATGCAGACAAAACACCCATACACATAAAACAAAAATATACATATACATATATTTTTTAAAGCTGGAATCTTACTCTAAATCCTGCCTACGCCCTCAATGGTGAGGCTAGAATATTTGCAATTCCAGCACTAATGAAGCTGACTGACACAGGACATCACTGTGATGTCCAGGACAATCTGAGCTACATAATGCAATTCTATGTCAAAACAGAAACATCCAAATGGTTTTTTGTTTGTTTGTTGGTTGGTTTTGTTTGTTTGTTTGTTTGTTTTAAAGACAGGGGTATTTTACTATCCTTAGGGCTTGGGGATTTAGCTCAGTGGTAGAGCACTTGCCTAGCAAGCTCAAGGCACTGGGTTCAGTCCTCAGCTCTGGAGAAAAGAAAAAAAAAAAAAAAAGGACAAAATACTATCCTAAATAGGATTTTTCAGATGAAGCCCGTATGAGCTGATTCCATATCTATACAGCAGCTTCCTTGACCTTCTCTCTGAAGAAGGCACAGCAGATGCCGCTCCTCATCATCCACCTGTGGTACCTTCAGAAACCCAACTACAGAGAAGCATCATGAATGGAACAATCAGCTAATGGGGCTTGAGCAGGGCCAGGGTCAACACAAGGACATAAACCATGCATGCCATGCCCACACCAAAACAGCCAGCATGAAGGGTTCCCACTAACTAGACCCAGTAAATGAGGATATGTTAAACAATTATTAATGAATCATAACTCATTAAATATACTAGAAATGGTAGGATAAGGGGATCCTTATAAGATAATGCCAATAAATGAACACAAGAGTGGTGGATAGTATCAGACATTCCCATCTGTCACCATTCAGCCAAGAACCTCAAATGAAAAAGAATTACAGTATGCAAAACTGATAAAGAGCAGCACGTTTATACAGGATCCCAAGATTAGTCACAATTTATAAACCAGATACAACAACTATGTGACTTTACAATGGCAAGACCTGAACATATCACCTAGGGGAACCAGAGACACTTCTAGTACCATGGTCACTAAGGATGAGTGAGGAAGGTATATGACGCGTGGACAATAACACAGGACTGATCTTCAGAACTGCCGATGCCAAGCAAACCAGAGGAGGGAGGGACTACAATGACAGGGAACAAGACACACGACCAGACAAACACAACAGAGAACTACATACAGAAACCCAGATCAAGAAAAACAAACTATGCAAGACAAGGCCAGCTACTTTGTGAAATTCAGACATGGTTACTGCATGAGCTATATATACTGAGCACAGTTTTCTAAATGTGGTAACAACAGGGTGATTAGGAAACAGATCCCTTGTCCTTAGGTGATGCCAGCCGAAGGGACAAAGTCTCCTGCATTTCAACAGTCTAGAGGGAAGACCCCTCCCAACAGTAATCTTCCTAAAGATTACAGTGAGGACACCACAGCTTTAGGACAAGAGGACAAAGCAGCGCTTACCCTGCAGCCATACCTATAACCCTGAGCTGCCAGGAATCTGGACTCCACACAGCTTTTAGTCTTTATGTACTCCATCACTACAGAGCCAACAGCCATCGTGCAACATACCTCAGGAGCAAGGACAAAGGTCTGCATGAACCTCCGCAGAGCCTGGTTGTTGTTGGACAGTAGCCCCATCACTTGGACCACCACCCCGTCATTCAGAGTTGCGTGAGCATCCACGTGGCGGATCTTGGTGTGGCAGTTGGTGAAGTTTTGTGACATCACTTTCCTGTGGATTTCCTGAGGAATGGAGGCAAGAGTCAATCCCTCGGGAACTCACCAGTTCAGAAACTAAAACAGCAGTTGCCAGCACCAAGAACAGACTGGCAGATCCTCCAAGCTCCGCCCTGTTTTCTCACAGATGTGTACTTGATACTTAACCCTGCCTCCTCCTGCTCCTTCACACAGTCATTGAGCAGTCTCAAAACAATCTGAAGAGCTATACAACAAGTACACTGAAGGGCAGAGACCCGCTATGCTCACACCAGCTCATCTCCACTCAGCGTGACAAGACGCTGACAAACACTCCCCTGGGACAGCAGCATTGCACAGGCGAGACCCCTGTGCTGTACAAAAGGGGACCTGAGCACCAGCATTCACCTTGTGTCCCTACTACCGCACCTTTCTCACGTGGACTGTGAGTCTGACTACCCTGCTTCCTTCGTAAGTTGCTTCTGTCAGGTATTTGTCTCAGCAATGAGACAATAAAGTAACACAAAAATCTAGTTTAAAAAAATAAATCCCAGGTGGCTTAGCAGGTAAGGGCACTTGCTATAGGGCCTGATAATCCAGAATGTATCTCTGGGGCCTATACAGTGGAAGCAAAGAACTCCTGACAAGGTATCCTCTGACCTCCACAAGCATACCACTCACAGTCACACTCACCCACAAACCAATATATGTGAACACTTCAGAGCTGGAGAGGACCTAAGCTCAGTTCCCAGCATCCACATGGCCGCTCACCCTCTAACTCCAGTTCCTGAGTATCCAAAGCTCTATTCTGGCCTCCTCAGGGACTCAGCACACACATGGTGCAGACATGGATGCTAGCAAAACACTCACACACATAAATACATCTGTAAACAAATTTTAAAAAATAAAAAACGTCCAACACAGCATATAGAGAATACATGTATTACTGTTATAATATAGCCCAGCTGTCGGTGGCTGTGTGCTGTAGTTCTAGTGATCACAGCTTAGCGCCTTAAAAACAACTGTCCTGCCACTTTTATATGTAATCTAAGCACTTGAGAAACTTGAGTCAGGGAAATATCCAGACATACATAGCAAGTTCCAGAACAGCAAAAAACATGAATGTCTCAAAAAATAAAATAATTAGCCGGGCACACACCTTTAATCCCAGCACTGGGAGGCAGAGGCAGGACGATTTCTGAGTTCGAGGCCAGCCTGGTCTACAAAGTGAGTTCCAGGACAGCCAGGGCTACACAGAGAAACCCTGTCTTGAAAAACCAATAAAATAAAATAAAAAAATAAAATAAGTGCCTTGAATACACACCTTTTAAGTTTAAGCATGGCACTCTTCTGCTGAAGCCAGCAATCTAACACAGAATGAAAGTAACATGACAACACAGAGAGTTCAGCAAACCAAAGAAACAGAAACCCACCCCTAGGTACCAGCTTCCCAGTAGGCAGGGAGCTGCCTTCTTTGCTGATACTGGTCCACAGCACCCACCTTCTGCCCGTAGACTGCATCTGCTGGCTTCCCGTTGGAATCCAGGCCCCCGTGGGCATAGGAAGAGTTCTTTCCATAAAATCTGTACAAGAGAAGGCAATTTACTTCTCATCTTCAAGGACCGGAAGTGCAGGTACTTAGTGTTCAGGCTTGGTACCTATCCACCTCACTGGCAGACTCACAGCGGGGACTGTTTATGTTTGTGCACGACAAGTCCATTGCACACGCCCGAGTGGGAACAGTCTCAGTCAATGAGGCATGAGGCATGTGTGTGGTTTTCAAGTCCCGACTTCCAAGTTTCAGGGTAGGTAGGATGATCATGTTGGGAAGGGCCTTGGAGTTTGTCAGCAAAGTCAGGCACTTAAAATCAAAGTCAAGTTCCTGTTTCCACTGAGGACAGCTGCCCTGTCACGGACCTGGAGAGTCGGTGCCTTCCCACCTGAGAAGGCAGTGGGCAGTTGTCCTGTGCACGGGTGGTATGAACTTTTATCCCTTAAGCCCTCTCTCATCTATGCACTCAATCACCATTTTCATTAAAAGAACATCAGAGAGATGTACAGCAAAATGCCAACCAAAGACCACTGAAGACATCTAAGGACAACTCCATAAACCCTTAAAGGAGCCCATGCTGTATCCTGCTTCCATCTACCTTACCCCCAAAGCACACTAACTTGCTACTTTTCTTTTTTTTCAAGACAGGTTTTCTGTGTAGTCCTGGTTGTCCTGGAACTCATTCTGTAGACCAGGCTGGCCTGGAACTCACAGAGATCCACCTACTTCTGGCTCCTGAGGAATTAAAGGTGTGCATCAGTGCACACAGCACCTTATAATTTTCAAGCTATTAAAGGAACTCACTTCAGCAGCCTCTGCTCTCTCCTCCAGGCCCCTCTACACCGCACCCTTGATGGACATGGAAATGGCAGAAGTCTCAGGCTGTAACAACATCAGCGAGACAGGCCTGTGTGCAGGGCCTTCCACCTTACACCACAACCTTAGCTAACTTTCAAGACGGGAAAGAAAACTGACACAAAACCCAGCAAGAAAAGGGAAAAGGAAGAGGTTAAAAACGTGCAGACTGCTTCTGTGGCTCCAAAGTGAATGAATCAAGATTTAAATCCTCTGAGCATCAGCAAGAGGAGAGCAGCTTCTGAAATGTTTCACCAAAGGATTGTCAAGAGAAACAGACTGTTCTAGAAATGACAAACTTAAAAAGAAATTTCAGCCTGACTCAAGTAGAGAAACTATAGTGCAAATACGACTTGTGTGAAAAATTATCCTAAGTCCAGACAGTTTTATATAGTGTAACAGTGTAAAAATGCCAGATTCGAGCTACCGCACTAGCAAACTAACACAGCTCTATAAAGTAAATCTGTCTGAACTGGGCATGGTGGACACCTTTAACCCAGAACTCAGGAGGCAGAGGCGGGCAGGTCTCTCAATCCCAGGCTAGGCCAGGGCTGCAAAACATGGTGAGATCTTATGCTGTTTCTAAACCTCTACTTAACAGTGCTTATTTGAAGAGCTATCCCACAACACCCCTCCTGGGCACTTGAGAGCACACCTGTGCAGCATGTCCGGGGCCTGGTTCAGCAGGGTGTAGTACTGTCGCACAAACTCCCGCCCGACCAGCAGGGGACTAGGCTTCTCCATAACCATCGCTTTGGTGGATTCAACCTGTAAAACAATACAAGTCAGTTAACCAATCACAAGAGCTTGAAAAGGACTGACTCACTGTGCTAAGCCAACTCAACACAGCATCAGTATTCCTAGGAATCTCGGATGCACCATGACAGCTACCCTGGAACTCACTGTACAGACCAGGATGGCACGGGATTTACCTACTTCAGCCTCCTAAATGTTTATCACACCCAGTTTAAAGTTTGAAAAGGAATAAGCATTATAAAAACAAACTCAGCCCAGTTTTTACATCCCAATGTATTGTAATCAGATGAATACATGAGGAAAAAAAGTGTAAAAACTCACTTTTCCAAATATTCGGTTTTCTTAATCTAGAGATAAAACCCCACCAGCACATATTTGCCAGCCCACAGTTATTAAGTTCCTAAGCAGCTCGCTTAAAGGCCTTCCAGTCCTTTTTTTGTTCTGTTCCTCAAGAGACAGTTTCTATGTACAGCTCTGGCTGTCCTGGAACTTGCTTTGTAGATCAGGCTAGCCCTGACCTCAAGAGATCCCCTGTATTGAGACTGAAGGCAGGCAGCACTCAGCCATGCAGTGCTTCCACTACTCTGAGACCTCTCGTTTTCCCATCCTAGACTCAAAGACAATAACAACTCAGCTGGTACAGTCCATGCCCATGTACCAGTTACCATACTCTCTAGTCTACCTGAACCACAATAAAATGAAATAAAATAAAATAACCAAATGAGGCCATGGGGTAGTGAGTGGTACAGGCCTTTAACCCCAGCACTTGGGAGAAAGACAGGCAGATTTCTGAGATCCAAGCCAGACTGGTCTACAAGAGTGAGTTCTAAGACAGCCAGGGATATACATAGAATCTGTGGCATTTGGGCCCTGAGAGGGTAGAGGGGAGGGGGGTATGAAGAGCTACAGGGACTGGAGAGAAGGTTGAGCGGTTAACAGCACTGGCTGCTCTTCTAGAAGATGTGGATTCAGTTCCCAGCAATCTTCTATAACTCCAGCATCCTCTTTAGGCACTGAGCAAGCACATGTTCCACAAACACACATAGAAGAGAAGTTTAACTGGATATAGTGATGCATACCTTCAATACCGGTTTCTCAGAATCCAGAGGCAAGCAGGTCTTTAAGACTAGCCTAGTCTACAGTTCTACCTCCAGGCTAGCCAAGCCTATATAATAAGGTCCTACCTCAAAAGAAGACAAAGCCAAAATTTAAAATAATTTAACCCCAGAAATAAAAAATTCTTTCATTGATTTATTGTAAGATAAATAAAGGACTATCAAAATCAAATCTATAGCGTTAACAAGATTTTTTTTTTACTAAATCTTAGCAGCTTAAAATACAATGGAAATGTGTAAACTTCTGTTTTACAAGGATACCTGTGAATCCTCAACATCCTCTGACATGACACGGTGCCTGCAGCAACCTCCTCCCTGTTCATTTCCTCAACTACAGTTCCGAGATCAGGTGTAGCATTCACAGCAGTGGCAGTTCTGCAGTCCCTAGAAACTTCCTTAATACTACAGAGCTCAGTAAGAAATTCAAGTCACAGTTCTCACTCAGGGACTTCCCAAAGCATACAGGACCCACAAGGCCGCCACCTCCCCAAGGCTGTCCTTCCATCAGTGAGGACTGCTGCAGAAGGGACTGTTCAGCCTGTAGAGATCCATGCAGCCTTTGTAAGTCATCACCCAGGCTGCCGATGGAGCTACCAACAAGCTCAGTGACTCACCACGGCAGACATTTGCTTACATCTCCCCAAGAAAGCCACACAACAGACAGTCCATCTTATTTAAGAGATAAAATTACCCAACCATGCACGCAAAGGAAAGTGAATACATTCTACTTACAGTATAAAAGGAGATCAGTTTTATTACAGCTTTTGTTGTTTTGTTTTATAGTATAATGTATGTGCTTTGTCTGCATGTATGTCCATGTACTACATGAGTGCCTGGTGCCCTTGGAGGCCTCAGAACTAGAGTTATGAATAGTTGTGAGCTACCTACCCTGTGGGTGATGGAAATCAAATCCAAGTTCTGAGGAAAAGCAGATAGCACTCTTAATACAAGCCTTCTCTCCAACCCAATTCCAGTTCTGATCTATATACTTAACAGCAGCACAGCATTTACTACATATTAAGAAGAAATCATTTAACCCACTAATTTGGGAAGACATGAGTATCAGACAACTTTTCCCAAGTACATCTCTGTTAACATTGGGTTTTCATAGATAAAACACATTGCTTCCCTGTTTAAAATATGGGAGGGAGGCAGTGGCAGTGGTGCATAGTGGTACATGCTTTTTTTTTTTTAAGATTTATTTATTTATTATATGTAAGTACACTGTAGCTGTCTTCAGACACTCCAGAAGAGGGCGGCAGATCTCCTTACAGATGGTTGTGAGCCATAGGTGCACGCCTTTAATTCTAGCACTCAGGAGGCAGAAGCAGGTGATCTCTTTGAGTACAAGGCCAGCCTGGTCTACAGAGTGAGTTTCAGGACAGCCAGGACTACATATGGGAAGGGGAAATCCTTTCAAGTTCATTACTCAAACTTTGGGTTTACCACATGTGTCAGTTATAATGAGAGGTGGTTTACTGTCCAGCCATTTCATATAGAGGGAGGACACTGCAAAGCCCTCTCTCTTCAGATCATGGCAACTTTAATCTATCCCATAAGCATAGCCACAAAAATCTATTATCAGCAGAAAATGTGGTAGTCAAATGGGACATCAAGGTTTTTCAGCAGGGCGAATGACATGAACCTAATAGTAGTCTGTACCCTCGCCTGGCTCATGTCGCTTATTTTCTCCTTTTGTCTTTTTTGACCTAGGATCTTGGTGTGTTGGCTCCACCCACCTTCAAACTTCTTGGCTTGGGTGATCCCCATAATAGAATCATCATTGCTCAGCCTACTGTGCTTACACTACACATGGCTGCTGTGCTTGTGTGTGTGTGTGTGTTTGAGACAGTCTCACAATATGGGCCAAGCTAGCCTAGAACTCCCAATGCCCTGCCTCAGCCTCCATAGGGCTGAGTTGTAGCATGGTCCATTTCTTGCACTACTCTTGAATGTCTGACCCACTTACTTCATTTCACTAAGACCTAAATCCCAAGGGTTGTTCACTTTCCAACTACAGTTGTGAGATCAGGTATAGAATCCAATCAGGGTATCATCCAGTCTGAATGAGACCCAAGAAAAAAGGTCACAAATTTATTTAAAATATTTTTTTAATGTATGTGAACCACATGTACACGGTACTTACAGAGTTACAAATACTTATAAGTCACCATGTGGGTGACAGGAACTGGTCTTCAGCAAGAATACCACCAGGTGCTCTTAACCACTGAACATCTCTCCAGTCCTGTTATTTTGTTTTTATTAATTCAATTGTGTGGTTCTCCAACATGAACTTGGCAGATGACGTGACCAAAAATGCCCTGCCTATGGAGCAGCTCCAGGAGGCACCAGGAGAGTGGTCTGCCTTCACAAAGACTGGGCTGTGACGCCACCAGCAATAGAAACTCTGAGCCCAAGTCAACAAAAATCATGAAGGCGGACTACCATAGACTGCACATTTGCCTGGCTGTCTACAGTAACTGAGCTCAGAATCTGACTCCAGTCTTTAGATTTAAGGTAGCAACTGGAAAACTCTCCACGCCTCCTTAGAAAGTCTGCAGTCTGTGAATTCAGAGCACCGATGAAGTTACTGAGGTAGACCTAGGGCAGCCTGCAACCTCAGCCATGACTCTCCTCTCCTTCAAAGACACCGGCAAACCTTGTATTACAAGAAAGAATACGCTGACACCTCACTCCAAACCTCTGTGAGCAAGCACCTAGCTAGTGCCCCCTGAGTTCCCGCCCTGACTTACTCCAATGGTCTGTACCCTACAAGCAAGTAAGGCAAAAAACACCCACCCCCAAACCCACAATAACTTGAACGTCAGGAATTCTTAAACATCCTGGCTTGTGCTTGTCATCTCAGCTCTTAAGCTGAGACAGGAGGATTGCTGAGTTTAAGGTAATCTACATTTTAAATTACTGTCCAACTAATTCATCTTCTTCTCTGAACCATGGCTAACACAGCAACCCTTGAAAATGTTTTTACATTGCTCTCAAGCTAGTCAACTCTCAATTCTTTGAAGCAGATTGATCCTATGTAACCCAGTCTGGCTCAGAATTCCTTTTCCTCCAGATTTGGCCTCAATTACTGGATCAATAGGTTATCAGCACTCAATTCTGTCCAACCTAAACCAATTAAAAACCCCCAAACAATTCAGATTCTTCCCAGAAACAAACCTGCTCATGGTAACAAATGGAAACAATGCAAACCTGTGAAAATGGAGATGTTCCATTTAGGAGACCAAACCCCCCTGGAGCTGGAGGCCCCAAGGCTCCTTCCTTACTCAGCCAGAGCTTCTGATTACACTGTGTCCTCTCCAAAAAGCTTTATAGAAATAGCTGCAGCCGGGTGCCTTTAATCCCAGCACTTGGGAGGCAGAGGCAGGCGGATTTCTGAGTTCGAGGCCAGCCTGGTCTACAGAGTGAGTTCCAGGACAGCCAGGGCTACAGAGAAACCCTGTCTCGAAAAAACAACAACAACAACAACAAGAAAGAAAGAAAGAAAGAAAGAAAGAAAGAAAGAAAGAAAGAAAGAAAGAAAGAAAGAAAGAAAGAAAGAAAGAAAGCTGCAAATGTAGACACACACCATCCTGCCCCATTCCCAGTGTAACTAACAGCTTTGTGAGAAAGCTACCAGGAAGCAGGCCAGCCAGATGGCTTCAACTGGAAACAGCAAGTCTCCCACACCCTGGAAGGGCTCGCACCCTGTCCTATAAGACACTGCAAGTTCAATAGCTCACTCCTATTTCTTACACTTTTCCCAGGAGGGTGACCTCTTGGGTAGAACATAAATCCTTCCCTTAAATCATTATGGTTTAAGAGAAATCAGAAATGAAAGAAAACTTAACCTAAAAAAAAGTGAAAGGTTAAGTAAGCCATTTTCACTTAACAAAGTGTAGCATTCCAATGTTTACAATTTGTGTGTGTGTGTGCGTGTGTGTGTGCGCGCGCACGAGAGCATATACACACATACACCTTAGCACACACACCTTAGGAGACCAAAATCCCCTGGAGCTGGAGTTACAGATGGTTGTGAATCACCTGATATGGGTGCTGGGAATCAAACTTCCACAATAACAGCAAATATTCTGAACCATTAAGCCATTTTGCCAACCCCTAACTTTACATTTATATTAAGCAATCTGCAGGCCTCCAGTCCTTCAATAAACTCGGTCACTGGAATTAAGGCCCATAGGATAGAATACCTGAGACTAGATAAGCCATTGACCGAGAGGAAAACCAAATACTACCAATCTGCTAAAGGAACATAGTGAAAAAATGACTCCTAATGGCCTTCTGCTGTACTCATACATCAATGGCTGTACTCGGCCATTATCGAAGCTTCTTCCTGCAGTAGATGGGGCCAAATACAGTCCCATAACTGGACAATGTACAGAGTGAGAGACCTTGGCACATTCAGTCCTAAATGGCATGACTCCATCAAATCCCTGCCTCTGGGCTAAGGGAACCCAACAGAGGAGGCAGCAGAAAGATTATACGAGCCAGTGGAGACAGGAGACACCAAGGAAACAGGGCTTCTAGACACAACAAAGCTGACACAACAAAGAGCCAGAGACTGTGGCAGCATACACAGGGCCAGAAAGAGTCCCAGTGTTAAGAGAGGACACAAGCCCCCACCCTAACCAAGAAGCTCTCTCAGTAACTGATAACCACTCACAAAGGAAAAATAAGTTTTCGCTAATAGAGCCTCACTTAAACACACTATGCCCAGCAGTCGATGGCTAGCACAAAATTAACTCAATGGTATTTTTGGAGGGTTTTTTGTTTCACAGTGCTTGCCTGGGCCTTTTTTTTTTAAACCTTCCACAGATCCTCTGGTTATATATGATGGTCTCCAATTTTGAATTTGAGCTTTCTGTGTCTGTGTTTCCCATGCTTTTTCTTTGGCTGTTTCTTTTCCAGTTTGTTTTTATTTTGCCTTATTCTACTTTACTACTACTAATGCCTGCTTGTATTCTTTTTTTTTTTTTTTTGGTTTTTCGAGACAGGGTTTCTCTGTGTAGCCCTGGCTGTCCTGGCACTCACTTTGTAGACCAGGCTGGCCTCGAACTCAGAAATCCGCCTGCCTCTGCCTCCCGAGTGCTGGGATTAAAGGCGTGCGCCACCACGCCCGGCTGCCTGCTTGTATTCTAATCAAAGAAAAAGAAGGGTTGAGGATCTGGACAGGTGGGAAAGTGAAGAAGAGCTGGGAGGAGGTAGGGGACGGAAAGATGGAATCAAAATATACTGCATGAAAAAAATCCATTTGCCGGGCGGTGGTGGCGCAAGCCTTTAATCCCAGTATTTGGGAGGCAGAGGTAGGCGGATTTCTGAGTTCGAGGCCAGCCTGGTCTACAGAATGAGTTCCAGGACAGCCAGAGATACACAGAGAAACCCTGTCTCGAAAAAACCAAACAAACAAAAAAAAAAATCCATTTTCTTTCCTTTTTTTGTTTTTTGAGGCAGGGTTTCTCTGTATATCCCTGGCTGTCCTGGAACTCACTCTGTAGACCAGGTTAGCCTTGAACTCAGAAATCCACCTGCCTCTGCCTCCCAAGTGCTGTGATTAAAGGCGTGTGCCACCACGCCCAGCTAAAAAAAATCCATTTTCAAAAAAGAAACTCAAATCATAAACATACAGGACTGCAGGGGTGGGAGTCAGAAGTAGAGGGCTCACCTGCAAGATCTGGAGTCAGCCTCAGAGCCACAACAGAAAAAGCAGCAACATATTAACTAACACATGCACACACCTACCTACTTCCTACTGGCTGGACTGACTGGCTTGTACAGGCTTACAAGCCTGTACATCAAAACTTCTCACCTGACCTCAGGTTGCTAGATCTCATAGCGTCTTTGATGAAATAGACAGAGCTGATTAAGGGTCCTCCCCCTACGTCCAGACAGCCACCCCTGTCCACTCCAGTGCTGACACACGGGGAGCAGGACCAATGAAAGCCAGCCATCCCACTGCCAAAGTCTCAATAGCTCTGCTTACTCTTTCCAACAAAATCAAAAGCTAGCATGTCAATGGCTCACTCTAAGTGGCAATTCTAAAGTTTGAACAATAGGATATAAGAAGTTACTATCCACAGTGTACAGTGCTGAGGAACAAACATGTTTGGCACGAACAAGGCCATAGGTGGGTTCAGTTCCCAGCACCAAAGACCAAAAACTACTAAAGAAACAACCCAGTTTGGGAATAGAGCACTTGCCTAGAATGCAAAGCAGGGCACATAATCAAAGCAGAACTAGCAATTCCCAGGAAGTACCAGACAGACAACAAACAAAACATTTAAAACTATCTCTTCTTGGGGGCTGGAGATGGCTCAGTGGTTAAGACACACTGGCTACCCTTTCAGAGGTCCTGAGTTCAACTCCCAGCAACCACATGGTGGCTCACAACCATCTGTAGTGGGAATTGATGCCCTCTTCTGGGGTGTCTGAAGACAGAAACAGTGTACTCATATACATAAAATATATAAATAAATCTTTTTTTTAAACTATCTCTTCTCAGGCAATCAGTAAGTAGCAAGCAAGGGTGGGTGCTGGACTATGAGGACAGAGTCTGGAAAGAATAATTCTCTCCTGGGCCCATCTACAAAGAACTCACCATAGCATAAGACAAAAAGAGACTTTAACTGCTGCCTTCTATGTAAAATATAAGATTGGCAACATCAACAAGGAACTGGCTGAGCTCTTGCTTATACCACAGGACACTAAAGAAAAATAAAATAAAATAATAAATAAAAATAAAACAAAATAAAAACCTTAAAAGCATCACTCCCAAAACTGAAAAACCAACACTTACTGCACCACATTAACGGGACTAAGGCCCGGTTTACCAGTCTAACAGTCATACTCTGTATAATAATCAGGAAGTCAGCACAGAAATCCAGGCGAAGACGTTCACAATTGTAATCCCAGTTCTGAGTGAGCCCCAGCAGGATCGTGAGTTCAAGGCCACCCTGAGTTGCAGAATGAATTTGAAACCACCCAGAAAGAGATCTAAAAAGCAATTTTAATAAAACAGGTCAACTGTTTTAATGTCTCAACGCCATTTTCAATACCTGCAAAGTAAAGCCAGATAGATAGTTGGTCTTAATAACCACAAATGCAAATGAGCTCTTTTAACAGGTTAGCTATGAAAATACCCAAAGGGATCCATGGAACTAACTTATCACGACAGTGTTTGAACTAGGCTTGTGGCTCAGTGGCAGAGTGTCTAACCAGCATGAACAAGGCCCTGGGTTCAATTCTCCATACTACAATAAACACACCCACATACTTATGACTAATTCCAAAGAACAGTACAAACACAAGTAAGCATACCTCATTCTTTAAGAAACAGTAATACAGTTTAATACACATACCCAGACAGCAAACTCAAGGGGCAGGTTGGGAGATGGCTCTGTGATCAAGAACACTTAGTGCTCACTCAGATCCCAGCACCAGCACAGGATAGATCACAACTGCCTTTAACTCCAGCATCAAGGGTTCTAATGAGCCTGGTGGCCTCTGTGAACATGCACAAGTTCACCTATCCCTTATTCTTGAAATAGGCCAAACCAAATCAGCAAACAGAAGCCAACCTTCCAAAGAAACTACATACATGGCAGTTAAGTTAGCCAAGGATTCTTTTTTCCCCAGTGCTTGGTTGGAACTCAGTGAATGTTAGACAGGCTTTTTCTCTAGGCAGGAGCTCATTAAATTGTCCAGGTTAAACTGGAACCTGCTGGCTCAGTTTCCTTACCTAGGAGGGAACACACAGGGGTACTGGGAGTATTTTTGCAGGGATAAACAGTTTACTATCTTGATTGTGCTGATAACTACATAAACATCAGACCACCCCTTTAAATGTATGTACTATCCCATTAGATCCTGATAAAGCCATCTTTAAATTTCCCCCTACACTAATAAAATCACCTGAAAAGACATTAAAATGGTTTCCCGGAAAGACAGAATGGAGCGGAAATCTACATGGGAAAATTAGTCTTTACACACCCCCAACCCTGGCTTTCTTAAAGGTAAGGTCTCTCCCTGTAGACCTGGCTTCAATTTACCATATAGAGCAGGCTGGTGTGGAACTGAAATATCTACCTGCCTGACTCCTGACTGCTAGGAATAAAGGTGTACACCACCATGCCAGGTTGATCATCTTTTAATATTTATTTACTATGCGTGCTTGTACACACACAAGCACCCGTGCACATGGACATAGGAAATGAACTTGCTGGAGTCTGCTTTTTAAAAAGCAATGCAATGCCGGGCGTGGTGGCGCACGCCTTTAATCCCAGCACTCGGGAGGCAGAGGCAGGCGGATTTCTGAGTTCGAGGCCAGCCTGGTCTACAAAGTGAGTTCCAGGACAGCCAGGACTATACAGAGAAACCCTGTCTCGAAAAACTTAAAAAAAAAAAAAAAAAGCAATGCAATATATTATTCTCCACTTAGTGTCATTTTGACTATTTTACAAATGTATCAAGAGTAAGAAAAAACAAAACTAAACATCTTAACAATGAGAATATAAAGGAGTTACCTATGTTTGAAGGTATACATTGTATTTCAATATTTGAAATCAAGACTCAAACTGAAACGGTGACTTTCCAGAACCAGAGCAACTGTGTTGTTTCTAACTTTGTTGTCAATCTCTTCAGAAGCAAGTGTAGCCCAGGACTAGATGGGACAACCTGTCACCTAAATCATCTAAATCCTTTGGACTCACTACCTGCCATAATCCCTCCAAAATTCTCTCTGGTGAAAGGCTAACTTTAAGTTGGGCTAGGCAAAACACCCCATTATTTAACGCAAGTAAGAAAATACTTAAGTAATAACAGAGAAACAGCCAGGCCTCAGGGAACATGAGCCCAGTTACTTGGGAGACTACATGTTCAAAGCCTGTCTCAGCTCCAGAGTTCAAGACCAGCCAAGGCAAGCGGCTCAAATCAAGAGGCCTGGGAACACAGGGCGCTCAGTGCTGGCCTATCATGTCCAAGGCCCTAGATTTACTGCCCAGTACCACAAAGAGAAAAGGAGGGGGCACAGTGATTATACCAACAAAACATTAACATACAAATCACCAAAACTTAGTTAATACTAGGCACAACTCAAAGAATCAAATACCATAAGGTCCCACTGATAAAATCAAATCACTGAATTATCAAGGGGAGCTGGGTCTACTGGAATCCCAGCATTTCAGGAGGTTGAGGCAGATCAAGTTCAAGGCTAGCCTGGGAGACAGAAAAATCCTGTCTCAAAACAACAAAAATAAAGTAGTAGACAAAATAAATATAAATAATGTAAATAATAATATAAATAAATTGTAAAATTAAGTAGGAAAGCTTTAGGGAAATCAGACTACTAAAAAAAAAAAAAATCATGAGGGGCTGGAGAGATGGCTAAGCTTTTAAGAGCACTAACTTCTAGAGGTCCTTAGTTCCATTCCCAGCAACCACATGGTGGTTCACAACCATCTGTAATGGAATCCGATGTCCTCTTCTGGTGTCTGAAGACAGCTACAGTGTATTCATATAAATAAATAAAATCTTTAAAAAAAAATTCATGGCTTCAAAACGTGGGAGACACAGACAGAAGAAATCAAACATTAGAAGCCAGATTAGGTTATAGAAGACCCTACATCAAAATAGATGGATAAATAAATCAATAACCTAGCTGGGTGTAGTTACATAAGCCTTTGTCTTTAATAGAGAACTAAGGAGGCAGAGGCAAGCAGATCTCGGAGTGCAAGAATAGCCTGATCTACATAGTGAGAGTTTCTAACAAAACCCCATAAATGTTAGCAACTTTAATATACATGCCTACAAACTCAAGATTCTCTCTCCTAAAGGAAATAGTCCCACCTCTCCCTTCCCTTGGGTATGAGCAGGACCTAAACAGAGTGGATAGGGAAACATAGCCACTTCACTCTCCCCACACCATAAAGGTACGATACAGCGCCATGGATGCCATAGGAGATTGTGGTACAGCCCTCTGCAGTCCTCCCACAGAACCACTAACCCAATCCAGCCCTAAGACAAACCTGAATACCGTCCTAAGTGCCAAGGTCGCTAAGGACAGAGAACAGAAACTCACAGATGAGAGGACACTAAGGAGACAAGAAGACTTTGGAGTGGATCCTGAAACAGAGAAAGTACATTGCAGAAGCACCTGAGGAAACCAAAATAAAGCCTATGTCAACAGAGTTTACCAATTTGTTATAAGTACACATTGACTGCATAGGATGAGGTAGGCAGACCTATTACAATTCTTTTATAAATCTAGAACTCTATCAGATACTAACTTTTCCAGGAAGTATCAGTAAGCTGGATAATTTGGGTGTTTTTCTCCCTGAGTAGCCCTGCCATTCCAAAGTTAGCGGGAAACTACTTAACCCATGTGTGGTAGCCCAGTCCTTAACCCCAGCCCCAGGAGCCCAGGTAGCCTGTGCTGGACAGCAACACCCCTAAATGTAGGCTGTAACTCAAGGGCAGAACACTAGCCCAGCATGCACAGGGTCCTGGTTCTGGGTCTGGTTTGATTCCAAGCACCACAAAAAGAAAAACTGACAAAGGAAAAGGCATCTTACACTCAATTCTGAGTAAGAATTCCAACTCCTCAGATCCCACAATGCACAGGGGGACAAGCCAGCATTTACTTTTTAAGATGGAGTCTCACGTAATCCAGGCTGGCCTGAACCCCGTAGCCCAAGATAACTCTGAAACCATTTTTCAAACACCAGAAGTACCTGGGGTTGTGGTTCAGTAAGAGTCCATATGGGGTCCTGGTTTCAGTCTGCCACAGCAAATAAGGACTTAGTGACCAGAGAAACACATTGCTTGTTGCCTTTTACACCTAAAATGCAGTACCTGCTAAAGAACAGCATTGCAAAGCCTTCCTAGGCTGCAGCTTTCTTCCCACTCGGTAATGCAAACCATGCATTGGAAGTATTCACCTGGCTAGCAGCTCGGCTTTCCCAAATAAAGTTGCACATTTTAAAAAAATAAAAATAAATAAAAAATAAAAACAAGTAGAAAATAGTAAATATTTCTAGCTAAAGAGAGAATAGTGAGTATTTCTAGCTAACAGCCAGTAGTCACCAGCTCCAAGTGGGGTGACAGCTGCTGACTCTAAATTTAACTCCTGAGGTTGGACGAAGGTTCTCCCAAGCTTGGGCAAAGGTTCCCCCACTAACCGTGACAACTACAGGGGAAAGGGGACATTATCTCTTCTCTCAAGACAGGGTCTTACTGTGTAGGTATGGCTGGCCTGGAACTCACTATAAAGACAAGGCTGGTGCCTGGAACTCAAGAGCTCTCCCTGCCTCTGCCTTGGAGTCCTGGAGTTAAAGTGCACCGCCACACCTAGCTTGATCTGCCTACTTGACAATTACCCCTCTCTAGGTCAGCAATGTAATATAAACTCTACTTCAGCACTAGAACTTAAACTTGGTTTGGGTTACAAATTCTCAGTTTTCTATTAAACCTGTTATCTTGAACTAATTCATTAAAAAACCATATGCTAGCCGGGCAGTGGTGGCGCACGCCTTTAGTCCCAGCACTTGGGAGGCAGAGGCAGGCGGATTTCTGAGTTCGAGGCCAGCCTGGTCTACAGAGTGAGTTCCAGGACAACCAGAGAAACCCTGTCTCCAAAAACCAAAACAAACAAAACAACAACAGAAATACAGGGAAGGGCTAGAGAGATGGCTCAGTGGTTAAGAGCACTGACTGCTCTTCTGAAGGTCCTGAGTTCAAATCCCAGCAACCACATGGTAGCTCACAACCATCCATGAGATCTGATGCCCTCTTCTGGGGTGTCTGAAGACAGCTACAGTGAACTTAGATATAGTAATAAAATCTTTTTTAAAAAAACACAGGAAAATCTAGTATATAAAAGATGACAATTTTTAAAAAAAAAAATCCAATCTGCTTTCAAGCAGGTTCAAGAACACACATTTCTAAAAATCTAATGCTCAGGCACTATACTGACAGCTGATAACTAAAAACCAGAACGTGAATTAAAACAAAAGAAACTAGCCAGATGTGTTGGCCCACGCCTGTGATCCCAGCACTTGGGAGGCAGAGGCAGGCAGATTTCTGAGTTCGAGGCCAGCCTGGTCTACAAAGTGAGTTCCAGGACAGCCAGGGCTATACAGAGAAACCCTGTCTCGAAAAAACAAACAAACAAACAAACAAACAAACTGCTCAGTGTAGTACCTGTTAGAACCTTAGCTCAAAAGACACCTCCACCAGCAGTAACCTCTGACCTGCTTGGAAGGGAGGAGCCAAGGCAGTCAGTCACTGCTTCAATTCACTGCTTTCTGACACTGAGCTAAGGAGTCAGTTTCCTATCTATTCCTATCCTACTAAGCACCTGCCTGAGGCCAAGAGTCTTTAGAATGTGTGGGGATAAGATTAATAACCATTCCCTTCAATTCCATCATTTCCCCTTGATATATCTGACCTCGGTAAAACTACCTGGACTCAAACTTCCCAAGTTAAAAAGCAGGTGTCTGCCTTATTTTAAAAGGTGATGCATTACTAACATTCGCCTACCCCTCCCCCCTCCCTGCAGGTTAAGTGGAACCCGTTCCAAGGAAACAATGTTATATTCAGAAGCAAGGCAGTTAAATTCAGCATGCATCCCCACAGTCTTTGGTTCTTCGTTGCCACTTTGTTAAACGTCCTTGGTCTTTAACTTTTTGCAAGGCATGTGCCCCTCAAGAGCTAGTCCTGAAACTTCTTTTGTAGTATACGGTGGGAAACACCTGCCATTTAAAGTGCTTTCTAGCCAGGGGTTAAAGGCAATCCTCAGCATAGAAAGACAGTCTGACCACAGATCCTTGAAAATAGCTTTGCAACCCGTAGAAGTCAAACCAAGTAAGTACTAAAATAAATTACTCGTTTGGGCTTAGTGGATGCACCTTAACTCTTGGCACGGAGAAGATTCTGAGATCCTCCTGAATTCCAGGCCAGGAAGGGCTCCACAGTAAGAATTAAAAAAAAAAAAAAAAAAAAGGCAGTTGATCATAGATGGTTCGGCAGGAGACAACCTAATGGCTGTGCTTGCCAGCAAACCCAATCGGTGACTGTGACCCAGTGCACAATAACTGGATACTGGACACCATCCTCTCCCCAGCAATTTCAGATGTGACTTATTTTTGTGGCTCTGGTGACTGAACCCGGGGCTTCCTGTATCCCATGCCAAGTGCTCCACCTCTGCACTGAAGCCCGGGCCGGTCCTATCCAATTTCAAACTTTAACTTCAACTCTTGTAAGAATTTAAAACACTTCGTTTCCTTGGACTTACGACCTTCTCAAAGGTTTTTTAATCTAAGTTTGTTCTGATTCACAACTAAAACATTCGAAGTTAAAAGGGGATCTAGAAGAGTCAAGATCTAATGTCAGAGTTTGACTTCCTGCTGGCGGGAATTTCCCGTTACCTCGAGGTGCGTTTCGGACCTGCTGAGAGGCACACTCAATTACATTACACTGACTGAATTTTTCTCTATTTTTCCCAGAAGCTAACTTGGAGGCGCATCTATCTATCTACATAAGTGCGGAAGAAAGCTAAGTCTTCCTTTGTCATTCAAAACCCCACTGCTAATCTCTCTTCTCTGGAGTCCCCCACTGGCTCGCAGATTCCACCACGGGACTTCTCATGCTGGGGTTTGCACCTCAGGTTCAAGAGCTCAGTGGCCGATGTTGTCCCACAGCCACGTAGCCTGCACAGATGCCTGTCCTTTCCCTACAGAGGGCCTTGGTTCCACCTCGTTCTCCAGTTGACTGGACCTACCTGATTGCACCCAGGTGACCGGGAAGGGCGGGAAAAAAGGGAACTCTTGGCATAGTGCAGGGGGAAACAGTGGGGGGTTTGGAGAGATCACGTCTTGGCGTGGCTGTCTCTGCACCACTGAGCCCTTGATCCCGGGGTCGCGCGCCTCCGTTCTGCAACCCTGGGAGGCGCGATCACGCTCTCAGCTTGGGCTCCCCCAACCCCCATCCCCATATCCGAAGGCTTCCTTAGGGTCCAGGCCCAGCTATATCATCCGGGAGAGCCGGCGCGCGCCAGAGAATGCGCGTGGAGCACGCAGGGCCGGCCAGACGCGTGACGCCCGCCGTTGGTGCGGTGGACCACGCGCGGGCCCTAAAGCGCAGGCAGGAGGCCGCGCCGGCCGTTGGTGGGGGTGGGGACGCGCCGCGCGGTCTCCCGGGGCGCCCCGCTCGCGGCCGCAGCTCGGCTCATGCCTGGCCCGCATCCGATCAGCCCCACCCGCGGGCCCAAGTACCTGCGCGGCTGAGCGGGAGGACGGGGCTGCTACGTGGGAGGAGGTGGCGGCGTCCCTCGCGCGATGCCGCGGCACGCGTGCCCGCCGCCCGCTATATAGCCGCGCTCAGCCGAACCTGCTGCTCCCGGTCGCATGCAGGGACCAATGGCCGCCTCGCCACCGTGCCCCTTGGCTATGATTGGACAGCGTCTTTGTCCAGAGGCCGGGCTCCTGAGTGGCTGCCGCATCTGCCTATAACTGAAGGAGCTAGAGCCCAGATGGACACGAAGCCGCGCCAATACTCGTATGGTCTATAGAAATGAGGGCGGGATGCACTGAGAGCGACACTCAGACAAGCCAATAGTTGCATGCAGGCGTTCTCATTGGCTTACATTTCTTTTTCTGGGCGGAAACCCACTGTCCAGGCAGGAGCGGTTGATCCACAAGGTGGGGCCCGTGTACTTTGGGGAAGTAAACCCCATGCAACTAGGAGGTAGGCGCGGGAGGGGAGCAAGGAAGCCCCCAGCCAATGGCAACACCGAATGGAGCTGATTGACAGGGAGGGATGGCTCTCTCCAAAGGCTGCCCCAGGGCCGCCGTGCCCTCTGGAGCGGTTAAGAGGATGGGCTAGCTGCGTCTTCCGTTCCCTTTCCTTTCTCTTCCTCTTAGGTCGAATCCTGTCCTCGAGCATGGGTCTCCCGCCTTCCCAGGCAACTTTGGTACCCGGGATCTAAGTAACAGATTCCCGGGTTTTGTTTTTTTGGTTTGTTTTTTTTTTTCTCTTCGCATCAAAACTTTTTTTGCATGCATTTCGGAAGAGCAGGAGCTGCTGACTCTTAGCATTACTCAGCACGAATGCAGTGGCGACCGAGGACAGCGAAACTGGCTTGGTCAGGGGACCCCAGAGCATACCGCGAGGCAGCCTCGCTGGCGTTTGGGAATGCGCTTGTCCCCGGGTGGCTTCCTAGCTGCCGTGCCCGGGTGGCTCGTGGGCGTTTTCAGGTTTTCCATCTTGTGATTGCAGAGACAACATCCCTTCTTTGATCACCCTCTGGCTGGCGAGCGTTACAGGATGCGTCACCACCAGCCATTGTCACATGCTTTTCAAATTGAAATGGGAACTTTACCCCACTCCTAGGCAGACAGGCCTAAGGTTCCCCCATAAAGGCTCCAGGGTCCAAGTAGTAGTACCTCAGTCTGCTGCTGACCCCAACTCGGGGGTTTTGTGAGTCTTCTGGCCACCATGAGCACTTTATATTAAGAGCTGTGATCCAAATGCTAAACACAAACTAGACTAGTCTGTTCCCTGGAGGCGGGGAGAATTCAGGCCATCCTGAGCTACATAACAAGTCCAAAGCCATTCTGAGTGACATGAAATCCTGAAAGCAAGCTAAACTCGCATTAATTTGTTTTGTTTCAGGGCTTTTCGAGGCAGGCAAGGTCTCCCCTTGTAGCCTCTGCTGACCTGGATTTATCATATCCTAAGCTGATCTCGAACTCGCCATCCTCCTGCCCCAACCTCCTAAATACCGAAAATACAGGCGTTAAAGTGTTACAGCGAGTTTCCAAAAGGAACATGTGGACAGTTCCCACGTGCAAAGGGAAAGGGTCAGTCCCGCTTGCCCAGCCCAGGCTGGAAGGAAAAGGCAGCCAGGCAGAACCTGGAATCCGGAAGCCAGGAACCAAGAGAAAAGTGCAGTGCTCCAGCCCTGGGTCAGAGCGCCTATCAACAGGCAGCCAGCCGGCAGTGAGCCTCCAGTGGGAACCTCCTTCTAGGAACGCTTGGTAGAATTGCTAGCCCAACCAAGGAATGTGGGCTTTAATTTGGAGCTGTGGAGGCTTTGTTGTTTGTTTGTTTTTTGTTTGTTTGTTTGTTTGTTTGTTTTGAGACAGGGTTTCTTTGTATAGCCCTGGCTGTCCTAGAACTCACTTCATAGACGAGGCTGGCCTCAAACTCAGAAATCCGCCTGCCTCTGCCTCCCAAGTGCTGGGATTAAAGGTGTGCGCCACTACACCCAGCTTGTTTGTTTGGTTTTAAAGACAGCCCTGACTATCCTGGAACTTCACTGTGCAAACCAGATGTCCTCTAACTCTGAGATCCTCCTGCCTCTGCCTCCAGAATGCTGGAATTAAAGGGATGAGGCCCCACACCCATCTGGAAAGCTGAAGACAGCTACAGTGTACTTACATATAATAATAAATAAATCTTTTTTTTTTTTTTTTTTTTGGTTTTTTGAGACAGGGTTTCTCTGTATAGCCCGGGCTGTCCTGGAACTCACTTTGTAGACCAGGCTGGCCTCGAACTCAGAAATCCGCCTGCCTCTGCCTCCCGAGTGCTGGGATTAAAGGCGTGCGCCACCACGCCCGGCATAAATAAATCTTTGAAAGAAAGAAGAAAAAAAAGAAGGAAGGAAAGAAAGAAAGAAAGAAAGAAAGAAAGAAAGAAAGAAAGAAAGGAATTCCACCCTAGCATCCAGCTACATAGTCGTCAGACATAATAACACTAACAGACACAATAACACAATCTCCACTTCCAAGGGGCAGCAGGGCAGCCACCAAATCATCCATCAGATGAGTCTACAAGAGCTGTCCAAAAGACCTCGAGCAAAGAAGCAGGCAGAACAGATACACTATGCCAGGCATGAGACAGGTCAGCATGGCAGAAGCTCCCATGGAAACACTGAAGAGCCAGGGCTGTCCAGGCCTATGTCTGTGTCTTTGCACTGTCGAGGAAGAATTTGAGTCACAAGAAACAGTTAATGATTACCGAGAGCAGGATGTACTTTGTCCCAGTGGAGAAGACAGGTTTAGATTCCATTCTGTACCCTTTACCACTGTGATTTTTTTTTTTGGGGGGGGGGGGTTCAAGACAGGATTTCTCTGTGTAGCCCTGGCTGTCATGGAACTCACTCTGTAGACCAGGCTGGCCTCGAACTCAGAAATCCGCCTGCCTCTGCCTCCCAAGTGCTGGGATTAAAGGCGTGCGCCACCATGCCCAGCTGATTTTTTTTTTTCTGTTTAATTTTTTTGCTGTTTTGTTTGAGTCAGGGTCAAACAGTCTGGCCATTAACTTCTGACTGTTGGCATCAGGACCTCCCAAACCTATGAAATCACATAGGCGACAGCGTGACCTGCAGCATATTCCCAGAATCCACTTGGTTTACCTACCTTTATGTCATTTTCCATATAAATAAGGAGAACACCGCCTCCCCCCCCCCCCCCCGTTTCTCTTCCCCCTCCTCCCCTCTTCTCTTTCTGCTGCCATCTTGTCTCCCTCCCAATAAAACCTCTTCCACGTGGAACTATCTTGGCCTAATCTCGACCCGCCATTCAAACACATCACTGACCCTCCCGTCTTCACCTTCCAACTGTTAGGATAATGGGCGCGGACCGCCGTGTTCCGCTCGTGAATGCGCTCACATCATGACCTGCCTGCAGAGGTCAGAGGACAACAAGACAGCACCTGTTCTCTCATCCTACCATTCGGGGCCTGAGGATGAATCTCAGATTGTTGCCGTCACCTGGGCCCATACTATAAATCTTTTTGTTGTTTTGGGACAAGATCTTACCATGTAGCCTTGACGGGCTTGGACATGCTGGTGTTGAATTCATTGGAGACCTCTGCCTCCTCAATGATGAGATTAAAGGTGTGTATCTTCACTTTAGGCCTGGGGTTAGGAGTTTGAGCCCATCTTGAGCTACATAGCAAGATCTTGTCTCAAAAATTAATTAACTGACTAAGTGAAAGAAAAGAAAAAGAACAAAAAAAATAGTAAAATAAACCAGGACAACAAGAGCTCTTTCCACAGTCTAAAGGTTTGATCCCAGGCACCCATCACACGAGAGAAGCCACTCATACAAGCTGTCCTCTGACCTCCAGGCACACACCACCATGGCTAACCAATGTGTAACACACACAATAATATTTACAATTTTTTATGGCTTTTTTAAAAAGTTTATTTATTTTATTTATATGAATACACTGTAGCTGTCTTCAGACACACCAGAAGAGGACATTGGATCCCATTACAGATGGTTGTGAACCAGTTTTGAACTCAGGACCTCTGGAAGAACAGCCAGTGCTCTTAACCACTGAGCCATCTCTCCAGCCCCTACAATTTTTTAAAAATTATTTTTTAAGAGTCACTGTGCCCTGTCATTCTCGGGCAGGGAAGATTTGTCTTCTGGTCACACCGAACTGGTTGCTGGGTTTGTCAAAGGACATCAGCTGTAGAGTTTGTGATTTGGGTGTCATGGCTGGTCCAGAAAGTGATAGCCAGTTCCAGTTCACCGGTATTAAAAGTATTTCAACTCTCTCACCCTCACAGGTAGAATAAATTGTGTCCCGGCCATATATGGAGGCATTGCTTTGTTGGTCTTATACTTCAAGTTAAGGCCTAAAACAACTCCAGCTGTGAAAGCAAGAGAAATGGATTTGGAAATGTCTGACCTCATCTGTTAAGTCCCATACCTGAAGGAGCTGATGTGAATCCACCATGTAAAACTCAATTTGTACAAGAAATTATGAACCTGGAAAAATATTTTTTAAATTTAAAATTAAAACCTTACACGGGTGGCAGTGGTGGCTCACGCCTTTAATCCCATCACCCAGGAGGCAGAGGCAGGCAGATCTCTGAGTCCCAGGGCAGACTAGTCTAAAGACTGAATTCCAGAACAGCCAGAGTTATACAAAAGAAATCCTATGTCGAAGATAGATGGATAGATAGATAGATAGATGGATGGATGGATGGATGGATGGATAGATAGATAGATAGATGGAATAACTTTTTCCTTTTCTGAGAGCTAAATCAATCTATCAAAACTTTAAATGACAGACAATTCCTCACATACCAATTTGTTCTATTTTGAATTTTAGGGAACTGTGTGTGGTGACATTGCAACACTAAGTGCATTAAGGCCAGAAGCAAGCTGTACATCATCAGGCGAGGACTCTCAGTGAGGCCTCTCAGGGGCAAGGAAAGAAAGTTGACTGCAGGAGATGAAATAAAGATGAAATAAAGATGGCTTCCCTTCCCCCAGAATAAGTCTGGGGCCATCAGTGCTCAGCACTGGCTCCGTGGCTCTTGCATCAGCCTCTGGGACATTTCTGTCATGGACAGCTAGACGGGAAGTCCTTGTTCTCTAGAAGTTATGTGGAGTTGGAGAAAGGAGGCAGAGAGTGGTATCAGTTCCCTTTGAGAGGGATACAGATGCTTTCCCAGAAGCCTCCCAGCCAGAACCCTGGCACGTTCTGCAGGGGGACCTGTTTCTCAGACACTTATGTCTTAACCTTCTGGACAGTTGAATCTTCTTACATCCATCACACTTTTGTATCAGGGTGAAGGTTATTAGTGCTTGGGACATGGTGTTTTGTAGTGCAGACTGGCTTTGAACTTTCAGCAATCCCCCTGCTTCCAATTCTTGTTGATGTTGTTGTTTGGTTGGTTGGTTGGTTGGTTGGTTGGTTTGGTTTTTTGTTTGTTTGTTTGTTTTGGGGGGGTGTGTCGAGACAGGGTTTCTCTGTGTAGCCCTGGCTGTCCTGGAACTCACTCTGTAGACCAGGCTGGCCTCGAACTCAGAAATCCGCTTGCCTCTGCCTCCCAAGTGCTGGGATTAAGGCGTGCGCCACCATCGCCCAGCCTATTATGTTCTTACATTTATTTTATTTTAGTTTATTTTATTTAAGACAGGTTCTCATGAGGCTCAGACTGGCCTCCAATTCATGAATCCCCTGCCTCAGCCTCCAGAGTGTCGGGGGAATGCTTGTTTATAGACACATGTGTGCCACCCTTACCCCATCCAGCTAGTCTTAGATTCTTAGGCTTTCCCCTGTTAGCCAACTTCTTATAACTTTTATGTTCAAATTATAGCATGGTTTCAGACTGAACACATCCTGACACACAAAATGACAGATTGCCTACTTAGCTTAGGGATCTCCTCTCAGCCTCCAGCTCAAGGACACAAATGACTGGTAGAGGAGATAGATCCAGTCCGTTGGTCCTTCTGGCACTCTTGAGGAAGCCATTCTTCTTCATGAGTGTCAGTTACCCATGCAGTAACTCGGTTTACTGGGGCTGCCATAATTGGGTGGGAAGGACGCAGTCTCATGGGTTTTTGTTTTGTTTTGATTTGTTTGTTTGTTTTTTGCATAGCCCTGGAACTTGCTCTGTAGACCAGGCTGGCTTTCAACTTAAGAGATCCACCTGCCTCTGCCTCCAGAGGGCCAGGATTGAAGGCATGACCACCACCTGGCCCAGCTCTGCCTCAACTTTTCAAGCACTGGGATTACAGTTGTGAATTTATCTACTATGTGCCTTAAATTTGGATTTTGTTTTTAATATGTTTTTTCAGGAAAGGGTCTCAAGAAGTCCAGGATGCCCTTGAACTTTGCAGCCGCAGTAAGCCTTGAACCCAGAAATCGTCTGCCTCAGCCACGTTAGTATCCGGGTCAACAGGCCTGGCGCCCTAGGTCAGGCCACTGTAGTTTAGGGACTGAGTTGAGTGGTAAGCAAGAGAGTCCCTTTAGGGAGATGCCAGATCTTTTATTCCCAGAGCCTTGGCCTTGCATTCCCTAGCCCTGTTTCAGAAACAACCCAGCAGAAAGCGCAGGTCTGGCCTCCACAAGTTAGCCTTAGCTTGACCTCAAAAAAGCCTGGCCTTTCCGCGTCCGGAGGGGCGTGACCTAACCCAAAAGAGAGGCGGGGCCTAGTGAAATATTCATATCGGAAAGGCACGGTAACCAAGTGGAGGCCAGCCCAAGGGCCTAGCTCTAACTGGACCGGAAGGGACAGGAAACTTAGCAGATCCTTCCTCAAAGGGCCGGGCCTTGACGAAGCTAGCCCCGGAAGAGGCGGGGCATAAGTGGAGCCCAGCCCTAGGGCGGGGCCTGGCCGAAGGATGGGTTGGCCTGAGGGCGGGGCTTTCAGGAGCGCTCTCCGGAAGCGCCGCTTTGGTGTCCGGGAGAGGCGTTCCAGTCGTCGTCGCCGCTGCCACTGCCCGTGTGTGCCGCGTCAGTCATGCCGGTAAGTGGTCGTTCGACTCGCGGGAACTTCTGTCTCCGGCCGGGATGCACTGTTTCCGAGCCCGACGCTGCTGTCAGGGCGCAGGCCGTGGCCAGAGCTGCAGTCGTTTCTCAGTTTACCTTCCGCACGGTCCTCCAGCTTCGGGACCCTCCGGAAAGCTGCAGAGAGCAGTGTAGTGCAGAACACAGGCCTCCGGATCGCCCTAGAGAGTCTTCGAGAGGCAGCCCCATCCTTTTCTGCATGATGGGGAAACTGAGGCAGGGAGGTAGGACAGAGAACCCATATAGGGATGCGGGTACCTGGCCTTTCCACGTGCATACTCCGGCAGGGTTTCCAGAGAAGCACGTCTCTGTTCATCTCTCCTGCCCACACTGGCCTGCTTCCACTTCAGCACTGGGCCGACAGGGTACTTTCTTCCCCAACCAGGAGTTCCCAAAGCTCAGAGCAGAGTTTGAGGAGCCGAGAGCAGCGCTTATCTTGCCTTTGAAGTCACCCCACTCCTTTGCATGGCGGCTTCTAGTCTCATTGCTTAAGTTAAAATGAAGGCCTTACATGAGGCCTTGACACATTACACAAGAAGAGAAGAAAAACCCCAGTGCTTGCTGGAAAGCATTTATTGTTGGGAGCTAGCTAGCTAGGTAAGGATCCAAGATGAAGCCAGACCACCTGGGAAGTGCTCGGCAAAACCAGTTGTACTTGTTTGGGGGCAAGCTCTAATCGCAACTGAGTTCCGGAGATGCTGGTCTAGAGTTGTGGAGTGGAGAGCATTTTCCTCCCAGTGCCTCTCAACCCAGAGGTCTCCCAGGAGTATTCTGTGTTTTAGCAGCTTATCTTCTGGGAATGAACCTGAGGCTTCTTCCTGGTACAAATCCTTAAACCTCTCAGGTGTCATTCTTGTGGTTCCTGCCCATTGTCTTCAGATCCTGTCTGCACAAAGCACAGACCAAAAAAAAAAAAAAAAAACCTTGGTAAAGTCCATCCTGCCAGTCAAGCTAGTCCATGTGACAGACTCCTTGGTGACCTTAGGATTCCAGAGTGGAGGCTGCCCGGCTGCTCTTCAGAGGGCAGCAGTGAAGAAAAAAAATAGCTTGAGGGCCTCTCTGTTCTGTGTCTGCCTCTGGGGACACAGAATTTAATGGGAGATGAACAGGCGCCTTATCAAGACAAATTGCTAAGTGCAGGGAGGTATTGGTCGAGTGCTACCTCCAATCTAGCCAGGGAAGTAAGTTTTACCCAAGATGGTTTGCAGACCAAAGCTTGACCCAGAAACCTGAAAGTTTGCCCTTGGCTTGCCAGCTGGGCAGCCTCAGGCAAGTTGTTCTGCCTCTCTGAGCCTTTGTCTCCTCATCTGTAAAATCGGGACTGAAAACAGACCTTTCAGGACTGAGGTTGGTATTAACTGGAGTTATATCATCATATTTAGCACAGCTAGTGACCCATCTGTCCCCAAGGAGTAGTGACTCTTATGTTGAGGTAGGTCGAGTCGGGTAGAACTAGGTAGGCAGGCTTCCACTCCAATTTAACACGGGTCTCACTGGTTAAACGTTCAAGTCTTGTGTCCTCTCGCCAGCCTAGGCCTTCCTACTCATGAGCTGTGTCTCCCCGGGTCAGTACTTAACCCGGGAGCTTCAGCCTTCTGATCTCTCACAAGGCAGACTATGAGTTTCCTGGCTCTTTGAATCATTGTAGCGATTAAAGGAGACAGTGTAACAAGGTGTGAGAGAGTCGGGCACACCAGAGATATGCAGATATTAGTAAACAGGACTCTAGACACCAGTGTTCAAAGACTCAGTGTCCTCTAGAGGAATAGTGTCCTCCTCTTCCTCTTTCTCCTCCCCCTTCCTCCTCCCCCTCCATTCTCACTCTTCCAGTTCTAGTGTCTATAAAAGAATCATACCACTTACTGGCTTTCTGAAGTAATTAATATATATAATATAGTAATACAACAATATGTAGTATAACATTAATATATATTATACTTAAGAGGATTCATTTTGTTTGTTATCGTTACCAAACAGCACCATAGCCCAGGTTGGCTATAAGGGAATACGTAGCCCAGGATGACTCTTAAACTCATAGCAATCCTTCTGCCTTAGCTTCTCAGGGTTGGGATTGCAGAAGTGAGCTGCCACACCTGGCTTAAGGTTTTGTTTTGTGGTGCTAGGTATTGAATCCAGGGCCTGTGTATACAATGTATGTGCTCTGAGCCTCAAACCCAAGACCTAAAGAAAGGATCCTGAGGTCTAGTGGCCCTGGAAGGTGGAGCAGTTTAGGGGATACCCTTGTGAAGACTGGATCACCCTGTCCCTTAAGCCAATTTTGTGTCATCATGTTTAGTTGCACAATGTGTAGGCAGAGGTAGGGAGCTCTGAGCTGGAACATCGGCCTCCCGGAGCGGACCCCTGGCCTCTGACCTCTGTGCTGTGAAAGAAGTCCTTTCCTGCTGTGGTCCTCAGTTTGGAGCTCAGATAACTGTTGACTTTAGCTCCTTGAGCAGCAAAAATTATCCTCTGAAACTCCATTTCAGAGCTTCTTGTGAGAGTAGCTTGTGGGAGCTGTGCTAAGATTTGCCTGGAGCAAAGAAAGCCTCTCTCCCCCTAGGGCCTTCGTACCCATGACCTCATCACCTTAGTGAATCCTGAGCAGAAGGAAATGAATGCTTCTCTTTTCAAGCTAGAAAACTACTGCAGAAAGGGGGACATGAGGGTTGCAGGATGGGTCAGCTGGTAAGGTTCATGGCCCCTGACATCCCTGGCACACACTTCCACATGCAAATAAGTGAATAAATGTAATTTACTTGCTATGTACTATCTTTTAGCTTTAATTTTATTTGTGTGTGTGTGCGCATGCCATTTGTGGACAGAGACCAGAAGTGAGAGGGCTTCAGATTCCCTGAGAGTGGGAATTACAGTGGTAACTGTAACATCCAACATGGTTCAGGAAACTCAGGTCTCTGGAAGAGTACAAGCAGTCTTAACTACTGAGCCAATCAGTCTAGCCCTGTTTTTATTTTTTGCTTTGCTTCTTAGACAGGGTTTTCCTGTGTATCCTGGAACTCATTCTGTAGACCAGACTGGCCTCAAACTTGGAGATCTGCCTGCCACTGCCTCCAGCATGCATGGATTAAAGACATGTGCCCACACCCCCAGCTTTTTAATTTTTTTAATTATATGCATATACCTGTGTCTATGTGTGGGTATGTGGGTATGAGCGTGGGTGCCTGTGGGGTTCGTAAAAAGGCATCAGATCCCCCTGGAGTTATAGTTACAGGCTGTTGTGAGCCTGCTAATGGGGACAAAGAAAGCCTCTCTCCCCCAATGGGGATCCAAACTTGGGTCCTTTGGAAGGACAGTATGAGTTCTTAACTGCTGATTCCTAATCTTCACAAAGGAACTACAGAGGGCCCATGTCTATATTCCTACCATCACATAGCAGCTTATAGCTAGCTTTAACTCCAGTTCCAGGGGATGCTATATCCTCCTTTGAGTTCTGTGAAGTCCTGCACATACCTGGTATGCATAAACTCATGAAGGCACACACACATATACACATAGACATAATTTAAAAAAATATATGCTGGATATAGTGATACATGACTTTAATCCTGCCTTTGCCTCCCACATGCTTGGATTAAAGTACTAAAGTAATCCTAGTACTGAAATGGCAGAGGCATGCAGATCTCTGTGTGTCTGTGACCATAAATGGAGTTTCAGACTAGCCAGGGGCCTGATGCCACAAGGTGACCAAACATGGTTCATTCACAACATTGCACGAAATTACCTTTCGTCTGTGTACATAAATATGATTCATGTTTAGACTCGTTCTATCCCCAAGACAGCTCATTAAGTGTATGTGAATATTACCTCATCAGGGACATTTCTGCTCCCAAGCACTCAGATGAGGCTCACTCAGCCTGTCCTAGAGATATTTTGATGAGCTTCATGGGGAAGGTGGGCGTTGGACTGGGATGTGTTGTTGGGTACCTATTTATGCAGTGTTTGGGTTTCTGAGGCGGGAAGGTAGAGTTTGAGGCCCAGTATGGACAGCATCGTAAGTTCCAGGCTAGTCTGGGCTACATAATAAGACCCTGTTCTCAAAGTAGCAGCAACAACAGCAACAAAACAAGCATGGCGGGGCGGGGGGTGGGGGGTGGGGAGCCATTGTTTTGTTCTTGTTATTTTTGTTTGTTTGTTTGTTTGTTGTTTGTTATTTTGTTACTGCAGTTATATTACTGGTGGTTGGGATCTTGGGCTGGCTGTTTCTAAGCTCTTGGCTTCTTATTCAAAGAGTTAAAATAAAGGGGCACGTAGATTACAAAGTAGCACGGAAACTATTTAAAGCAAAACAATGTACTGTCTCAGTATGGGAAGTGAACCCAGGGCTTTATACATGCCAGGCAAGCAATGTACCACTGAATTACAGTCCCAGGGTGGACAACTTTGAAAAACCTTGTTTTTCAAAATGAAGGGAGAAATGGGAAAGAGTAATTATCAAAATCCAATAACTTTCACCTAGTAGCGCTTAGTCTCATAATCTAATTTTATTAACACATTAACCATCTATTGCCCTTCAATACTTATCCTCAAACCTAGAGTCAGGACCTGGGAATGGCTGAGCAGAGTGAGTAGTAGGCTTGGCTTAGGACTTAACAGAACAACAGTGCAGGCCAGAGGCTTGCCCAGGCTGGTGCAGTCCTTGGCTTTGACCTTGGAGACTCTGTTTCTCACCAGGTAGACCTCTGGATGCATACAAAAGTGTCCTTTCACATAGCAACTGGCTTCCTCTAGAGCAGCAGTTCTCAACCTGTGGGTCGCACCCACTTTGGTGGTTGTATATCATCCTTTGTATCATGTATTTACATTAAGATTCATAACAGTAGCAAAATTACAGTTATGAAGTAGCAACAAAATAATTTTGGTTGGGTGTCACTACAACATGAGGAACTATATATATTAAAGGGTTGCAGCATTAGGAGGCTCCCCAGAAGGGAGCAGGGGCAGAAGCCAGCCTTGTGACCAGCTTAGTCACATAGCAGTGATGGTTTAGCCTTATGTTGAATACACACAGGCTTATCCTGAAATGTTATGGAATGAACTCTCGAGGGCATAAACATCAGGAAGCAGGGAAAGTAGAGGTCATGGTGGTGGCTGGCTGCCACATGTCAGATTCTGTGTTTGTCCCATTCTTCAGCCCCGGGGAGGGACTGGTACCCTATGAGTTAAGCTCTGAGGGGATACAATTTGTGAGTATTGGACCCAGATGCTCTCATTTCCAGATTGTGAAGGAAGGGAGGATCGGCACAGTCCCTCTCTGAAAACAGCCAAAGACCCAGAAATTGTCTCGCAGTGATAATGACCATTGACTCGCTCTAATGGGTTTAGTGCCTCCTCTGTGCCTCATGCTGTTCTCAGCATTTTGGGTGCAGCACTGAATTGAAGCCCAGTCTCATAGGCACTTGCCTGCTTTGACTTGTAATAGCTCAGAGGTTGGAGAACCTCAGGAACCTTGGGGTCCCTTCCCATCCCCTGCAGTGCAGGGAGCCCAGGAAGTCCCTCCCCTTCTTGGAACTCAGGTGCTGCCTTTGAGCACGAGGTGCTTGAATCAGAGCAGTGGTGGCCACATATATGAGTCACCTGCATGCTGACATAATCTATGTCCCTGTCCAGGCTGCTGAGCAGCCTGTGGAGAGTCCCTGGTGACTCCAATGTTGAAAATAATGTTCTAGTAAAAAATCAGGTCCCAGATCTGATAAGAATGGAGCCTGTCACTAATGGCTAGGTACCCTGGTTCTGAGGCAAAGTCCACAGCTCACAAAGCAGTAACCTCGAGGGAGAACTGGAAAAGAGCTTCCCACACAGCCCTGCAGGTGATCCTGTTCATCATGTGCCAGACTTTGCAAAAGACATCATGGAGATCGTCTCTGTTGGGACTGCCTGTGATACATGGAAGCACTGCGTCCCCCTCCCCACTTACCTGTTGACTAGGTTGGACTCACAGACACTTCCAGTGAGATTTGTCCACTCTCTCTGGCTCCCTATCAACTCCTGACTAGCCCCTTCAACAGTGTATGGGTTCTTCAAGGGCCTAGCTCAGAATCTCTCTTTCTTGCAGAAGCACGAGTTCTCCGTGGACATGACCTGTGAGGGATGTGCTGAAGCCGTCTCCAGAGTCCTCAACAAGCTGGGAGGTGAGTGGCTGTCCGCTGGAGACGGGATGGGGAGCCTGTCACACAGGAGTCATGTTCAGATGCTTGAGGCCTGGAAGGATCTGCTTTGCTGCAGCTCAGCCAGGACTAACAGTGAAACAGAAATGTGTGTGCTTGTGTGCACTGGCTTACACAGGCATGGATGCCTTTGGACTGCAACACCCGCCCCCCCCCCCCCCCCCAGCTTAGTCTTGTTTTTGAGACAGAGCTCTAGTTGTCCTAGAACGTACCACATAGACTGGTCCTAAATTTATGGTAATCCTCCTGCCTCTGCCTTCCATATGCTGGGATTACAAACATGTACCACCATGCCACCATATACAACTCTGTTTTGTTGATTCTTTCACCGCTCCCCTCCCGCACCCTTTTCTTCAGGGTCTCAATGTATAGCTGGTGGTCATGGACTCCATCATCAGCCTCTGCTTGAATGCCAGGGACTCTTTCTTTTATGAAGACAGGAAGTGTTTAGAGTTCAGTGACTCTGCTGGATTCCCAGAGCCTGCAGGACAGAGCTGGTGTTTGGCCACACTGTCTAGCTCTGGAGCCTAGAGGTGCTAGGTGTATGCTGGTGATCTCCAGTGTGACAACATACAACGCAGAGTGAAGACAACCAGGCCTGGTGGTACATGCCTGTAAACCCAGAAGGATCAAAAGTTCAAGGCTGGCCTGAGCAATTTAGGAAGACCTTGTCTCAAAATAAAAATGGCGGAAGAAGCTAGAGATGCAGCTCCTTAAGAGAGTGCTTGCATGGCATATATGACATTCTAGATCCAGCCCATAATACTGCAAGAAAATCAAATCATAAGTTTATAAAAGCAAAGCAAAGCTCGGCGTGGCCGCTCACAGCTGTAATCCTAGCTCCTGGGAGGCAGAGACAAACAAGGCATTGCCATGGATTTGAGGCCAGCCGGAGCTACAGAGTGAGACCCTACTTCTACAACTTATAAATAAGCCAAACCTAGGGGAGCAGTACCACTGAGAGGTGAAACAGCTCCCACATTGTCAGTATACAGAGTGGGACTTTCCAAGGTGGATCGGGACAGATGACGCCAATGCCCAAGGGGAAGTGCCTTGCCCAAGTCCCACAGTGAGAGTGAGTCAGGAACTTGTTTCTGAGCCCTGTAGGGTTTCCCCATTGTAGTTCTGGCTAGCCTGGATCTTACCATGGGTAGCTCAGGATAGACTTCAAACTTTCACCAGTCCTCCTGCCTCAACTGCCTGAGTTCTGGGATTATAGCCATGAACCATCATGCCCAGCTGCACTGTTCATAAGAATCAGAGACACTGGAGAGAACCTGGCTGCTCACTTCCCACAAAGCTATAGGCTTCCCTCCCCAGGGTTTGGCCCTCCCTAGATAAGATCTGAGAATGTCAGCATGTGCCTGAGACATTTCAGAACTGAAATGGGGGATGCTGAAGAAATGGCTCAGTGGTTAGGAGCACTGACTGCACTTCCAGCCACCCTGGGTTCAATTCCCAGTACCCTCTTGGAAGTTGGAAACTGTAACTTTTCCCTATGTGTGGATTAGACTGGCCTGTGGGCAAGTCTGTGGTGGATTTTCTTCATTGATGATTGATGTGGGAGGGCCCAGCTCGCTGTGGGTGGTGGCACCCTGTCCTTATGGCTCTGGGTGCTGTAAGAAAGCAGGGTGAGTAAGCCACGAGGAGCAAGCCAGTAAACAGCATTGCTTCGTGGCCTCTGTATCAGCTCCTGCCTCCAGGGAGGTCCAACCCTCACCTACCCTTCCTTCATGATGGATTGTGATGTGGAAGTTTAAGCAAAATAAAGCCTTTCCTCCCCAGGTTGTTTTGGGCCATGGTGTTTTTTATCACAGCAATAGAAACCTTAACTAAGATCCTCCCTTATGCCCCTATTGTTGAAGATGGTTGGTCGAAGGATTTTTAAGTTGCTTAGGGCCTGGGTAGTCGGACTAAGGGCTGACTTAGGCAGGAAAGAGCACTGAGGCTAACCGCAGCCCCTTTGTGACAGCCGAGGAAGCCAAGGCCTGTAATAGTCCTGACCATAGCTACCCAGGCCTTTTCTTTGACACGCCATTTTAGAGGAAGGCATTGTGGGTTTTCGTTTCTTGGTGTGTGTAGGAGTTGGACAAGAAAGGCAGTTTGGCGGTGGCTGTAAACATCCCACATGTTCCAGGCTGGTGCCCCACAGTTCTATTCCAATATACAATGTGGTAGCTTTGCACAGGTATGGCCAGGTGGGCTTTAGCGCACTGGCTATAGAATGGCAGGCAGACCTGATCCTCTGTCCCCAGAAGGATGGAGTCAGTGAGCAGATGTGGGGACACCTGGAAAGAATGGAGAGCTGTTGAAGAGCAAGGGACAGTTAGGCATGTTGGCATATGCCTTTAATCCCAGCATTCTAGAGGCAGAGGCAGGTGGATCTCTGTGAGTTCAAGGCCAGCCAGCCTGGTCTAGAGTGAGTTCCAAGACAGGCAACATAGAGAAACCCTGTCATGAAAAACAAAAATCAAAAACAAAGACTAAAACAAACAAACCAGGCCTGTCATCACACTAAATCGGGAAGTTGAGACAGGAAAGTCACAAGCTCAGGCCTTCCTGGACTATAGAGTGAGTTTGAGACTTTTTTTTTGTTTTTTTTTTTTGTTTTGTTTTGTTTTTGAGACAGGGTTTCTCTGTGTAGCCCTGGCTGTCCTGGAACTCACTCTGTAGACCAGGTTGGCCTCAAACTCAGAAATCCGCCTGCTTCTGCCTCCCAAGTGCTGGGATTAAAGGCTTGTGCCACCACTCCTGGCGAGTTTGAGAAATTCAAAGCTACTCTGGGTGACTTAGTGAGACCTCCTCAAATAAAAAGTGTCAAGAGACCTGGGGATGAAGCCCAGTGACAGAGTGCTTGCTGGATGTGTTTGATGCTCTAGGTAGCAGTAGCACACACACACACACACACACACACACACACACACACACACACACACACAAAGGCTGGGGAGCCCCAGGACTTCAGTAGTAGAATACACATGTGAGACCCAGTACTACGTTGAGAGACACAGAGACAGACAGACAGAGCACACAAGCATTAGGTACTCAGTGAGAAAGGGTGCTTGCTGCCAAACTTGAGTTTAATTCTAGGACCCACATAGAAGGAGATATCTGACTCTAAGTTGTCTTTGACTATCACACACGCTCTCATACACATGCACACACACTCACACACATGCACACCCCCAACACATGTACCTCACTCATTTACCTCCCTCGCATGCATGATCACTTATGCTCACTGACACAGTCATACACTCCCTGACTCACACATATTCATTCTCCCACACACTCACACTGACACACATACACGCTCGTATACAGATTCTTTTCACATACTTGTTCACTCACACTTGCTAACACAGACTCACACTTAACACACACCCGTGTTCTTATTAAAATTAATAAGATTTTTAAAGAAAGGGGTTGGAGAGATAAGAGCACTAGCTGCTCTTGCAAAAGTCTGGATCCAGTTCTCAGCACCATATGATGGTTCACAACCAAGGAAACCAATGCTCTCTTCTGACCTCCATGGGCATTGCACACATGTGGTACACAGATATACATGCAAGAAAAACACATACAAAAAATAAGTGAATTCCGGGCTGAGAAGACGCCTTAATGGTTAAGAGTACGCACTTCTCTTGGAGAGGACCTAGCACCACATCTGTCCAACCACTTACAACTCCAGACCCTACACCTCTGGCCTGCAGGGCACCTCTACTCATGTGAACATATCCACACACTGGCCCAATCATAAACATAATTTTAAAAATCTTTTAAATAAGACTCTAAAGAAAGGGAAGGAAGGAGAGCTCTGTGTTGCTAAAGTGGGAGGTGAGTGTGGGTGTGGGAAAGTGAGGTGGTAGTGATAGTAGGATTGGGGGGAGCGAAGAGGGAGAGAAGAGACTCACTCGCGGGGCTGAGGGAAGAGTTTAGAGTGGAGTGTGCACCTGGTACTTGAGGCCTTGGATTCAAGCCCCATCACCCAAACTCCTTACACATAGAGAAGAGCCTGCAGCAGAGCCTGCCGCGCTCACAGTACCTAAAACAGAAAGAACTCGCCGCTCCCTGACTCCAGGAGAAAAGCTGGGTGTGACAGAAATATTAAGGAGGCCAACCTCTTTGTTCCAGTGAGTGGAAGGGTCCTGCTTCCCCCTCCCACATCCCAGTTTGCTTCTTCCCCACAGGAGTGGAGTTCAACATTGACCTGCCCAACAAGAAGGTCTGCATCGACTCTGAGCACAGCTCAGACACCCTGCTGGCAACCCTCAACAAAACAGGAAAGGCCGTTTCCTACCTTGGCCCCAAGTAGCCAGGACCTGGGCGAGTCCTTCCGGATATAAACTGAAGAGGCAGGTGGGTGAGGTCCCAGCCATTGTTGCACAAGCCTGTTGCTTCTCCTGGGGTCCCTCATCTGAAAGGCTTGAGCCCAGAAGCAGTTCAGATTGCAATTTCTTTGGGGTTTGGAATCTTTGCCTAAATTCACCCAGAGGGCATCCATAATAGAAAAACCCAAACCTTCTCACCATCCAGCTGGCACTGCCTAGTTTTGGAGCACACTGCAACTGGGGTTCCTGGATTTGAGGTGCTCAGACTGAACTTGGGCTTCTTGAGAGAGGTAGGGGGGTGCCCTGATATGTTCAGCCCACTGCCCCTCTCTGGAAAGGTCACAAGCACGTCCTCATTGTCCAGTACAAGCGAGAAGTTTGGGGGTCTTGAGGGCCTCCTGTGAGCAGACAGAGTGCCGTGTTATGTTCCCAGGCTCCCATGGGATTTGAGGGGCACCTTGCTTGGTCAGCGTGGTTTCAGTTTAGAGTATGTGACTCTTCTGAAATGGTGAGCCTCTTACTTTGGTGAAGTGGCTGTCCCTTCACAGTAGTGTCCCACACTGTGTCCCAAGCCTCTGTCACTCCTCTTCATGAGCTCTTGCTCACCCTGCCTTTCCTTCCACTTGGAGCCCAGCCTGGTGCAGAGTCAGTGACCCATCTAAGCTGTCTTCCTTCCACGTTACCGGTCCCGGGGAGGCAGGAAGTGGACCAGTGCCAGTGCCCTTTCGTCAGGAAGCAGGACAGTCGCCTGCCCACCCAGCAGTCCTCATTGTGTCCAGCACCCTTGCTTTCTCTGCAGTGTGTCTGACCCATGAATTACTGCAGTCACTTTGGTGGTTTGTGCTCTCTTTGGAACTGAGAAACATGAGGCCTGGTGAATGTGAGTGACCTGACCAGAGCCCCACGAAGGTGGGTGGCAGAGGAGGGAAGGAGCCAGGCAGTCTGTGTGAATGTGTAAATGATAGTTTCAATAGTGCTGACTCTATCATAAGTGACCCATGAGGGCCCCTGGCAGAGGCCAGCTGTAGTCAACTGGGGGTGGGAGGCTCCCCTTTGTGTAGAGCATCCTCCTTAATGTGAGCATTTGGAACCTAAGCCATGTGTTCTGTGTCTATGGGACATTCCAGCAAATTAAAAAGTAAAGATGATCCAGTTCACAGGAGGCTAAGGCAGGAGAGGAGAACCAGGAAGCCAAGGCTAACCCAGGTTAGATAGAGAGACCCTGACTCAAAAAGTAAATTTAACAAGGCCTCCATCTCTTCTAAACAATCTTATTGGGTTTTGGACCTCGTTGTAAAGGTTTTCTTTATTTTTTAAAAATCATTTTGAAGTAGAGCCTCCCTGTATAACCCAGGCCATCTGGAAGAGGCAACAATCCTTCTGCCCTAACCCTTCAAATGCTGTGATCACAGCTGTGAGTCCCGGGTAATCGTCCAGGTAAGGTATTTGAGGTGCAGGAAAATGGCTCAGTGGGTAAAGGCACCTTGGGTGCAAGCCTGGAGACCTGCATTTGATCTCCAGAACCCACCTAAAGGTGAAAGGCGAGAATAAACCTGTCCGCCGACCTTCACACAAAGACGATGATATGCATACCAACACCATTCTAATGATTTTTTTTTAGATTTATTTATTATTATACATAAGTACACTGTAGCTGTCTTCAGATGCACCAGAAGAAGGTGTCAGATCTCATTATGGGCGGTTGTAATCCACCGCGTGGTTGCTGGGATTTGAACTCAGAATCTTTGGAAGAGCAGTCAGTGCTCTTACCCGCTGAGCCATCTCATCAACCCCCAAAAATTTTTATTTAGCTGTGTGGTGGTGGCATACACCTCCTTTAATCTCAGCTGAGAGGTAGGTGGATCTCTGAGTTCGAGGCCAGCCTGGTCTACATTGTTAGTCCCAGGACAGCCAGGGCTACACAGAGAAGCCCTGTCTCAAACAAACAAACAAACCAAAAAGAAAAAAGAAAGAAAAAACAAAAAGGGTTTGTTTAACTTTGAGAAAAGGGTTGTGTTTGATAAGCATGGTCTCTGGAGAAGGACTGGGAGGAAGGACGAACAGCCTCTGTAACTAAAGTGGCGCCTGCTTATGGCAAGACCCTTCGAGCTTGTTCCTCGTGGCTTTCGTTATCAAGGTGAAAATGTAGTTGACATGATGTAGTTTTCTGTGTTCATGGGTTGCCATTCATAAGCATTGTATGCGTTCCTGGTGGAACACAACCACATCGGTACCTACTTCAGAACATTTTCATTATCTGAGAAAAAAAACCTCATGTCCGTCAGCACTACTTCCTCTGATAATGCCAGCCTGCTAGTCCTAGAGCTCACTCTGTATGTAGACCTGAAACTCACAGAGATTCCCCACCCCCACCCCCTCTGCCTCAGGAGTACTGGGGCACCACCACCACCTGGCTTTTTTTTTTTTTAAGTTATTATTAACGATTTCATGTAGCTCAAGCTGGCCTTGAACTCCTGATCCTCCTGCTTCTAACTCCAGTGTTGGTAGTACAGAAGTCGGCCAAGCCCAGTTTTCAGACTTTTTAGTCTGGGAGGTGTCTAACATGTTTAAGCTCGGTGTGGAAAGAGTCGGTTCCTGCCTCTCACCCAAACCCAAAGTTCCACATCTGGTTACTTTGTAACACGCCTTTAATCCCAGCACTCGGGAGGCAGAGGCAGGCGGATTTCTGAGTTCGAGGCCAGCCTGGTCTACAAAGTGAGTGCCAGGACAGCCAAGGCTACACAGAGAAACCCTGTCTCGAAAAACCAAAAAAAAAAAAAAAAAAAAAACAGACTCTAACCATACAAAGTTTCACCTTTGCAGATACCAGTTACCATGGGCAGTTACAGAGAGGCTGTAGAACAGACTGAAGTGCAATGTTTCCCACTCACAGTAGGTGGCGCCATTGATCTGTCTTATTTTCTCTTTCTCCTAGGCTGTTGATCTGGTCTCCCCGGCAGATCTGGAACACCAACTGCTCAGTCCAGTCCAGCCCAGCCATGGAGTTCCTGCCCAGACAGGCCTTCCCCGCTGGCTCCCTGCAAGCTTCCATGTAATAAAGTCAAGCTGCGTTTGTTGATGAAGTGTCTGGTGTGTGTTCTCGGTACTGCTTGCACATCCTCAAGCTGCTGCTGTGCTTGCCTGTGCTACTAGGACCTCCTACTCAAGGTCACACGCCACTTCTCTGCTGTGTGATCTTGAGCAGCCCACTGCCCTCTCGGCCCTCTCTGTAATGGGAATCATTGGGCCAGATCAGTGATTTTCTCTCTTCTCACTATGTAGACTCTGTATTTGAAAAGCCACCAAGTGAGTTGAATGTAAGAGATGAGATTTTGAAATAGTTAGAAAAATAAGAAGCCACCGTGAAGACAGGCTACTCCAGTAAGGTTTGGGTTCCAGCAACTCCCAGCTGGCTTACTTAGCCTCTCAGGGTTTAAAGACTGAGAGAGAAAATAAAGATACCCCCAGCATCCACTACTCACTAACGTTTCCATATGTCATGGATCACAGATAGAGGACCTAGGGTAAGTCCTCCCCTCAAAGATCACCACTGCCTTTACAGAGCCGCTTGGCAAAGCAAGGCAGTGTTTAGTCTGTAGCTTTTTGTTTGTTTGTTTTGTCTTGTTTTGTAAAGACAGAGTTTCTTTCTGCAGCCCTGGCTGTCCTGGGATTGGCTCTGAAAACCAGGCTGACCTCAAACTCAGATCTTCCTGCCTCTGCTCCTGTGTTTTGGAGTTAAAGGTGTGTGTCATCACTTTTTAAAAGTCTGTGTAGCTTTCCAAAAAAACAAACAAACAAAAAAACAATGTGTGAGGCATTATGTTGCTGCCAAGCTAGGAACCCTAGAGATGGCCCAGTTGGACCCCAAGGCCATGCTGGACACACTTGGTGTCTGAGATGCTTTGGGGCAGATTTCAGGCGTCAGACCATCTTGACTGGATCATGGGGGAAACTGATGGTCCAGACAGTCATTGCCTCTTGACCTAGGCTGGGGTCAGGGAACTGGAAAGAGGAAACTAGAGCCACCTCATAAATGATGTGGAGTGTTTTGCCCATTTACACTGAAAACCAGAATTGCATTTTCCCAAGCCAGGAGAAAGCCATGCAACTGTCTGCTGTGCATAGGAAGATTATAAAGCGTCCATTGTTCTCTGTTTCTGTGAGGCAGGGCATCCCTATGTAGTTCCTGGAACTCCGCAGAAGCGCTTGCCTCCCAAGTGCTTGGGTTAGTGGCATGTGCCACCATGAGTAAGTATGTGTATCTGCATGTGTATGCCATGTTTGTCTGGGTACCTGAGGAGACCAGAGGAGGACATTAGACCTCTTGGAACTAGAGTTACAGACAGTGGTAAAGGTGGGTGAAGGGAACTGAATGTGGACCCTTAGGCATTTGCCGGGCACTCAACTCTGCTGGGCCTAGGACGAGATCAGCTCTGCCCTTGGCCAGCCATGACCTGGGACTAGGCAGCTCATCTCTCCGAGTGGATTTTGTTCATCTGGACCATCACAGATCCTTCAAGGAACCTGGGAACCAAAACATCCTTTCACTCTGAGGAGAAGTGCTGGTGTAACGTGGGAAAACACACCTACGACGCAGTGAAAACAAGAGAGATCCTCAGCTGCGTAGAGACTTTGAGGCTAACTTGAGCTGCATAAGATCCCTCAGTCAATCAACTGCCAACAAAACGAGTCTAGAGCCAATTAACGCCTTTGTGGTCCCTTAGGAGCACAGGGCTTCTTCCTAAGTCTCCTGGTAGGTGTTTTTTGACCACTAGATGGCAGTGTTCTTTGGATTTGGTCCTTCTGAAGGAATTCTAAGGGCCTCAGCTGAATGCAATGATCCCAACCAACTATAGTAGAAGAGGCAGCTGTTTGTCCCCTGAGAAGTCCCTAGCCCTAAAGACACCACAAACTCAAGCCTTGGGCAGTTCTAATGGAGTAGGCAGCCTGGATCAGCTTACCTCCAAAGAGAAGCCATCCCAAGCTTATGTCTGCTGTCTTCAAGTCTCTTGCTCCTCTTCATTTAAGACAAGGTATCTTACTGATCTTGGAGCTTGGCGACTCCTGCTAGAGTGTCTAGCCACTGAGTCCCAGTGAGCCCTCACCCCCCAGCCCAAGTCTTTGATTTGGTTTGGACTTTCTTTTTTCTTGACAGGGTGTTGCAATGCAGATGGTCTCAAATATCCTCAGTTGCTGCTATTTAAGATTTGTATTATAGCCAGGTAATGATGGCTGACACCTTTAATCCCAGCACTCAGGAGGCAGAGGCAGGCAGATCGCTAAATTCAAGGCCAGCCTAGTCTATAGAGTGAGTTCCAGGACAGCCAGGGATACACAGAGAAATCCTATCTTGAAACCTGCTCTCCACAAAAAAACATGTGTTTTTAAGTGTGTTGTCTGTGTCTGTATGTCTGTCTGTGGATATTGCTATGAGTGCAGGTGTCCTTGGAAGCCAATCTGTCTGTCTGTCTATCTACTGATATGTTGCATTGGAAACTAGTGGCATTGAATCCCTTGAAGGTGGAGTTACAGTTGTGAGCCACCTGATGTAGGTACTGGAAATTGAACTCAAATCCTTTGAAAGAACAGTGTGATCTCCTAACTAGCGAGCCGTTTCTCCAGCCCCTGTTTATTTCATTTTTGGACTACTGAGTAGTCGAGAAGGCCTTGAATTTCCAGACCTTCTACCTTCACCTCCCGAGTGCTAGTACTGCAAACATGCACCACCATGCTTGGTTTATGCAATGGTGGGGATCAAACCTAGAACTTTGTGCATGCTAATCTAACCCCAGCCCAGTTTCTAGATTTTCAAATGCTCCATGCTTCTACAAAGTTTCCCCAAGGGCATAGGGAGGCTCATGTAGAACAGACTTTTCCAATCTGGTGCACCCACAACCCAACAACGGCAGCTTTACTTGTTTGTGTTGTTGGTCTTAACCACCACACCAGGGCCTTGAACATGCTAAACAAGCAAGCGCTCCGTCACAGAACCACTTCCCCAGCCTTGTTTGTGTATGTGTGCACATATGTTGCCTCTATGTTCAACTGTGAGTACCTGAGGCCAGAAGAGAACAGCAGGTGTCCTGCTTTCACCCTGTGCTTTATTCCCTTGAGACAGAGTCTCTCAGGGATCCTCAAGTAAGGCTACTTCCAGCAAGCCTGCACTACTCTGTCTGCACCTCCCAAAACACTAAGGTTACAGATGCATACAGTCACACCTGGCTTTTTGTTTTGGTTTGGTTTTTGTTTTTTGAGACAGGGTCTCTCTGTGTAGCCCTGGCTGTCCTGGAACTCACTCTGTAGACCAGGCTGACCTCGAACTCAGAAATCCGCCTGCCTCTGCCTCCCAAGTGCTGGGATTAAAGGCGTGAGCCACCACTGCCAGGCTTACACCTGGCTCTTTATGTGGGCACTGGGATCAAAACTTGGGTCCTCATGCTTGCATAGCAAGCGCTCTTACCCATGGAACCATCACTCCAGTCCCGACTGATGGCCTTTTAAAAACAATATTTATTTATTTATTTATTTATTTTATATATGTGAGTCCATTGTCATCAGCCTCTGCAGAAGAAGGCATTGGATCCCACTACAGATGGTTATCGTGGTAGCTCCTGTGACAGTGATGATTACCCACAATTCTTCACGATGCCAGTTCTACAAAGGAGAATGTTGTCTTTCAGTTGGAAAACTGAAGGTGGCTAAGAGAGAGACTGTGAGAAGGGAAGAGTGGAGCCTGGAGGGTTGTGCTCGTGCCTCGTGGGAGGGGTCCGTTGCTTGGGCCACTGCCCTCTTTATGGCATCTCCTTTAATTAGTACCATCTCTTACACAGCCCCAGTCTGTTATTTCTTGGGAGTGTCCGTCAGGGCTAGTTTTAGAATTCTGTGTTTTTGGTGGCCCTGTGTCCACTTCGTTTATATAAACGAGTCAAGTTTCTTAAATCTGCTACTTTAAACTTTACCATCAGTGTGTGTGTGTGTGTGCAAAAGTGTGACTGTGAGTGCATGAGTGTGTGTGTATGTGTGGGAGTGTGTCTATATGAGTTCATTAAGGTTGCTTGCAGTGGCACAGGTAAGGGTTGTTTACAGGAGTGTGGGTGCCTTAGCAGTGGCTACACCACTGAAAAGAGCGCTCGTCCCACCCTCAGTCACCATTAACCGTCCCTTGTCCCTCACATATCAGTAAGGTCTTCACCAAGGAGCCACATCCAGCCCTGTACTTCCTGCTTTGAGTAAAGCAGGCAGGGTGTCAGAAATGGGGACAGCGGAGGTGGTCGTGCATCCTTGCTTCTGTTGAGTGGTCCCCCAGCCTTGGCTGGTGTGATGCCCCTGAGAAGCTAGGCTTGGGGTACTCACCCCGCTCTGGATACCGCTCAGGGAGTTTCCTGTGTGAAGCCCACCCTGACCTTCAGCCTTCCTCATGCCCAGGGCTGGTAAGTTGTGACACATGGGACATTCGCTTAGCTCTTCCCTGTAGTAGTGCCAGAAGGAGAGCCTGTTCTTTCTCCTCTCTCCCACCCTCTCCAGCTTCTGTCCCCCATGGATATTGGGGATCAGACTATCCAATCAAATCATCTTGAGTGACCAGGGGCCTCTCAGCACTATCTTTTCCTGGTGCCTTTGTTTGCTTGTGTGTGTGTGTGTGACAGGATCTCAAGTATTCCAGGCTGACCTCGAATTCACTTTGTAATTGACGATCACCTTGAACTTCTGATCCTCCTCTGAATGCTGGAATTACACTGTGTACCACCGTGCTCAGCCTTCTGGGTGCCTTTTTGATAAGGGAAGCTGAGGAAAGGTGGGAGAGCCCAAGGGGGACTGGGCTACACTGATCCGACCCCAGCTTATAAGGTCCTGATGTAGCTGGGTGGAATCGAGGGCCATGGTGGGGGTTCGATGTCTAGCCTCAGCCTGGCACTGGGGCTCCAGGGGAAGCAGATAACCCCACAGTCTTCAGCCTGGTAGGCATTCAACCAGAACCAGCTTCTGGGCCTCACACTTGAGACCACATCCCCCCATCTTTCCACTGTGCAAGATCACTGACACCCCACTCTGTGCCTGGCTCCTCCTCTACCCTCAGTCCAGGTTCATTTTGAAATAGTCCTCCTAGAGGCAGCTGCTTGCGACCACATGGCTTCCGTTTTGCCTAAACAGAAGCTGTGGTCCCTGTGCATGCCCAGTAATTAGAGGGCCAGAAAGCCAGAGATGTCCAAGGATGGCAGGAAGGAGAGGCATATTACCTAAGGACAAAGAGATGAGCGGCCTGGAACCCTCAGAGTGCCATATCCCTCGGTCGGACTGAGACCTTCCCAGTGCCACCTCAGCCTCGTCATCTGCTGCAGGTCAAACCCCCTGTGACTCCAGACACCTCGGGCCTCCTGGACCTGGGCATGGCTGAACTGAACCCTGTAGCTTCCTCCATCTGCCTTCTTGCTCTCCTAGCTCCAATCGGGGTGTTTGACACAGGATCTTATGTAGCTCAGGCTAGCCTGGAATTTCCGATCCTCCTGCCTCCAGTGTTTCAGACATGCATTATCATATCCAGTATATACGGGACTGGAGGTGAAACCCAGGGCTTCAGGCACTCTGGGCAAGCACTCTTCCAGCTGAGCCACACCCCTACTCTCACTCCTCATATTTCCAGTTTTTTCCTCTTGCCCTGAAGCAGTATCTCCTTATGCAGCTCAGGTTGGATTTGAACTCCAAACCCTCCTGCCCTCACCATCCTAGTCTAGGGTCAGAGGTGCTCATGACAAAAGCAGCTCACTTGTCAGTTTATTTCCCACTTTCGAAGAACACTGGCCAAGTATTTTATAAACTGTCTACAAACATGGTTGACTAACATTCTCCCTGGGTTATACTGGGGCTGGGGAAGGTCAAACACCCTCTTTGTTTCTTCACTGTATTGTCGCAGAGGGGCCTGTGTCATGACTTGGCACTGGCCATATTACCTAAGGGCATTAAGATTGACTGCACTGGTACCTTTCCCTGTAAAGTGATTGGTTTTCTATTTTATTTTATTTTATTTTATTTTATTTTATTTTATTTATTGCTTCCCCCCCTACCCCCAAAGACAGGTTTTCTCTATGTATCTCTGGCCATCCTGGAACTTGCTCTGTAGACCAGGCTAACCTCGAACTCACAGAGATCCATTTGCCTCTGCCTCCCGTGTATGTGCTGGGATTAAAGGTTAGATTTTCTCTTCCATCCTCAGTCACCTGTCCATGAGTTCCCCTCCCCCAGGGTGGGGGCGGGGAGTCCCTACACCTTACTTGAAGCACATTGTTTGAAGAGTTCAGATTTGTTCTCTCATGGCTGTTTGAACGGCTGGATGGCATTGAATTATGATTTGTCTTACCACCAGTCAGCCGGTCTATCACAGTCAGGGAGCTTCAGTCGGTGTCAATGAGAGACCAGGTCTCAAAAAAAACAAGTGGGATGCTGACCACGGTGGGGCACACCTTAATCCCAGCACTCAGGAAGTCGAAGCAGGGAATCAAGAGTTCGAGGCCAGCCTGGGCTATGTAGGGAGACCCCCAACTCAAAATAAATGAACATAGAGCTGGAGAGATGGCTCAGTAGCTGTGAATAGAAAGCTGCTTGTAGAGAATCTGTGTTCGGTTCCCAGCGTCCCTGATGTGGGAGGCCTGTAATGGCCTGTAACCCCAGCTCCAAAGGATTTGACACCTCTTGTCACCTCAGGCATCCAAACGTGCATGAAAGGTCAGCTCAGGAACCTTGGGAAGGTCATGAAACGCCCCCCAGAAGGGAGAGGATAATTAACATTTCTCAGACCACAGGGCAGGACCGACCTGTGGGTGGGGACACATTCTGAAGGACAGACTGTTGCCCAAGTTGAGACAAGGGACGTCCTTGTCACCTCATTCCCTAAAGACCAATCAGTTTAAAGGGTGCACTGTTCCACTGATCATTGTGCCTAGCTGCTGATCCTCTATTCTGCCCCTGGAAACCACATAATAACTGGGGGTCTCCACCTCTCCCTTGGGTCTGGGACGACCCAAGTGCCCTGAAACAATAAATTCCTCTTGCTTTTTGCATTAATTCCGGCTCCACGTGGTTCACTCAGGGGGTCCCCAGTAAGCTAAGGCTCCCCGGAATTTTACATGCACATACCTACACACATACAGACAATTAAAATTAAAAATAAACTTTAAAAACAAATACTCCCCTGCCCCCAAACATGCAACTGGATCACACATACTTGTGACTACACTGTCTTTTTTCTTTTTCTTTTTCTTTTTTTTTTTTTTTCGTTTTTTTTTTTTTTTTTTTTTTTTTGAGTCAGGGATTCTCTGGACCAGGCTGGCCTCGAACTCAGAAATCCACCTGCCTCTGCCACCCGAGTGCTGGGATTAATGGCGTATGCCACCACTGCCTGGTGACTACACTGTTTTATTAATATGGGCCGAAATTAGCAGTCTTTGACCTATTCTCTCCTAAGCAAAGTGTCAGGCCAGGTATGTTGGAACTTGTCTTTAATCCTAGCACTCGGAAGCAGAAGCTGGAGGGTCTCTGTGAGTTTAAGGCCAGCCTAGTCTACCTAGTGAGTTCTAGGCCTTCTTGGAATACAGAGTGAGGCCCTGCCGCAAAGGAACAAAATTAAGTTAAATTAAAACATGAAGTTCTGATTTCTGTTAAAGGTGGCACTTGTCTCTGTGCCTGGAATTTTCCCAGGTTTAACATTTAACGTCCCAAGCCTTTATATCCCAAGAGCCCAAGAGTTTGGAATAAAACAAGATCTTTGGTCGCCACATTTAAATATAAACACTCGAGGAGTTTAAGTAAAAGGAGGTTGGGTGGAACAGAACGAGCAGTCATCCCGGTCTTTGCTCAAAAATGGAACTGTGAAGTGAACATTGTCCATAGAAAATGGAGATTTTCCCCCCAGAGCATTTGCTGTTATTGTTGGGATATGACTTGGGTTTTTAGGTGCCTGGACAGTATTCAGCCCTGTAACTTCACCATGGCTTTATTTAAACTGGTCCCTACAGATGGAAATTTACCTTCTCTTCAATATTTGGCCATAATTACCAAGTCTGCCATAAACATCCGTATTTATCTGTTCTGTAAACTGGCAAACTCTGGGTAATAATTTGTTTTGAAAACAAGGTTTTCCTGCTAAAAACAAAACTTCGGGGAGTCTCCTTTCCTTCAGGTGGACCAGGGATGAGTTAACGTGGGTTCCCAGCCAAGGACCTGGGAAGGTAGCCCAGGCAGGGGAGAGGGCAGCAACCTGGGGTGGAGGAGGGAGAAGACAGCCTCCTGCTGTGGTTCCCAGCAGGGAGGCCGTTGTTTATCAAGGCAAGCGGGAGAGGAGCTGGCCAGACGTGGAGGGGTCCAGTCTTGGCTGGGGCAGGACAGAGAGACTGGGTCCATTCAGCCCAGCTCTAAAAGGAACAGAAAAAGGCAGGAAAAACAAGTCCAGACACACACTGGGTGGCTGCTAGCTGGCTTGGCCTCTTGGTACACCAAGTCCACTGATGCCAGGCAATGGGACCCAGCCAGCTCTTCCCTGGGAATCCAGCCTAGACAGGGCAGGCCTCAGTCAGCTCCACAGTTGCTTCTGAGGCTCTAAGGCATGGATTCTTACAGAGTTTGGGATAGTTCAGTACTTTTCCAGACAGATGGGCATCCTGGGCCAGGAAGGTGATTTTCCAGCCGTTTATGTGCTGTGCCTGTATGGATACATCCTTTCCTACTTCAGGAGTGGCAGGAACACTAGCCATGTGTTCTGTGCCCAGTGACGTTGGTATGACACAAGGCCTCAGTCTCAAAAAGAAGAAAAGAAGTTTGAGAAATGTCAGACCTGTCAAATCAGGCCAAACTGTGACACTTCACAGGGTGGCCCATCCCTATAACCTCAGCACTCGGGAGGCAAAGGCAGGAGGATCAGAAGTTCAAACTTATCCTTAACTCTATAGTGATTTCAAGGCCAGATTGGGCCACATAAGATCCTCTGCCCCAACCCTTCCAAAAGGTCTAGAATTGTGGGAACTCCTTATCAGCTTGCTTGCTTGCTTTCATTTTTTTCTTCTTCCCTTTCTTTCTCTTTTTTAATTTTATGTGTATGGGTGTTTTGCCTGCATGTATGTCTGTGCGGCATGTGCATGCAGTGCCTACAGAGCATAGGAAAAGGCATCAGGTCCCCTGAAACTGGAGTTGCAGACGGTTGTGAGTTGCCGTGAGGATGCTAGGAATCAAACCAGGGTCCTTTAAAAGAGTAAGCAGCACTTGGGAGGCAGAGGCAGGCGGATTTCTGAATTCAAAGCCAGCCTGGTCTACAGAGTGAGTTCCAGAACAGCCAGGGCTACACAGAGAAACCCTGTCTCGAAAAAAAAAAAAAGAGTAAGCAGTGCTCTTAACCACTGAGCTATCTCTCCAGTCCCCTTCATAAGGCTTCTAAATGGAAACTCAAAGGGAAACTGAGGCAGACTGAGATCAAACAATATTGGGAGAGTTATTAAAACCATAGGCAATATGGCTGAGATTTGGAAGCAAGTTCAAGCCCACCAGAGTCTCATGTCATGCAGGTGATTAGAAGTGCCTTGCAGTCAGGCTGTTTCCAACTCCTGGGCATCAAGAGATACTAGAGATTGAGCCCTTTATTAATGTCTGTCCAACAGGATGGATGGGACTTGTCACCTGTAGCCTTTGACCGAATAGCCAGGGTTATCTTCCTTTGTAACTGCACAGCCACAGTGGGGTGCCTGCGAGCAGCTGTGAGGGTCAGAAGAGAAAGAGGCCCCAGTCACTCCTAACTCAAACCTAACAACCAAACACATCTAACAGCCAACTTCACCAAGTGTGGTGGCTCATACCTGCAATCCTAGGACACAGGGTAGCATGCAGGGCAGCCCGGAGGGCAGAAACACAAGAGCAAAAGCAAGGTCAAGGCCAGAAGCCTAGCCTGAGCTGCATGAGACCCAGTCTTAAAACAACAACTGCAACACACACACACATTCACTCACACATAAGAAAAGAAGGAAGGGAGGGAGGGAGGGAGGGAGGGAGGGAGGGAGGGAGGGAGGGAGGGAGGGAAATATCAAACAAAAATATTTACTGGTAGAATTCTTAGAATCTTCAATAAGCCACTTATACAAACTTCAATATGTATTTGAGAATTAAAAAAAACAAAACAAAACAGTGGGCTCCACTTGCCCAATTTTTAGTCCTTGGATCCTTTACAGAACTCACAGTAACTGGCCTGTTACCCTGGCCTAACATAGAGCCTGTGGAATACGGCCATCAAGAGGTCTGAAGGCTGCTGCCTCCTGCACAAACACACCCACCCCATCTCCAACAAGACCGTGAAGCACTCTCCTGAACTGAGACAAGGCCAGCGGTGTAGCAACTGTGTCATGAGAGCCCAAGCTCTCCCACCTCGCCTGTGCAGTAGAACCCCTTACCAGAGTGATCTCTGCGGGCCCATGTGTGACAGGCTTGGTGTACATGACATGGGAGGAGGTATCCCCGCTCCCCCCCAATACCATGCTGGGTTTGTAGGGTCTGAAATGTTCTCCTTATCCCTCAGTCCTCGCACCCCCACCCCTCCACTGCAGTTACTGTGTCTGACTGGTTGATGCAGTGCTACCTGGGAAGGAACATGACAAACAGCCTTTTTCCTCTAAGATCAGTGTGAAAAAAGGCACACTGGTGGTGGCTGAGGTCACAGTGTCCTGTGTTGGAGGCTGGGTTTACAAGGTTTTCATGGAGTCACAGGCTATCTCCATTCCTTCTCTTGAGGAACACTGGAAAACCAAACCCTGAGGTCTCCGAGGAATGCCCAGGCCACTTGCCTCTGACTGTTGATTGGTCTTCAGAACACATTCGTCTGTAGACATTTATACACCTATTTATAGAGCGTGTGTACATTTAATTTGTCAGGTTTTTTTTTTTTTTTTTAAGGCCTGGCCAGGAGTATAGGTTATTTGTAAAGCATTTGCCTAGCATATATGAGAAACTGGGTTTGACTCCTAGCAACACAGACGAGCACATGCACACATTGTTTTCTGGGGAAGGCAGTGCATGCCCATAAGCCCAGCACTCAGGAGGCTGTAGCAAGATGGCCAGATTGAGCTGCACAGTGAGAAGAGACAGGGAGGGCAGCGAGCAGAATAAAGCCTGGTCTTCCCGTGAGCTGCATGTTCTTGGTCTGTGAAATGGGGGAGTCAGATTATTTTGGTTCTTTGTCACATTTACAACCTGGGGATTTAATTCGTTGTCACCTTTACAACCCGGGGAAGTTATGGTCAAAGACTTCAACAGCATCTCACATAAAGCATATAAAAGTGGCCTTTGGCCAAAGGGCTGTTTCTTATTCTTGTGTGTACCATATATATGTGCATTTATGTGCAAGTGCATGTACAGGCCAAAAGTCAATATTAGATGAAGTGTCTCCCTTAATCTCTCTCAGTCTTTTTTTTTTTTTTTTTTTTTTTTTTTGGTACTTCAGCGGCTGTTTATTGACATTCAGGTGGGTGCTGTAGCCACAGGCCTGGAGACTCTGCAGAATACAAGGTAGTGAGTGGAGTGTCTGCAGTGACAGCAGTGGAGTGTACAAGGAGGAGTTGGGAGGCCAAAGCTGTTGGGAAAGCAAGTCAGGGCCAGGACCAAAAGTCATTTACCCTGGGTGCCTGGGCCTCACGCCCTCAGCCCCTACTCTTGCCAGCTCCTCTCTCAGTCTTTTTTATTTTTATTTTTTTGAAATAGAATCTCACTATGTAGTCTTGGATGATGTGGAACTATGTAGACCAGGCTGGACTTGAACTCACAAAGATTCATCCACCCCTGATGGGATTAAAAGCAAACACCACCATGCCCAGCTCTACCTTATTTTTTGGAACAGATTGTCTCTCTGATCCTAGCGCTTCTTTATCCAGCTAGACAGGCTGGTCATCAAACCCCAGGGGTCTTCTTGTCTTCACCTACCCACAGCTGGGATAACAGCTGAGCACTGCCTGGCTTTTTACATTGGCGCTGGGGATCTAGGCTCAGGTCCTCATGTTTAAGTGGCAAGCTCTTTACCCACTGAGCCATCGCCCCAGGCCAAGCAAAATGTTCTTAAGAGAGAGTTATTTCACAGTAATAAGGTAGTGTCTGTTATCCAGCCAGAGGTGGAGGCTGCCTCAGAGGAAGGAAGGAGAAGTGTGTCTGAAGAATTCTATTTTTCCTTTCTAAAGCATTTCATTAGGGGCTGGAGTGATGGCTCAGTGGTTCCAAGCACTTACAGTTCTTCCTAAGAACTTGAGTTCAGTACTCAGCACCCATATGGTGGCTTATAACAGCAAGCTGTCCTCTAATCTCGGTTCCAGTGTGATAGCACCTGCAATCTCCTCACGGATATTAAATCAATGTCCTGGAAGCATTAAAAGAGATCTAATTAATAATTCACAGAAGCTGATCTCCTTTCCCACCACTGCATCTCTCAACTCTGCTCCTGGTTCCAGCTCCCAGGAAACACTTCAGAAACTGGCGGATTCTCTCCTCCCCTTCTTATTGTTCACTTTTAAAAGCTTTTGTTGAGACTGTTTCGTTTTGAAACAATTATACATTTGCAAGAACTCTAAAAGATACTAGACCACCGGACCTTAGCTACCTTTCTCTAATGGCAACATGCTATATATCTTTTTCATAAAAATACTTTTGTGAGCCTGGCTGGTGGCACAGCCCTTTAATCCCAGCACTTGGGAGGCAGAGGCAGGCAGATTTCTAAGTTTGAAGCCAGCCTGGTCTACAAAGTGAGTTCCAGGATAGCCAGGGCTATACAGAGAAACCCTGTCTCAAACCAAACCAAACCAAACAAAAATAAATAAATAAAATAAAAACCAAAAACCAAGAAAACCCCAAAACTTTTGTGGTTTTTTTAAAGCTTTCATTTATGGGGGTGCATTCATGTTATAGCATACACATGTAGGTCAGAGGATAACTTCCAAGAAACACTTATCTTCTTCTCTCACATGGAATGTGGATCCTAGGACTTGAACTTGGGTCTTTGACTTAGCTGCAAGCACCTATGCCTACTGAACATCTCTCTGGCCCTTTAAAGACAAATTCTCACTGAATAGTCCAGACAGGTCTTAAATTTATAATTCACCTGCCTCAGCCTCCTGAGTGCTAGAATTATAGGCCTGCATGCAATGCTATACATAACTTTTTCTAGCAAAATTTAGTAGCTCCTGTAATTCATTATAACCCTACCAGAGTCCTATTATTGAACTTTTGTGTTGCAAGAAACTGGTGCAGAATCAAGACTGACATTCAGAGCTCGTGTACTCCCCTAACACCTCCCTGGTCCTCTCCAGGAAAGAGGAAGGCTGGATAGGCTGAGCCCCAAAAGAATGCCATTCTTCACATGCCTGGGAAGAGGCAGCGCCAACCAGAGCCGTTATGATGTAGGACCACCTCCCTGGCACAGCTTGGCTGTGCAGCCAGTGAAACTATTTTTGTCACTCAGACAGCCGCCCCAGACACAGCCTTAGTTCTGTCAGGAACCAGATGAAGCTTTCTGGCTGACCAAACCTCCTCTGTGTCTCTTCTTACAACTGTCTTCCTCTTTCCATTTCCTAGTCTGGGGTTCCTCTTCATCCATGGGGTAAATCTTCCCTCCACACACAAAGCTCATCTTCTTGTTACAGAGCCAGAAAGTCAAGATTTAGTTGAGTGTTCTCCTAGCACTTGGGAGCTGGAGGCAGGAAGATCGGGGGTTCAAAGTCATCGTTGAATACATGAGGCCCAGGAAGGGTCATAACATTAGGGAGAAGCAGAGAGAAGAGAGGCAGAGCCAAACACAGAAGTTGATTGAATATCTTCTACTGAAAACACAAACCCCTAGCTCCAGCCAGTATAAATACTTGGTCCATCCTTAAGAAGAAAAAAAGATGAGTCCCTTTTCAAGGGCAAATTAAAAACCAGGTCAAATTCTTAGTATATTTTAGGGTAATATTCTCTTTTTTTAAAAAAATTATTTATTGGGCTGGTGAGATGGCTCAGTGGGTAAGAGCACCTGACTGCTCTTCCGAAGGTCCAGAGTTCAAATCCCAGCAACCACATGGTGGCTCACAACCATCTGTAACAAGATCTGACTCCCTCTTCTGGTGTATCTGTAGCTGTCTTCAGACACCCCAGGAAAGGGAGAAAGATCTCATTACGGATGGTTGTAATGAGCTGTAATCTCTCCAGACCCGGTAATAAATATTCTTTTTAAAAAATGTAAAATGTTTATTTATTTTTGTTCTATTCGTGGGAGCGTTAGGCCTGCACATATGCACACCATATGCATACAATGCCTTTTGAGGTCAGAAGAGAGCATCAGATCTCCTGGAACTGGAGCAACAGACAGTTAGGAGCTTCCATGTAGGAGCTGAGAAACCAACCCCCAGTCCTTTGCAAGAGCAGCAGGTGCTCTTAACTGCTGAGCCATCTTTTCAATCCCATCAGGGATTGTTGTTGTTGTTGTTGTTGTTTGTTTTGTTTTTGTTTTAAAAGAAGATTACCGGGACTGGAGAGATGGCTCAGTGGTTAAGAACACTGACTACTATTCCAGAGGTCCTGAGTTCAATTCTCAGCAACCACATGGTGGCTCACAACCATCTGTAATGGAATCTGATGCCCTCTTTTGGTGTGTCTGAAGAGAGTGACAGTACACACACACACACACACACACACACATTAAAAACAAAACAAAACAAAATAAAACAAAACAAAACAAAGAAACCAGAATATTACCCTAAGGGGCTGGAGAGCTGCCTCAGACATTAAGAGCGCCAGCTTCTCTTCCAGAGGACCTGTGTTTGATTCCCAGCCTCCGCATGGCAACTAACAACTCTCTGTAATTATAGTTTTAGGGGAGTCATTTGCCCGCTTCTGGCCACTTCAAGCCCTGTACACATGTGATGCACTTACATATGTTAGTTAGGCTAACCACTCATACACCGAAATAAAAATTAATATTAAAAACAATTGTGATGGGCTGGTGAGATGGCTCAGTGGGTAAGAGCACCCGACTGCTCTTCCGAAGGTCATGAGTTCAAACCCCAGCAACCACATGGTGGCTCACAACCATCCGTGGTGAGATCTGACGCCCTCTTCTGGTGCATCTGAAGACAGCTACAATGTATTTAGATATAATAATAAATAAATCTTTAAAAAAAAAACAATTGTGATAATATCTCTTAAACTTTCAGATCTTGCTACCTATACAATTTTTTGTTTTGTTTTGTTTTCTGTTTGTTTGTTTGTTTGTTTTTCGAGACAGGGTTTCTCTGTGTAGTCCTGGCTGTCCTGAAACTCACTTTGTAGACCAGGCTGACCTTGAACTCAGAAATCTGTCTGTCTCTGCCTCCCAAGTGCTGGGATTAAAGGCATGTGCCACCACCGTCTGGCACAAATCTTATATGACAAAAGAAATACAATAAAAATGTCTTTCTGTTCTCACGCTCTCCAGGAACCTGCCACGTGGCTCAAGCTGGCCTGGAACTAGAGATACCACCCCCACGCTTCACCGCTGCCCTCCCCGACCCCGCCAAGGACTGGATTTCAGTCACCTGGGAAAAAAGGACATCAGTTGAGGAATCACCTCCATTGGTGATTGGCCTGCGGGGGCGTTTTCTTGATTAATGATCGATGTGGGAGGGCCTCGCTCTCTGTCCGTAGTGTCTGTCACACCTGTATAAGAAGACAGGCTAAGCAAGCCACAAGGAGCAAGTCGGTAAGCAGGATCCTCCATGGTCTCTGTTTTGGGTCCTGCCTCTAGGTTTTTGCCTTGCCATCCCTCCATGACCGATTATTACTTGGAAGAATAGGATGAAATAAGTCCTTTTCTCCCAGGTTGCATTTGGCCAGTGTTCTATCACAGCAACAGAAAATCAAACCAGAACAGCCGCCAGGCCCAGCCCCATAACATAAATTCGCGATTAGAGAACAATCCCAGCCAAGTAAGATCACCCTGGTTACTAAGGCAGACCATGGTCCAGATTCTGAGAGGGCGTAACAGTCAATAAACGTAAGAGATAACTGTGTCTTTGTGATGGGTGCTATGAAGACAATAGCTCAGGGTAGGAGAATAGAAATGGTATGTCGGGGTTGGGGGCTGGCTACCATGAGTCTTTTCCAAGATTAGGAGGATTGAAAGTTAGAGGGTACATGGGCTACTTGTTGAAACCCTGTCTCAACAGAACAACGCATCAGCAAAGCAGGGTTGAGAGGAGGAAGGGCGACTTGTCTGTGAAGACCTAGTTAGAGTAACAGTAGAACCAAGCGGATGGGCCTTTGAGGTGTGTGGGCTGGGGCCAGGCTACACTGGGCTTTGAGGGCCTCTGAGAGAGAAGCTGAGTTTCTCTCTCTTGAAGAGAAACAGCTTGCCTCTGGCTAAGCCCTGGGTTACTCTGGAGGGTCTCCATCCTTACTCTCTTTGACTTTCTGTCTCCCTGGTCTCAAACATCAGTCCCAAAAGGTCAGAGGGTCTGTCCCTGTTGTGTGTCTGGATGGCCATCTCTGTCTTTGCCTCTTCTCTGTCCCCTCTAACTTCCTGCCTCTTACATAAATAAGCAGCACTTCTGGGTGTCAGGGTCAGAGGCAAAGAGCACCAGAGGCTTAGATGTAACAACTCTGTCCCTGCCCTCAAGACACTTCTTCTCTGAGGTTGGAGGTTTAGCTCAATGGGAGCGTGCTTGGCTAGGAAAGGCAAGGTCCTGGGTTCGATCCTCAGCTCTGGAAAAGCAGGAGACCAATTTCCCAGCTAAGCTCATACTGTGTCACTGAGTTATTCTCTCCAATCTCATTTATTGCTACTTTTAAGTTGTTATTACATTTTAAAATAAGTGCATGTGCATTTGTGCATAGGTGTGAGCATGTGCATGTGCGTGTGCATGTGCGTGCATGTGTGTGTGTGTGTATGTGTGTCTCTCACAAGTTTTCTACTTAGGGTTGTCAAGGCCTCAATTCCTCTGCCTTTATTTATGTTGAGCTTCCAGTCTCCTGCCTCAGGCTTTCAAGTGTAGGCCACTGTAGGGTCCCCCAACAGACCACCACAGATGTAAGACTAGCTTAGTAGGAAGGGTTTTGCTTGTTTATTTGTTTGTTTGTTTGTTTGTTTTTTCAGCTTTGGGGGACATGGTCTCCTGTAGAGATGCTGGCCAGAGCAGAGCATAGCAATTCACACCTTTACTTCTAGCACTTGGGAGGTGGAGGCAGGAGAATCAGGAAATCAAAATCATCCTGGGCTACAAAGAGAACTGAAAGCTGAATGTAGTGGCGCACACCTTTGATCCCAGCACTTGGGAGGCAGAGGCAGGCGGATCTCTGAGTTCGAGGCCAGCCTGGTCTACAGAGTGAGTTCCAGGACAGCCAGTGATACACAGAGAAACCCTGTCTCGAAAACAAACAAACAAACAAACGGAGAGAGAACTGAAGACTGGCCTAGGCTACAACCGATTCTCTCTCAGAAAGTATTATTATTGTTACTATTGTCGTTGTTATTGTTGTTGTTATTATTACTTCACAAAGAAGGAGGAGGAGGAGAAGGGGAGGAAGAGGGGAGGGGAGGGGAGGAGGAAGTGGAGGAGGAAGAGGAGGAGGAGGAGGAGGAGAAACTACCAAATAATATATTTGGTTCTAAGGGACTTCTAGGAGAGCCTGTGTGCAGACAGGCAGTGAGTGAATGATCCAATGCTGTTAGGTCATCTGAGATACTGGTTAGTGTCAAACAAAGAAATCAGATTGTAATCTCCGGTGACCTTTTGTATCACTGGATGGAAATCAATGGGTTAACAAGTAACTTTAGAATCGGAGCCATAATCAGTAGTGAACAACAAACCCAGCAAAGATAACCACTAAGCAAAGGTAGTGCCTGGATAAGCCGGGGAACCATTCTTCAGTCCAGTTTAGAGGTCACTGGATCGACCTTTGGCCACTATCACGTTCAGCTTCTTTGTCTATGGTGTAGGTTAGGTCTCTTTCTGTCTCTCCACTTCGATGCATCTCTGCCTTTGTCTCTTCTCTTCACTTTCTGGGACTTTCACTCTGTCTCTGCCTTGATTTAACAAATTCTACTGTTAGCCTCACTCAGGGGTGGACTATGCCCAGGGTCTGTAGCAGGAGCAGGGGGAAATAGACAGGGCTCCACCCTGCTTGCTGTGGCCTCTCTGGGTTTCTCTGCAAAGCTGGAAGAAATCTAAGGGAAATTCTGAGGGCCTGGAGGAGAGGAGGGTGTGGGGACGTGGCAGTGGAAGGGAGGGCTTAGAGCCACTGCAGTGGGCAGCGGCTTGCTCCCGGCTTCAGCTAGCTGGAGCGGAGGTGATTTCACACTGAAAAAATGTCTGAATCAGGAGAATAACTCAACTGGGGATGGGGTTAGGGAGGCGGGCACTCAGTGGGGGAGGGGAGGGGAGGGGAGGGGCTGGAGACAGCCTGGGACCAGATGGGATATCTGGCTAGAATCTGGCCAGCATCCAGGATCACTCACTGTTCTGGAATCTTAGGCCATGTGGCAAGCAAAAGGCCACTCCAGAGACGACGATTCAGATCTCTGAGAGTTTTGGGGCCGTGAGATAAAGAATCTCAGAGCTCTGCCAGTGGAGACGCCCACTGAACACTGAGTGAGGGATTCTGGATGAGAGAGAGAGAGAGAGAGACATAAAAGGAAGAAAGGCAAACACTGAGTTTAAAAATCTGAAAGATTGCTGAGAGTATATCCTGGTGGAAGATCACTTGGCTAGCACATTCAAAGCTCTGGGTTCAATCTTCAATCCTTTTATAGAAAGACATGGGGCTGGAGAGATGGCTCAGCGGTTAAGAGCACTGACTGCTCTTCCGAAGGTCCTGAGTTCAAATTCCAGCAACCATATGGTGGCTCACAGCCATCCATAACGAGATCTGATGTCCTCTTCTGGGGTGTCTGAAAACAACTACAGTGTACTGTGTAATAAATAAATAAATAAATCTAAAAAAGAAAAGAAAGAAAGAAGGAAAGAAAGAGAGAGAGAAAGGAAGAAAGAAAGGAAGGAAGGAAGGAAGGAAGGAAGAAAGAAAGAAAGAAAGAAAGAAAGAAAGAAAGAAAGAAAGAAAGAAAGAAAGAAAGAAAGACACTTCTGAGATGAGTGTGGTGTCACAAACCTTTGTCCCCAGAATTTGGGAGGCAGAGGAAGGCAGATCTGTGATGCTGAGGCCAACCTTTTCTTCTTTTTTTTTTCCCCCATTTTTTATTAGGTATTTACTTCATTTACATTTCAAATGCTATCCCAAAAGTCCCCTATACCCTCCCATCCACTGTTCCCCTACCCATCCACTCCCACTTCTTTGCCCTGGCGTTCCCCTGTACTGAGGCATATAAAGTTTGCAAGACCAAGGGGCCTCTCTTCCCAATGATGGCCAACTAGGTCATCTTCTGCTACATATGCAGCTAGAGGCACGAGCTCTGGGGGTACTGGTTAGGCCAACCTTTTCTATGTAGCAAGTTCCAGGTCAGTCAAGGCTACCTACATAGTGAAACCCTATCTAAAAGAACAGTACCTTCTAAGGGGTAAAGGTATTTCTAAAGGGTTTGATCATTTTCAGACACCATATTGGCTGTAGACTCCCATTTACAATTAAAATAGCAAAGTGACAACCACCACTGGGGACACAAAGGAAAGACAGAGCTGGGGCTATTACCTTGGTCCTCGTTTCCTAGTGTTGACAAAGTCTGAATGAAACTGACACTCTCATCTTCAATATAAGAAAACTAAGGTCAGAGGCTGGAAGTGGCCTGCCCATGTTATTCTGACTAGTGAGGCGCTCGGGTCTCTCAGCTTCTCATCCAGTGCTCTTTCTAAAGGTTGAGAAAACAGTCAGATGGCCGAGCAGGTGAAGGTGCTTGCCACCAAGGCTGGCAACCCAAGTTTGATTCCTGGGACCTGAGTGGTAACAAGAGAACCAACTCACACTAGTTATCCTTGTACCTCCAAAAGAGCGCTACAGAACCCTGCCTCTAAAGAAATATAACAATAATAAATTAAAATGTTAAAAGCAAACAGAAATCAAAGACTGAGAAGGACAGAAAGGAGGAGGGATGAGTCTTGGAGTGAGAAGAAGGCAGTGGGCTCTTTTAACCCCAGGCCGTAGGGCTGGTGTTCTACCCGTGGTCCCAGTACTCCAACGCCGGTGGCTGCACAGGGAAGATGGCAAATTCCAGGCCAGTCAGAACTGCAGCATGAGATTCTGGGTCCAAATCAAAAGAGCAAAACCCCAGATACCCAGATTTGATGCTGTCTCTTCTCTCTGAAGATAATGAAAGGGGTGGCGGTGGCAGCAGCGGAGTGGGGTGGCGGGGGGGGGGGGGGGGGGTTGGGAGACTGGGCTCCCTTAATGAAAGGAGACTCGGGTTTCTCATTGTTGACCCCAAGGGAGCTTTCTCCTGCAAGTGGGTTTTGTTTGAAGAGAAAACCTTTTGGGAAGGGAGAAAGGACAAGTCTCTGGGTGAGGACACCCGGTTTCAGGGTTGATAGCGCACACTTCTTATGACTACTCGACCCTGTTCAGCCTGTGCTGAAGGTGCTGAAGACATCCAGAGAAGCTAAATTGCAGACTTGTAGAACGTGGGTCTCATGTCTCTCAGAACTTTTATAAACAGAGAGAGCTGGCAAGCTCAACATAAACTAGCACACTTAAAATGTGCTTGGTTTTGTTGCTTATTTCTTTGTCAGGACAGACTCTCACTCTGAAAAAAAAATGCTTGGAATTATTATATAAACCAGGCTGTTGTCAAACTTGCAATCCTCCTGCCTCATCCTCGTAAGTGCTGGGATTATAGGCATAGGCTGTCATGCTTGGCCTCATTTTTTTTTCTTTTTTTATAACAGTAAGGTGTGTGTGTGTGTGTGTGTGTGTGTGTACTAAGCATGCATGCAGGTGCCCTCAGAGGCCAGAAGAGCTTTGGGTCTCTTGGAGCTAGAGTTACAGGTAGTTGTGAACCTCCTGATGTGGGTGCTAAGAACTGGGTCCTCTGCTATAGGTGCAAGTGTTCTTAACTGCAAAGCCAGCTCTTCAGCCCCCTCAAATTTTATTTTCAAGTAATAAGATCAGTTTCAGATGTGAAATCTTTAGCAAAAAAATTTAATTTGTCAACCAGGTCACAACGGTGCTCGGTGGAAGTGGGGGTAGGGGGTAGAGGCTGAAGACCTGGAAACCTTCCCCCTCTACCCCCCATTTCTAGAACTTTACAGACCCTGAGCAAGCCACTAATAAGAATCTTAGAGCCTGTGAGGGGGTTCCAAGAACCGGGAGTGGGGGTGCAGCACAGCAGGGCACTGTCAGCAGACAGTACCTTTCACTGGGGCTGCCTTCTCTAGGGAAGCAGAGCAGATCCTTCTTTGGGGCATGTGAGATCCTCAGGAGATGGATGGACTCTCCAGGCTGCCTCTGGGCCAGGTAGCAGAGTCATGGGCTGGGTTGCCACGTCCCAGCCTGACTAGCCCTCCTCATTCCTGGCTTCCCACACAGCCACTAAAACTGACAAGAGGTTTGGTTTGTGGGCCACGTCAGGGGCCCTGTAAAGCTGCCACGTCTTAGGGCTGGGCTTCCCGGCTCTCCTCTTCCCTTTAGAAAGGAGTTCCAGGCCTGTGAGGTTCAGAAAATTGGTGCCTGCCTGTGAATGTTCTTGGCCTGCGACCAGCAGCTAGACTATTACAGAGCAGGATTGGGAAAGGCAGAACCAATCTACCACCTAGCTTCTCCATTCAGGCCCAGAGCACCAGAAGGCAAAGACAGTGCAGGCCAGAGCAGAGAATGGACCCCAAAGACATGGATGGGTACAGGCTCTGAAGGAAGAAAGCTACAAGTGCCTAAGAGTCCTAACATGAACCCTAGCCTTCACATCTTGAACTTCTGTCTTTCATCTTCCCAAATGATGGAGTGACAGTCATGTACCACCAGGCCCAGCTTTACTCAGTGCTGGAGAGCTTGTGATTGCTAAGCCACCACTTGACCAAATGAGCTACAGCTCTGCCCCTATGAATCTCTAGCATTTTAGAGTACTTGTCCATATCCACAGCAGGACCAGATTTGGTTCCCAATGCTCACGTCAGGGGTCTTGCCACCACTTATGACTCTAGCCCTAGGGGGTCCAGCACCTCTTTTGGCCTCCAAGAGTTTATCATGTAAATGTAATTAAAAAGTAAATGAATCTAAAAGAAGATGATTAACATTTATGGAGTGCTCGTGGCATTTTGGCAGTGAGCCAAACGCATCTTGTGTTTAATATTCACAAGAACTTCATAACAAGCGAGGGGTACAGTTTGCATTTGGGGAAACTGAGGCTGGAGGTTAAATAACACGCCTCCACTTATTCAGAATTAAATAACTCGTCCCAGGCTCAAGCTGAGAGTTCTGACTGCAAAGCCAGCCCTGATATCATTCTCTTGCACTGCCTTCTATCTGCCTCAGCCAAGGTAGTTCTAGAGAATCCCAGCTTCTCTATCTATAGATCAAATCAATCCACCACTCAACCAGGCCAGAAGATAAAAGTCCTTTATGGATTGCATAGCACTGAGGGAGAGATCCCAGCTGCACGGGGGAGTGTGGTGAGAGGAAGGAAGGGTTGAAGTCAAATTGAAGTCAAATTTCATCCTCCGATGTGCTTGGCCTTGCCCTGATGAGTAGCCTATGTGCCCAGGGGACCAAGGACTGAATGACAATGAGATCTTTGTGTCCCCTGGCCAATGGGAAGATCTGACTGGAGAAAGATGCAGTAACAAAGCAATGGGCTGAGTCTGTCTGATGTGTGCCTGGCCTTGTGAGCCTAGCAGCCTTGGCTCTGAGCCAAATACACAGAGGGCAAAGCCATGAAGGCTGTGATACATGATCCGGCCCCCTGTATCTGGAGCAGGCCGAGCTGGCACCAGCTCAGTCTGGGCTAGGATATCAAGGCCCCAGGTTTTGTGATCCACATTGTCCAGTTGGCCTCAGAAGCCTCTATATCATAGCCATTCAGTGAGATCAGGGCAGGGTTGAACTTTGTAGATTAGGAATTTTGAGGTGGGACCAAAAATAAATAAATAATTGAGGTGGTGTAATGTCGCTATGCATCCTTACAAGATGGAGGCAGGAAAATCAAAGCCAAAGAACTGGAGGCAGAAGTAGAGGTGGGGCTGGGCAGTGGTGGCACACGCCTTTAATCCCAGCACTCGGGAGGCAGAGGCAGGCGGATTTCTGAGTTCAAGGCCAGCCTGGTCTACAAAGTGAGTTCCAGGACAGCCAAAAAAAACCCAAAAACAAAAAACAAAAAACAAAACAAAACAATAAAATAAAATAAAGTAATAATAAAAAAAAGAAGTAGAGGTGGGGAGTGAGGCACACAGAAGGCAGAGGGAAGCAGGATGGGGATGTAGCTCACTAGGCAAGATGCTCATGTAGCTTGTAGGAAGCCCTGGTTTCAGTCCTCAGCATTGCATAAAATAGTCATGGGGAGCTGGAAGCCATATGCAGGGACACACCCAAGGAGTGGGCTAGAAGGACACAGCTGGTGCAAGACAGAGGGAGCTGGAGGGGTGCGGCCATGACTTGTCATTTTGCAAGATGAAACAGGTCCAGAGGTTTGGAGAAGTGGCTGTGTAGTTAAGAGTCCTTGCTGATTTTGTAAAGGACCCAAGTTTGATTCCCAGGACCCATGTTGGGAAGCTCACAAGCACTGGTAAGTCCATCACTAGGGGAAATCTAACACCTTTTTCTGACCTCTTCGAGACACACACACACACACACACACACACACACACACACACACACACAGAGTTCCCATTTTGTAAGGGTCATCAGAAAATCTATGTAAAACAACTTGGTTCATTGCTTGGTCCAAAGCATGTGTTTAGGAAATGCTATTCAACTGCTTCTTCCAGTTCTCCGATGAAAAAATATGTAGCTCAGACAGGGCTAGGAATGAGCACAGATTTACTCTGTAGATTAAAGGGTTTCGAGGTGTTCTAGTGTTATTGGAGACTCAGTGGCAGATAGGGAGCTCAACCAGGCTTCCTTTGCCTCTTCCTTCCCTCCCTGTGAAGCCCCGAGTGAGGCAGGAGGCACAGCCCTCTATTCTGTCCCCTGTCATGATCAGGGTCAGTCTTTCTGCAGGACTTCTGCGCCTTGGCATGCTTTAATTCTAAATTCAAATCCTTTGGGGACTTCAATCATTCTCTTTTTTTTTTTCTCTTATTTGTTTGTGTGTTTGTGGCAGGGGGTGGGGTGAGAACACCACAGTGGGTAAACGGGGGTTGGGGGGGGGGCGAGGAGAGAACAGCTTGCAGCAGCTGTAGGGTCTTCCCTTCCTCTGTGTGAGCTTCTGGATAGGACTTAGCTTCTCAGGCTTGGTGACAAGCATCTTCACCTGCTGAGCCACCTGGCTGGCCATTGAGATTCTGGATCTTTGTCCTCCCAGGAACCTTCAGTAGCATTCCCATAAACTGCATCCCCAGCCCCAAACAGGTTTCCAACTCTTGCACTCCAAGTGAACTTGTTCTATCTTTGGTCTAACTTTGGTATAACCCAAAGTCTGTACTAGGTATAGTTCTTTTTGCTTAGTTTGAGGCACGAGGCTTCAGTTAATTTAAGTCTCCTCAATGCCCAGAGCTGCAGTAATCAATCCTGTGAAAATAGACATCGGTCCTATGGGCAGAGCAGATGTTTAGGGAGTCTATTGGAACCCCAAATTTGGTGGCCTAAAGCTCCCAGTTGTTGGATCAAGGAGAAGACTCAGGAGTCTTATGTAGGTCCAAAAGTCTCCTTAGGATTCTTCACAGGCCCTTTGGAGAGAGAACCTGAAGGAAGCTATAATTCTTCTCTGCAGAGAAATGCGCAGGTACTCAGGAGGTCTGAGAGTCTCTGTCCCAGACTAGAACCCTAAGAAAAGAGTCCCTTCTGTTTTCTTCAGGCGGGATAGTGGAAGGCCACTCACTGATTAAAAACAAAGCAAAACTAACTAAAAACCTTCGGACAGATGCATGAAAGCCCCCATTTTCCTGGGCTGCCATCAAGGGAAGGCAGCAGATGGTGCTATACGGTATGGGAGGGAGGGAGATGATGTTGAGGTGTCTACTTCCTGTGAGAGAGGCAAGGAGACTTATATGTTGAGTGGACAAGGAGGGCTTATCTAAGGAGGTGACATTAGAATAGAGTTCTGAAGGATGAGAAAGGTCCAGGCTCAGGAAAATCACGTGGGAAAGTGTCTGGCAGAGGAAACGTGAGGATCAAAGAACTGGGTTGGGGGGCATGGGTGGCTTTGGGGTACCTGATGGACTGAGAGCAAGCTGCTTTGGCTGGAGAGAGTGGGTCAGGAGGAGTGTGGTAGATGAGGGCATGGCACGGAAGGCAGGGATCCTGGTGTGTATAAGCTTATCTCTAGACTGTTCTTTTACCTTCTCCAGTCCCCTGTTATCCAAACTCAATGGCTGCTTCGATATTTACGCTTTCAGGAAGGTTTTGCTGATCTGACCCTCTGGGAGAAGCCTTGGGGTCTGCATCACGGGGGAAGTGGTTCTGTGCATGAGGTACATCCCTTTAGCCACACCCAAAACTCCTGCCTCTTCTATTCTGGTACCTCCCCAGGTAGGCAGGCCCAAAATGTTCAGTCAAGAGCTGCTGCACAGATGAGGAGTGTCCATGTACCCCAAAGAAAAGTGGGGCTGAAATGTAGACTCAGCCTTCTCAGACCACTTTTGGTCAGGTGTTACTGGGCAAGCTGTTTGCCCTGCGTGAGCCTGTGCCCCTGTTATTAAAATGGCCTCTTGGAACTGGAGAGATGGCTCAGCAGTTAAGAGCACTGACTGCTCTTCCAGAGGTCCTGAGTTCAATTCCCAGCAACCACATGGTGGCACACAACCATCTATAATGGGGTCCGATGTCCTCTTCTGGTGTGTCTGGGCTGGAAATGCAGCTTCATTGGTAGCATGTTTGCTTAACAATCATTACCGCCCCCCCCACCCCCAGGTCAATCCCCAGCACTAAATAAAATAGTCATGGTAGGTAGCACACACATGTAATCCTAGCACCCAGGAAGTAGAAGTAGGAAGATCAGGAGTTCAAGGTCATCCTCAGCTACATAGTGAGTGGTCAACCCGGGCTGCGTGCGACCTCGTCCAAAACCAAACAACACCTAAATGAAAGGCCTGTGGCTTCCCCACCAACCTTGTTATTGCTTCTGATCTGACTATCAGTATTATTGCTCTCTGAGTTTGTCAGGTACTGACAGTGCAAGTCTCCCAGCTTAGTTCTAATCCTTCACTTACCTATGGTTGGTGCCACTAGACCTAAAGGGGACTTCGCCTCGTTATCAAGGATGATGCCACCAGTATCACCAGTGGCAGCTTGTTTTGTTGGCACTGAGAAAACTGGGTACTTGTCTTTGTCACAGCTCCCCCACTGCCATGCCAGCGTGCACTCTCTGCCTTGCTGTACATCGCTAAGCCCAAGAGAGTGCTCAGGCAAGTTCACTCACTGGCTGTGTGTAAAGTAGGACAAGGGGCTTAGCCGTGCCTCTGTGACTCTCTCTCTCTTCTCTCGGTTAATGTCTAGGACTCTTCAGTCCGCAGCCTCGACTCTGAACAAGGCCTGGCCTGTTCTAGGTGATTCCAGCAGCTGTTCCAGCTCTGACCCTCATGTCTGTTTAGGCAGGAGCCCCAGAACAGATGAGACAGGTGGGGCCAGGGTGTCTGGGTAGCACACAGCCTACCACAAGGCAAGGAAGGAAGAAAGAAAAGACAGCTTTGGTTCTGGGGAGAAGGGGGAGGCAGGCCAGGGGAAGGAGGAGACAGAGGAGGAGGAGGGCCTTTGAGTGGAGGCGGAGGGTGAGACAGACCCTGCCCAGAGCTCCAAGAGGCTTCCTGCTGCTCGCCTCTAAACCCCTCCACATTCCTGCAGCCCTTCAGACCGCCAGAACTCTCCTGCTGCCTGCCTGCCTGCCTGCCTGCCTGTGCCGAGGTATGCACCTCCCTGTCAGCCCCTGCCCTTCTGTAAGCTTCATCAGCTCCTCTCTGCCCCATCCCCATGACCAGTCTCAGGGGGAGGTGAGCTGGAAACCTGTTGCTCACTCACAGGGGAACTTGTCTCTGTAGCGCTGCAGAAAATATCCATGGTTTGCAGGGACCGCTTTCTCTGTGTTCTCTGGTGGCAGAGGCTACTGGTCTGTCCTCTGTCACCCTCGGTGGCAGCTGCCTCCTTTTCTGAGAATCCGATCCTCATTTGCCCATCATGACTGCCAACCCAGAGAAAATCTGGCTGGCAGCCTGTTGGGTCTGGCTTCCTATTCTGGGAGAACAGACATCCAGTTCTGGGTCAGAGCACTGTTGTCCAAATGGGACTTTGCAAGAAGGATAAACAGATCTGTAAACAGCCAAGGCAAGACATTCCCTTTAGTCAGTTCCTCTGGGAAGGCTCTGGTCCCTTGAATCTCTGTTCATCCCCACCCCATCACCCTGTGGCATTTCAGTCAGCCTGAAATGCCATTGTCTCTCCCAGCCTGGGGTTGCCATTGTTCCCAGCCTAATTCTGAGACGTGGTCATCACCGGCACTAACATTGCTTCTACTGTATCTAGACATTGAGAAAGCCAACAATTTGATACAATAGGGAGGAGGGTGTGATGGGGAGGAGGGAGACAGTGATATAGCTCCAGGATACTTTTCATGCTACTACTGAATCTATCTAAGACTCAGCCTGTTGAAAGCTTGTCTGCTCCAAGCTGTTCTGTAAACTTCCTGTGACTCCTAGAATGGCTGGAAATAAGCCTCACCTAAGGGGGACAGACAGGCATCAGGCATCTGCCTCAGGGACAGACAGCACACCTGCAGGGAGGGAGTGTCTCCACTGACAACTCTTTTAAGTTTCTAGAACCTTCCTAGTGCAGGGAGTGGAGTGAGATGCGTACCCTACGTGAGATAACAAGCTTTAGGCAATTTGTGGGCGATCTCACATAGCCATCTCCCCTGAGTGTAGCCTTCCTGTCCTAAGGAAGAGGGATAGCTTTTGGGGTACCCGAATTCCCCTAAGACTTCCCAAGCAGGGTCACTTAATTGAGCCTATAAAGTGGTCTATGAATAAGCAACTTCAAAGAGTCTCTGGAATTAGTGTGTGTCTGTGAGTGCGGGTGCATGAGTGTTTCTGTTTCTGTTTAAGAGATGATGGGTGTCCACAGCTTTTAGGTTTAAGATATTCCCAAACAGATGCAGACCCCCAGAATGGTGTGATGGTGTAAGGTGTAATTCGGAAATAGAAACATATTTGTATTTGCCAAGGATTAAACCAGTAAGAAGTGGTTGAGGGAAGAGTTAACTCTGGTTAACTCTGCCACATCGACAGAGCCGCACTGAGGGAGGGGGAGGGGGTGGGGTGGCTCTGAGAGAAGGAGTCAGCTTTTGAAACTTTCTCCAAGCCCCACCCACCAAGAGGCTCTTCTCTCTGGTGACTCACCCCGAGAGGAATGCGAGTTGCCACGGCAACCCCCCCCCCTCAGGGTCTCTGCGTGCTGGCTGGGAGGGGACTCTGGGAACACTCAGGGACCTTTAGGTTCCAGTCCCCTCAAACCGCTGCCACGGCTGCCACCACCACACCTCACCCCTGCCCCAGATACAAGGACCACAGCAAACTCCTGTCCCCATTTCCCACGTCCCAGGGCCCCTAGGACTGTGATAAGCCTCGCTAAAACTGCCCTTTGCAGGACAGAGGGTTTGGATCTGTGCTTAGACAGTGTCATTTGGCCTTGAACTAATCTGTCTTCCCGAGCTCCGGTTTCCTCCCTATTTCGGGTAATAGCAGCAGTCCCTCTGAGAAGGAGCAGGATGAAACTGGCTAAAGCATGCCCTGGGGGAGCACTTTGCAACCTCACTCCCCTCTAAAGAGACCGATTCTTAGCACAAAGGGGATTGTTCAAAGTCCTTTTTCTTCTGGTTGCTCCAACTTTTGGGGTCCAGAGAACATCTTCTTAGTAAAAAGTGGTGACAGGAATATTTTTAAAAATACATTGCTTAAATTCATTTCAATTTGGGGGTTCTTCTTGTCAGTTTCTCAAGAGTAATGCATCCTCCCCTAGAGAAAGACTGGTGATCAAGAGTGGAACCAGGACGGTTGGAAGTGCTTGCTGCCTCAGCCTGAGGACGCCAGGTTTTTTCCTTACCCCCTGACCTGGGGAGCCAGGTGTGGTGACGCCTGTCTCTAATCCCAATGCTACCAAGGCAGAAACAGGCCAGTCTGTGGAGCTCACTTGGCTGACTCATTAGCTTCAGGTTAGTCTCAAAATATAAGGTAGTGGGGCTTAGTGGCACTCGCCTTGAATCTCAGCACTTAGGAGGGAGAGGCAGGTTGGTCTTTGGGAGGTAGAGGCCAGCCTGGTCTATATAAGTGAATTCCAGACTACTGAGGGATTCGGAGAAAGATCTTGTCTCAGAAAAACAAAGAAAAAGTAAAGAACAACTGAAAAAGACATTGACTTCTGGCTTACACACAACACACACACACACACACACACACACACACACCACACACACACACACACACACCATATATACATCACACACAGACATGGAAGGAAGGAAGGAAGGAAGGAAGGAAGGAAGGAAGGAAGGAAGGAAGGAAGGAAGGAAGGAAGGAAGAGAGGGAGGGTATTGGTCAAAAGCATGGGTTACAGCTCAATGGTGACATTGGGAAAGACGCTACCTGTCTTAGCCTCAGTTTCCCAATCTGTCAGGTGGGGATGATTTGAACTAGATGTTCTCTAAATGAACCCAGTCCCAGTCACTGGTTTCCTTAGAAGGAGCAGCATCCTGCATGTTTAACAGCAGCCTCCTTTCTTGCTTTAGGAGAGGAAACAGGAAGAAGGCTCGGGAGGCACTATCCTCAATCCAGCTGTGGGCTCTGCAGCCCAATGCACAGCTGGGCTTGCTATTTCCAGAGGCAGCTTTCCGTGTTGAAAATAAGCTTTAAGCAGCAGAGAATATGAGGCAAAGCATGTTTGCCTGTGGAAGGCCAGCAGATGAGTCTAGGAAGATAAACTGGCAAATGCAAACACATGGGGCACAGAGTTTAAATATGTAGATTTTACCACCAGCCTAGCTAAAAATAAGTGCAGGATGTGGCCACACCCTCACATTCTTTTTCCAGTGATATTCTCACACATGCATGCATGTACACGCACACACACACCACACAGAGGGAGAGAGATTCTTTTTTTTTTTTTTTTTAGATTTATTTATTTTATTATATGTAAGTACACTGTAGCTGTCCTCAGACACTCCAGAAGAGGGCGCCAGATCTCGTTACGGATGGTTGTTAGCCACCATGTGGTTGCTGGGATTTGAACTCCGGACCTTTGGAAGAGCAGTCGGGTGCTCTTACCCACTGAGCCATCTCACCAGCCCGAGATTCTTTAAGTACATCTTAAAAAAATATTTTAACAATTTTTTTTTTTTTTTTAATTTGAACTGGGTGGTGGTGGCACCCACTTTTAATCCCAGCAGAGGAGGACAGATCTCGGTGAGTTTGAGGCCGGCCTGGTCTACAGAGCAAGTTCCAGCACAGCCAGGGCTACACAGAGAAACCATGTTTCAAAACAAAACAAAACAACAACAATAACAACAACCAGGTTTTATTTATGTGAATATATGTATATATAAGCACAATGCATGTGGATGCCTTCAGAGGTCAGGAGGGGGTATCTAAGTCTCTAGATCTAGAGTTACATACAGGTGGCTGTAAACTGCCCTGGAAACTGAATTTAGGGGTCTCTGATAAAGCTGTAAGCACTCTTTTTTTTTTTCGAGACAGGATTTCTCTATATAGCCCTGGCTGTCCTGGAACTCACTTTGTAGTGTGAGTTCCAGGACACTTTGTAGACCAGGCTGGCCTCGAACTCAGAAATCCGCCTCCCTCTGCCTCCCAAGTGCTGGGATTAAAGGCGTGCGCCACCACGCCCCGCCCGGCAGCTGTAAGCACTCTTAACGGCTGAGTCATTTCTCCAGCCACCATGCCCTTCCCCCAGGTACATCTTGTGAGTATGAAAACTCCAATCCTCACCTACTAGCAAATGACAAATCTGGCCATATGTCATCTATACAGACAAACCATCAAGGATGCAAACCTTTAAATATACTATCGGTCAATGAAGACACCTTTCTTTCCATCTCTCTGTTTCTGCCTCTGTCTGTCTCTATCTGTCTCTCTCTCTCTCTCTCTCTCTCTCTCTCTCTCTCTCTCACACACACACACACACACACACACACACACACACACACACACACACACACACATCCCTCCCACACCACCACCTGGACACAGGTACATGAATGCCTTTTATTTCCAAGATACAAAAGTTGCAACTCAGAAAGGGCAAGTAGCTCCCTGGAGCTTACTCAGCAGGCTGGTTGCTGCCTGCACCGAGCCTCCAGATCTTTGGAACCTTGTCAGGTTCTGGTCAGTTGGAGCTGACCTTGCTCCGTAGGTCCTAAATCATCCATAATACATGGTTAACAACACTTCCTCCCTCCCTTTTCTGCTCTATCCCAGCTTACATGGCCTAAGACCCAACTAACGTGGCTTATGTATGAGTGGTTTCTCAGTTGCTTTCCACTGGCCCCTCCTTAGCTACCCTTCAACTTAAACTGACAGACGAGGAGGCTGGTACCAGCTTCCAGCCATCCCTGGGGATGGAGGAAGCTACCTTTGCCCTATTGTAGTGTGGATACTGCTCCTTCCCAGCCTTGCTTGTGACTGCTGGGTTGCAACAAGGCCAGGGCCAGCAAATGGTGACTTATCAGACGCTTTTAAAGAAACCTCCTCTGGCTTGACTAGGGGTGTGTCTGGCAGCAAATTGGCTCTGCTCTCACCTAGCCATAGATATCTAGTAGGGAATCCTTGAACAGAGATAGCAGCTTTGTCCTTCCAGGAACCTGATTTAAAGTCCCAGGTTAAAGGATCTCTCCGGATCATCCTGTGCTGCTTGTGGCACCACAGTGGTGGTGTGGGAGGGATGTGTGTGTGTGTGTGTGTGTGTGTGTGTGTGTGTGTGTGTGTGTGTGTGTGTGACAGAGACAGAGACAGAGAGAGACAGAGAGACAGACAGTGGCAATCACAGAAATATCAGTTTAGATATTTCTGAGTCTTTGGCACAGAAACCACCTTGCCCAAGGAATTTGAGTGAGCTATTTTCTCTAAGCTGTGAGTTTTTTGTCTATAAAGTGTAGGCAAAGTAAAGAACTATCACATGGCCTACTAGTAGTGGCTGTCAAAATGGTGTTCAAAATTCTGACGTCACGCCAGACTTTAAGGGGAAAGATTATATGATTGATTAGTAATGTCTGCCACATACACAGGAGTGGTGTAGGAAGGTAGGTGTGCTATGAATCCACTACCTTTGGAATCCCTTAGTCCTTTCCAGATGTTACATCTTGGATACTTTGATGTTTCTTATCCCTTCCATTTGTGGTTACTCCTGATGCAACAGGGATGGCTGTACATTGAGTCCCCTCCTTCTGCCTTTATTTGTTCTAGAGAGGGTTGAAAACTCAGCCTGGGCTGCCAGCAGGACCCAGTCATGTGGTCTAGAGGGTGCAGAGGCAGCAGGAACTCCTCCAGCCCAGTCTAGACAAAGTGAAACGTGGCACTTTAGGAGATGCTGGAATTTCAGCAGGGCTGTGTCCAGCCACAAAGCCTGGAGCCTCCTCCATGCTGCCCAGAACCAATTCTAGGTTTTAGCATCTGTAACACTCTGTTTCCCGTAGTTTTGTCCCTTCCAACAAGAAATAAAAATAAAAACAAAGAATCTGGGGCAAGAGGGGAGATGGGGCATTCCAATATATGCTGAGCAAACCCAGGAGTTCAGAATAGTCAGGGACCTTAGGGGCTTCCTTGCCGAGGGTACCTGGCTGTTCTAGGGGGAACCTAGAGCTATTTCAAGGTGGTTTATGATATTGGAGTATGCTATGTTCTCTGGCCCTAATTCTTCCACTCTGGTTATACTGCTCTCTGTCTCTGTCTCTGTCTCTCTCTCTTTCTCTCTGTCTGTCTGTCTCTGTGTGTGTGTGTGCTTGTGTGCTTGTGGAAGCCTCAAAGGTTACTCCTCAGGCTCTGTCCACCTTGTTTTTGAGACAGTCTTTCACAGACCTGTATCTTGCTGGTTGTGCAGGATTGGATGATCTGCAGGGCCTAGATCCCTCCTGTTTCTGCCTCTCTCCAGTGCTGGAGTTTCAAGCTTGTGCTGCCACGGTTGGGTTTTACATGAGTCCTGGGGATTTGAACTCAGGCCTTCATGCTTGCCTAGCAAGAACTTTATCAACTGAGCTCTCCTTTCAATCCTTGTTTTTGTTGTTTGTTTTTCATTTTACTGATAGAACATAGTCCAAGATGTGCAGAGGGCTTTGAAGGACACTGCTCTTTTGGAGCAGGCTTTCTCAACAAGTCCTTCACACTGGCCGCATTTCAAGGCTCAGTAAACCCCTATGGTCTGGCCTAGTGGTGCCTAGCGCTCAGGAAGCAGAGGCTGGAAGATCACAAATTTGAGACCAGCTTTGGTTACATAGTGAGACCTCATCTCACCCCACCCAAACCAGCCAAATAAAAGAGAGTTGGGTATGGGGATTCAGGCCTGTAAGCCCAGCATTTGGGAGGTGGAGGCAGGAGGATCTGGCGGTTGAGACCATCTTTGGCTACAGATCAAGTTCAAGGCTAGCCTAGCCCCCAAGACCCTTAGGGAGCTCTCTCAGATTGCATTTCTCCACACGCTTTCCATCTGAGTTAGGTCATCCTAGGAGTCTGTGGTCCTGAGCCACGCTGTCTAAAAGCCTACAGTTCTGAGGTTGCCCCTGGGTTTAGGTACTCAGTGGCGCCTTCATGTCCACAGGGAACTCCCAGGAGCCCCTTTAGGTTTCAAGGGAAGTGAGCTAGGGGTTGGCTGTACTTTTCCATCCCATCCTTTCCATCCAAAGAGCTAGACAAGTAACCTCTGCTTCAGGTCCTCCTGGCAGCCCAGGTTCAGTTTTCAGCTCTCTCCAGAACAAATAAAGGCAGAAGAAAGAGACTCAATGTACGGAACAGGGAAAGGGGGCACCAGGGGTGTCTGCAGTTGGCGGTCACAAAGCCAAAGGCAATACACCTCCACTTCCCCCACCCCAACCCCCGCTGCCCAGGGCATTTCTCCTGCCCACATCTCAGGCCAGGTTGGCCCAAGTGGGCACCTTCTTAATGACTACGTAGGAGCAGGTGTCTGCCAAGAGAAACATCACACAGAGTTGAGAGACCATGCAGATACCTGTCACTCGTGTGCTGGACTGCTTGCTGGTCAGAGGCATGGATCTTCCTTTCCAGGCTCCAGTCTTCTCATCTGTACAATGGGGCAGAAAGATCTGTCCTCAGGCCCTTCTTGGAAAGCTGGCTTGTAAAATCAATGAGGATATTTGTATGTTTCCCCCAGTATGCTTGAGTGAGTGTGGAAGCTCATGGCTGCCTTGTACTGATGACAGAGTCTTGACCTTGTGCCTGGGTTGACTGTTGGGTCTCCAACGAGCTCTGAAGGGTAGACTCTGGCCTCTTTGGCCAGAGGTATGTTACAGAACCTCAGAGATGTGTCTCATGGGCAGGCGGGGAATGTAATAGTTAAGGGGCTCTGCTCACCCTAACATCTAGATGAAAAGGATTCCGGGATTGGTGAAGCAGCAAAGATGTGGACAATGATCATCTCCCCTGAGAGTTTGTACGTCTTGCCTTTCTCCTTACCCTCACCCTGCCTCTGGGCTTAAGGCCAGGAAGCACTCCAGGATGTAGGTCCTGAGGACAGGGCAGAATGAGAAGGCAGAATGATGGGGGGCAGGGCAGTCTCTCAGACCCCAGATCCCTCCTTCTGCCCAGATGAAGCACCCAGCCTTGGGAGTCGTCTCTCTAGCTCTCAAACCCGAAGCCCATGACATATCCTAGCCTGGCTACCGATCCAGAGTTCTGACTCCTCTGCTGTTGAAGCCTGGCCTGGGTGACATTTGGGCTCCTGCTGCCAGCTATGCTTTGATCTTTCCATTTCAAACAACCCCAGACAAGCCCCTCATTGATGTCCCCTCTTCCATTCCATCTGCCCAAAGCCACACACAGAGGATGCTAGACCCGTGTTTTCCAAATAGAGAAGCAAGAAGGGAAACAAGTGAGCCACTGTGAGAGGGGAAAGAATGTTCCAGAAACTGCCTAGAAAGGGAGAACTAGGCCCTTCTGCCAGGTGGGGCTGTCCTGAAGCAATGCCAAACTTCCAAATCAATTTCTTTGATTTCTTACAGTTTTACTTCATGGACACACCATGAAATAGGAGATGAGGCTCTTTCCAGTTTAGCCTAGCACAGGACACATTGTTATGGCCTCTTCCTCAACTCTGCCTGTTTTGCTATTCAGATCTTGTCTGAAAAGTTCTGTGGTGCTGTAGAGTCAGCTCAGGGCCTCATGCATGCTAGCCAAATACCATATTGCTGTGCCGCACCCTCGCTCAAAGATGTTTGGGGATCTTGGCTTTTTTTTTTTTTCTTTCTTTCTTCCAAATACTATTGTCTGAGGGGAAAATGTGGGTACTGTAGGAGGGGATATGCCAAGACCCGCTTTTCTTGTGTTTGTTTGGAGTTGGGGACTGAGAGCTAGCATAGGCTCTGCTCTTCAGCTGCACTTCCAACCATTGTTGAAAGCATTCTAAAGAGCACCGTCAATCATCTCAAACTTACCTCCTCTGACCCTGTTGACAGATGGGGAGCCAAGGTTTAGAGAGAAGAATGAATGTAACCCATACGTGGAAATGGAGACAATATCATGGTAGAATAAGAACCCTGGACATTGAATCTGAGCTCAGTGGCTTTGTCTGAGCTGCCAGGGTATCTCCCATCACCAGGCTTTCTTTGTCAGTTGAAAAAGTTAAAGAGGAGCTAGGGTTGGAGACGCTGAGAGAGAAGTCTTGGGGAACCAATAAGGAAGGTATCATAATTGTGCTCCTGACTGAAAGCTCTGAAGGGGCAGAGGGAGCCTGCTTGCTCTGTGTGGCTGTAGAGACAAGATAAACCACAAGCTTGAGGGATGCATATCTAGGAAGAACTTTCTAGATCCATTTGGTAACAGAAGCCTGTCTGGCTAGCACCGGGAAGCAGATGTCCCCACCACATGTCCCTGAGTCTTCAGGAGAGGTCTGCTCCAAAGGTCCCTTCCAGGCTACAGGGTGAGAGTTCAGAGTCCAACATCTGGGAAGTGATCAGGGGAACGTTCTAGATCTTAGCTGACATTCCTTCTGCCACACAGGGACACCTCTGGAGATTTCCTTAGAGGATCCAAAGAATGCTGACCCTGAGGGTAGGGTGGCAGAAACATGATCCCTCAGGTTCCTTCCTGGCACCCCAGACTCTCAGACTTTTTCTTTAATGTGTGTCTCATTGTTTCGGATTCCTGTTGACTTCTCCCATTGCAGGGGAGGGAGTGCAGAGGGGAGGGGAAGAGGAAAGGGAGTTGGGAGGAGGGAGAGGAAGAGGGAGAAGGGGGAGGGGAAGGAAAAGCACAGATGTGGGGGTGGGGAGGGGATAGGGAGCATGGAGCGAGGTTAAGGAATAGGGAACAAAAGTCTTAGAACAAGAGGCATCAAAAGTCCAAACTTGACTTCTTAGCCTGTTGTCTTTGTCCAGTCACTTAAAAAGCCGAAACTGATGGACTGAGACTGGAGATCTCATCTCATGACCATATATAGAAAACTCTGTACCTTTATCCTCAATAGAAGGAAACTGGAGATGGGGCGGGGAGTCAAGCAGCAGAAAAATGAATTCCATCCGCTGTTGCTTGCAGCTGCAGGGTTTCCCTTGGAGGCTCCAGGCCAGGTCTGCTTTTTGCATGAAGAGGTAGGACAAGGAGGTACAAAGGGCGTCTTAGCTCTAAACAAGGTGGTGTCTTTCTCATTGCCAAGAGGTTATCACACGTCTTGGTTAACATTCCTGTCTAAGTCTAACTCAAGAAGCCTCTCTTGCTGACTCATCATCTTCTCTTCTCTTCCCCTGCAGAGTTCCCAGCATCATGAGGGCCTGGATCTTCTTTCTCCTTTGCCTGGCCGGGAGGGCCCTGGCAGCCCCTGTAAGTACCCGAAGATGCTGTCTGAGTTCTAACTCATCCCTCTTTCTCCAGCTTCTGAACCTGCTCTGGGTGCTCAAGGAGATAGCAGGGATGTCGCTCAGTGGGTAGAGTGCTTAATTAGCACTCGTGTACAAAGTCCTGGGTTCAAGCCCCGGCATCGCATAAACCCAGCCTTAGGGAACAAACCTACAATCCCAGCATTTGGGAGGTAGAGGTAGGAATATCCAGAGTTTAAGTTCATCTTTGGGTAGGTAGTGAGTTTGAGGGCAGCCTGGGCTACATGAGATCCTGTCTTTAAAAAAGGAGCCTGTGCAGTGGTTAAGAGCATTTACAGAAGACTCAAGTTCAATCTCCAGAAACCAAATGGTGGCTTACAACCAGGGGATCTGATGCCCTCTTCTTGACCTCTTAGGAGTACCAGGCATGTATATAGTATACAGACATACATGCAGGCAAAACACTTATATACATAAAATAAATAAATCTTGGGCTGGAGAGATGGCTCTGGGTTTAAGAGTACAGATTGCTCTTTTGAAGGCCCTGAGTTCAAATCCCAGCAACCACCTGGTGGCTCATAACCATCCATAATGAGATCTGACACCCTCTTTTGGTGCATCTGAAGACAGCTACAAAATCTTACAAAAATAATAAATCTTAAAAAAAATTAAAAATAAGTTGTCTTTTTCTTAAGCCAACAAGGTTAGGAGAATTGAAATGAGGGAAGCAGCTCTCTGTAAAGCTCCGAGCTTGCACACTAGTTCCAGCATGATTAGCAGGACCTGTCCTCTTCAGGGAGGGAGTCAGCAACAGGGATGAGAGACTGTTGGTGGGAATGAAGCTGGCGGAAGGACCTAGGTCCAAAGAAAGGAACAGGTTGGCGTCTGAGTCTGGGAAGCCGTTAGATGGTAAGTAACTGACTCTGGCTGAATTCTGGGGGTAGAAAAGATGCAGACAGAGATCGTGGCGTTGGAGGCTGTTGGAGACCAGGGATACATAGGGCAGCCCCAGTAGGATCTTGGAGTAAGACTGGAGCTGGGCAGGGAGAGGGACGGGTTGCCATTGGGATGAACCAGAAACCACCTTTACTCCATCTTGGGAATGTGGAACAAGAAGAAACAAAAAGGAAACATTCAAAGAGAGCCAACCCCGCCAAGTGAGGTCCTGGCCTCCCGCCCCCCTCCATGGTCTCACTATATACTCTGTACTCTAACTCCCCCCTACCTCTGCTTCATCCTCCCGATGTAACCAGGGGTTACGTGTGCCAGCACTCCTGGTTAGCTATATTTCAAACTGCCATTCCCTGCTCTCTTCACTAGCCAGTAGATGGCAGCTTCCGGTCAAACTCATCAGCCAGGCAGATTTTGGATCTTGGCTGAAGATTGGTGAGGTTACCTTTAACTTTGGAAGGGGTTACAGCCAGTCCGGGGCCTGAAACTGTCTTGTTAATGGACCTGCTCTTCCCGGAGCCTGAAATGTCAGGAGGGAATTTCCTAATTGCAATAAAATGAGGTCACATGTGAGAGGCAGGGAGGTTTGGCATCTATTAGAAGTCACAGAGGGTATTCATTCTGTCTGGGTCTCATTTTCTCCATCTGTGAATTAAAGGGAGTTCATCTGTGTCTTCGTTAGGGTTTTACGGCTGTGAACAGACACCATGACCAAGGCAACTCTTATAAGGACAACGTTTCATTGAGGCTGGTTGACAGGTTCAGAGATTCAGTCCATTATCATTAAGGCGGGAGCATGGTGCCTTCCAGGGAGGCATGGTGCAGGGGAAGCTGAGAGTTCTACATCTTCATCTGAAGGCTGCTAGGAGAAGTCTAGCTTCCAGGCACCTAGTACAAGGGTCTTAAAGCCCATGCCCACAATGACACACTTCCTCCAACATGACCACACCTACTCCAACAAAGCCACACCTCCTAATAGTGCCACTTCATGGGCCAAGCATATTCAAACCACCACACTCTGCTTCTGTTGTGTTGGGGATGAATTGAGGCTCGACTAGCAGAAATGTTTCTGTCAGTAAAATGAGGAATAGGCAAGATGGTTTGGTGGAAGATCTATAAAAGTCAAGTGTGATGGCTCAAGCCTGTGATCCCAGTTCTTAGGAAGCTAAAACATAATTGGCAAGTTCAAGGTCAGCCTGGGCTCTGTAGCAAGATCTTGTTAAAATGAAAGGAAATAATGAAACGCAAGCTTGCTTCAGCAGTAGACTGATTGAAACTGGTATGATACCGAGAAGACTGGCACGGCCATAGGGCAAGGAGGCACATGAACACATGAAGCATTCTGTACTGTTTTTTTAAAAAGAGAAATAAAGATGGGGCCAGCAAGATGGGTTGGCAGCCAAGCCTGACGATCTGAGGACCCACACCGCAGGAGAGAACCGGCTTCCACAAGCTCCTTCAGCTTCCACACATTCTTTGTGGTGTGGGTGCTCACTCCATCCCCCACATAAAACTCACATACACAAATAAAATCATTGTGATAACAGATTTTTTTTTTAAGGAAGGAAGGAGGATAGAGCAGCACTGTGAGCTCCAGCCGGAGGCATCAAGGCCTCCAGGCTTGTGTTCCCAGCCAGAGACACTCCCGAGAAGAGGGTGGCCTTGGCCTTGACTAACTCCCTGAACCTTGCTCTCTTTTCCAGCAGCAGACTGAAGTTGCTGAGGAGATAGTGGAGGAGGAAACCGTGGTGGAGGAGACAGGGGTACGTATGTGGTGTGGTGGTGGCGGTGGTGGTGACCCCACCCTTGATCCCTTTCTGTCTGGTTCCTCCTTTGGGCCATCCAGACAAGTGCAGTGGGGTTCCTCATTGGACCAGGGCATGCATTCTCTCCTTGTGTGCATTCAAGACACAGATACTAACCTGAGTATACACAGACACTTCTCACTGTTCCCCAAACCTTCAGTTGAGCCCCAAGGTTCTGAGGATTCATACTTCTTCTGTTATCATCCACAGTCTCCCCTGGCATGAAACAAAGGGACCCACTCAGTTGGGCCTGTCAGGCCTGGAGGAATTGGTATGTCTTCTCATCCTAACATCTTGGTAGCCTCTGATTCATTTTAATGGAATTTTGGGGCTCTAGACCTTTAATATAGACTGATACACTGAATGAACTAATAATAAATACAGAATTCCACCAAAACCAGCACCTCTGCCCACACAGCTGAGGGCGATCTGGACCCAGCCCTGGATGCCCCTCATTTTTTTCTGGGTTTCTGAAGCATCATGCAGGCCCCTTCTTCCTTGCAACCCTCTCCCAGGTTTGGGGTGGGGTGAGAATCCCTGAACTCATTTTTTTTCCTCTCCCATGCCAGGTACCTGTGGGTGCCAACCCAGTCCAGGTGGAAATGGGAGAATTTGAGGATGGTGCAGAGGAAACAGTCGAGGAGGTGGTGGCTGACAGTAAGTCTCTTCCATGTCACTTGGCGTATCTGGATAGCCCTCAGCTGTGTGGGTGGAGGCCTAAGGACAGCCTACAGGACGTTTCTAGTCAGGGGCATGCATTGTGGAGGCTCTGGTAGCTGTGGAAGGCCAGCTGGGAACCCTCAAGCCAGGGAAGTCTGGGATAGATCTAATTTATAGCCAGGCCATCCAAGTTGTGAAGGACGGAGGAAACTCCACAGTTTGGTGTCAGATTCTCACAGAGGTCATGGTCACATCCGGTCACCAAGATTCCTGCCCCAGGGCTTCAGCCTGGGTTCAAGCTCCTCCTTCGTAGCCCATCTGAGAAAGCTGACTGGCTCATTTAATTTCCACTTGGCCCGAGGGAGCAGAGCCTGACGTAAATTCTAATACCTCAAGTAGAGAGACAGTGACTCAGGGCTTTAGCTCTCAGACTGAGGCATCTGTGTCCAAAGCCATGGACTTTGGAAGTCCATGAGATTCAAACAAGGTCTGAACCCTTTGAACCAGGGCTTCTTAACAAGACATTGGTGCAGATGGGGGCCCCAAGGAAATGGCTCAATGGGTAAGGTCACTTGCTGTACAACCATGAAGACGGAGTTCGAATCCCCAGCATCCACTTGAGCTCTCAAGGGGACAGTTAAGGATGTCTGGGGAGAATGGGGAGGGTTTGCTGGAGCAGAGGCTGGGCCTGGGGTCTTGAGTCATATCCCTTTCCTCTTCCATGCCCAGCCTTTGTTTCCTGTCAGAGCTGGGCCCATTGTCTACTGTGGGTTCTTCTTCCTGTTCCTTTGTGGACACCTGATTCTACTCCGTTGGATCTCACAGCTCAGTTGAATCCGTGCCAATAGCTCTATCTTTTAAGTCACTCTTGAAAATACATTGAATCCAGAAATCCAGCACTGCGGTTGCTCAACAGAGAACTGAGGAGTTGGTTATTGTGTCAGTCACTGGGGGATCTGTATGTACCCCAGGTCTCTGAGTCCAGACAGAGGTTCCAACCCTCTGAGAAGTTTCTAGTCTCGACCTTCCTGACTGAATCCCCAGACTAAGCAAACTGCTCCCCTAAACCCCGTGGTTCAGCATGGAGGATCAGGGTTGCCTGAAACTCTGGTTCTGAGAGTGGAGTTCACCTAGAGGCTGCCAGCCCCAAAGTCCCATCTGTGTGGTGTGGAAGCACGTGCCAGCCTGGTGAGCTGACATTGTGTTCTGTTCCCCAGACCCCTGCCAGAACCATCATTGCAAACATGGCAAGGTGTGTGAGCTGGACGAGAGCAATACCCCCATGTGTGTGTGCCAGGACCCCACCAGCTGCCCTGCTCCCATTGGCGAGTTTGAGAAGGTAAGAGCTGGGGCCTGGGCCCAGCAAAGCACAATGTCTGTTAAGAAATCTCCGGACATGAGGGAGAAGCTCCATTCTCAGAAGGTCCCCTCCCTGGGACCAGTCACAACAGGAAAGTGGAGCTGAGTCACAGGCAAGAGCCTGCCTGGCCCCACCCCTCTAGCCGCCATTGAGAATTTTAAAAAGAGTTTACTTGTACCACCAGGTTCCAGGCTCTGTGTTGAACATGATCACTGAGTGCCTCATAATCTCAGGAGGAATGCACTCCAGTTCATACTTCTATTATTATATTTTTTTACACTTTATATATTTTGTATGAGTGTGTGTGTGGCATGCATGCATGTGGACATCAGAGGACTTGCTTGGTTGGTTCTCTCTTTCCACCATGAGGAGACCAGGATTCCAACTCAGGTCAGCTGGTTTGGTGACAGGCACCTTCACCTGTTAAGCCATCTCACTAGCCCTTCAATACCTTGGTAGTTAGCTAAGCATTGGGCCCACATGGGGCTCTGGGATCTGCTTGAAGACTGACTAGCAACCTCATCTCCATCACTTGAGAGCTGTGAGATTTTAGTTAAAGCACTGAGTGTCTCCAAGTCTTAGTCCCTCACAACCAAAGACGGAGAGAGAATCCTGAACTCATAGTGCTGCTATTCCATTTGTTAGAGGATGCCAGGTATGTGACATGGACCCAGGGTTATTTCTCAAATGTCTCCATTCTATCTCCAACATGTGTGCACCTACCATACATTCATCCACCCATCCATACATTCAGGATATATACATGCACCCAGCCATGCACCCATTCTATGAATTCATCTACCCACACAACCATAAATCCACCCATGAATCTATCTACCACTTAGCCATCCATCAGTTCACCCATCCATCCACCCACCCATCTGCCTCTCTACCCATCCACTCATTCATCTGTTCACTCATTCATCTATCCACCCACCCACCCATTTAACCAACCATCTTCTCACCCCACTCATCCATCTACCTACCCATCTATCCACCCACCCACACAGTCACCCACTCATCCATCCATTTAACCAACCATCTTCTCACCCCACTCATCCATCCATCCATTCATCTACTCACCCACCCACACAGTCATCCACTCATCCATCCATCCACCCACCCACTCATCCATCCATCCATTCATCTACTCACCCACCCACCCACTCTTCCATCCATCTACCCACCCACTCATTCATCCATCATTCATCCACCCACCCACCCATCCATCCACATACTCATCTATCTATCCACTTAAACAAATATTTTTCGAATACTCACCTGTGCCAACCATTGTGCTGTCCACCATCTGGCTTAGGGCAACAAATCTCTTTCTAGTTCTTCCAATCTAGTTCTGCATTTCTCTTTTCTTCCTTTTTCTGTCTCTGTAGACCAGGTTGGCTTTGAACTGAAAGATCTGCCTGCCTCTGCTTCCCAAGTGCTGGGATTAAAGACATATGCCACTACTACCCAGCCCACATTTTTCAATATCTCCCCAAGACAACCCTTGCCACTGGGCTTTACATATTAGCTTCACTTTTAACTCTTCTCTCTTCTTCCCCATCCCACTGCTCTTTGATGCTGCAGTCTCCCCTGCAGCAATGTGTAAGACTCCACACTTGCAGGTCAGGTCCTTCCCCAATCAAAGGCTGCTCCTACCTGTACTCCTGATCTCAGTTAACCCCAGCCTCTCTGTTTTGCTCTTCTATGACCGAGGTTTTCCAGCAGGACTCAATGAGTCAATTGGTCCAGCTGCATTTCACCCAAGTCCATATTCTGGATAGTCACATAGCAGGGGAAGCAGGGAGAGGCTGAAACATCCAGGAGAGTCTTCCTCTAGGAGAATTACACAGGGGTCTTTCATACCAGCTCCAAATATGGGGCGGTGATATTTCTGCTTAGAGGAACCCTCTGGAGTTAGGTACTATATGGTACCTTTACCTGCTGAGCTACCTTATTGGCCTTTCAGTTTTATTTGGGCAAACCCTGGTGGTTCAGACCTATCACCCTTGGTACAGAAAGGTTGGAGTAAGAGGAAAGTTGAAAGTTCAGGGCTTGGCTCTGCTACACAGTGTGTTCAAGGTCAGCCTGGCCAATAGAGTGAGAGTGTTCTAAAATAAAATAGTAAAGGAATAAGGATTTTGATCATCAATAGAACACCTACCTAGCACACACAAAGCTATTCAGCTTTGGCACTGCAAAAATGTCTTCACCAGGGACTGATGCTATAGCTGCCTTCTGCTGAGTGTGGAGTACTTCTAGACTCCCACTGGGGGACATGGGTACTCTGCCTACAGTATCCTCTGTAAGCAGCCCATGATCAGTGAGCGTCCTTGTCAACTAGGGAACTGTCATCAGCATCAAGCCAGAGCCAACTTATGCTGCATTCTTCCTTTCCTCCCTTCCTCCTTCCTCCTTCCTCTCTTCCTTCCTTATTTCTCTTTCTTCCCCTTCCTTCATTCATGTATGTATGTGTCCACATGTGTGTATGCCATAAGTTTGGAGGCAGGGTTTTTTTTTGTTTTGTTTTTTTTTGTTGTTGTTGTTGGGTTTTTTTGGTTTTTGTTTTGTTTTGTTTTGTTTTGTTTTGTTTTGTTTTGTTTTGTTTTGTTTTGGTTTGGTTTGGTTTGGTTTGGTTTGGTTTGGTTTTATGAGACAGGGCTTCTCTGTGCTACCCTGGCTGGCCTAGAACTTGCTTTGTAGACCAGGATGGCCTTGAAGTCACAGAGATCCACCTGCCTCTGCCTCTTGAGGGCTGGGATCAAAGGTGTGTGCCACCATGCCTAGCTTCAGTGTCCTTACTGTCTGAGCCATCCCACCTGCCCCACTGTGTGTTTCAGAAGGATAATGGCTCCTGGCATGCTGTGTACTTTTTTCCATGCACAGGTGTCTTTTCCCTTGTCTCTCACTGTTCTTGAAGTATCTTTTGTGCCTTAGCCCTGACTCAGATGTACCTCTGCTCCAAAATCACCCATGGCCCTCCTATGGTGGAACAGCAGCATCTAGAGTGAGCTTTTGTGCCCCAATCTCTAATCCACCATATGTGTGAGACCTTGGCTGTTCTCACTGTGTTCCCTTGTCCCCACATCTGAAATGGCAATGACAGGGATCCCGGGTCAGGCTGTGGGAATAAAGGAGGTGCCCTGTGCTTGACTCACAGGTATGCAGCAATGACAACAAGACCTTCGACTCTTCCTGCCACTTCTTTGCCACCAAGTGCACCCTGGAGGGCACCAAGAAGGGCCACAAGCTCCACCTGGACTACATCGGACCATGCAAATGTGAGTGTCTTCATGCCTTTCAGCCTCCTTCTCAGGGAGATGGTTCTGTGCCCTGCAGTGCCAGCTCTGTGATCCTGGGTAAATCCCATCCCTTCCATGAGCCTCAGTAAACCCATTCATAAAACTAATTCAGGCTTTCTTCTCTCCTGGGAAGTCTTAGCCATCATGGAAGCACATTTCAGAGAAGATTGCAAGAGCCTACCACTAGCATCAAAACAACCAAACCATCTTCCTTTCTTTCTTTTTTTTTCTGATGAGGATGCTCCTTCATAAGGCTAACTCAAATGATTCATACTTCAGCACTGTAGAACAAAAACAGTGTGTGACCGGGGCCTGCAGAATATTTTTAATATTTTGAATTAGAATGCTTTTCAAATAGGGACATTGATGTGGTTATACAAAGATGAAGAGAGGAGGGATGGATATGTTCTATGGATGTGTAGTCAGGTGTGGGGGAAGGGAGTGCCTCAGTGGGGCCCATGCTGAGGCATCCCTTTCCCCTGAGGGACCAACCACATGGCAGTATAGTATAAAATAGAGTTTATTCAGGGAATGGGGAGGGGATTTGAGAGGGTAGTAGAGTCAGAGAGAGAGAGAGAGAGAGAGAGAGAGAGAGAGAGAGAGAGAGAGAGAGAGAGAGAGGAGTAGAGGCCAGCCATGAGCACGTTGTGTGTGGGGGGAATGGGGAGAGAGAGGGAGCAAGAAGGCAAGAGCAAGAGCAAAAGATAAAGAGAGGGAGGAGGGGGCAAGTAACCCCTTTTATAGTGGGTCGGCCTACCTGGCTGTTGCCAGGTAACTGTGGGGCGGAGCTTAGACAGAATGCTAACAGACATTTCTAGAGCTCAGGAGATGACTCACTAGGCAAAGTACTTGTGTAAAAAGGCTAAGTGTGGTAGCACACACTTGTAGCCCCAGTGCTAAGGAGGTGGAGCCTGGGACATTCCTGGGGCTCATTGGCAAGTTATCCTAGCCTGATCTGTGAGCACCAGGCCAACAAAAGAGCATGTCTCAAAAAATAAGTTGGGTGACCCTTGAGGAGTGATATCTGTGATTGACCTCTGGCCTCCACACATGTGTGTATGCATGCATGCACATGACTGTGAGCACACACACACACACACACTACATATATATATATATACATATATATATACATATATATATGCATATATATGTATATATATATATCCAAAATAAATGGATAAATAAAATTAAACACTGGGGGCATACCTGCCATTTTCTTCAGGCTCTATTCCTCTATTGGCAGAGATCCTTAGCTTCTTATTCCATTTTATTCCTCCTTCCCCTTTTCTAGAAGCCTGGGAAATTTGAAGAGGGAAGCCAGGGGCTCTGACTGGCCCATTGCTAGTGACCCAAGCTGTAAATTCTGCTGACACTGTGGCCTCCTCCTCATCTGAGTCTCCCAAGCCATACTCACTGCCTGTGAGACATGAGCTGTATATCTGTAGCATGTTCCACATAAGAACATCCTTCCCCATGGGCTGGGGCTATAGCTAAGTGGTGGAGTGATTGCCTGGTGTGCCCAGGGGCCTGCATCCCATCCGCATGCATACTGAACCGAACTAAAACAAAGGAGAGTCCCTTCCCAGCCTGAGGTTTTCAGCTGTAGAAAGTGAGGGTGGTGAGTTAGCCCTGAGCTCTTAATGTTGGGGTTGGGATGTCCAAGGGGAGGCAGAGATTTAGAGAGCCTTAGAGAAGACAGGGTAGAGGAAGTCAGTGAGGAGTCTTGGGTTATGAGGTGAGGCATGTTCTAAGGAGCTCTTAGCAAGTGGCTCTTGCTGCTCCTGGGGCTACCCACCTCCCCAGTCCAGCTCCGTGTGAAGATCTCCACTCCCAGATGACGGTAGTACTGGGCTCAGAAGAGCTTTCCTTGGGCTCAAAGCCAAGGATGAGCAGCCATCTGATCCCCCAGGTATCCACCCCTGCATCCAAAGCTGATGCTCTGATATTCTGGCTGTAAGCAAGAGCCTCCTTTTGCCCGTTGTTAAGACCAATGACAGGAGAGCTTGGAAGAGATCTCCAGGTGTGACATTCTGGGGTGCTACGTTCCAAAGACAAGGATGGGGTTATGGTCTCTAAAACGGTTTAGGGGTTTGCATGTTTAAGCCTTCTCCCCACTGCTGCTGTGTTGGACCTATGGATGCAGGTTGTTTCTAACACCTCCTAGAGGTTGGCCTCCAGTTCTGCTGGGATCAAATCCTGGCCATCGCCTAGAGAGGCACGAGAGCATCTGGGTGGGTGATAGAACCCCTTAGCAGGTTGGGTGCAAGCCAGGAAGCAGCAAGGTCTTGAGCTTCCCCGTGCAGACTTTTTTACTTATGACTCTGGAAAGAGTCTGGATCAGAGAGACAGAGAGAGGCACCAAGGCCAGGGGTGCTCAGTAGAGTTCTCATGGGCTGTAAGACAAGAAGGAGAGAGTAGTCAGGTAGCGAGTCTGCCCTCTGGCAGGTCTAGGTTGATTAATCTTGCCTCTTGTGTCCTAGACATCGCCCCCTGCCTGGATTCCGAACTGACCGAATTCCCTCTGCGTATGCGTGACTGGCTCAAAAATGTCCTGGTCACCTTGTACGAGAGAGATGAGGGCAACAACCTCCTCACTGAGAAGCAGAAGCTGCGTGTAAGTGGCCTCTTCCCAGCTTGGACTGCTGTGCCTGCTATTGATCTCCCTGGAGTTTGCTGATGGAGATCTGGGGCTGATCTCTAGAACCTGGCCCCAAGGTGGCCTATGCCCCACTTTGCAGGGCGCCTTCACCCTTGACACCAGGACAAAAACTTCCAGCCACCTTTGGAGGCTCTGAGGAGGTCTGTAGTAGACAGATCAAGAGCATTACCCTATTCCCTCTCCTCCTGAGCCAACAGGCCTTCTCTTTTAGGGAGCATATTTAGCCTCAAGGCAGAGACCTAGTGTTGAGTTCTCAACCTCTTCTAAAGCCTCCATAGGCAGTGGGAGCTTGGGGCAGGTGGTACTATGGTTTCCCCATCTGTGTGTAGATAAGCTGCTAACACCAGCACCTCTCTCCTAGCCTCACTGTGAGCTCTGGTCTTGGCTGGTCTCTTGTTATGTGGTAGAGGGGGATGGACCCTTGGTCACCTGCTGACCCCGCCCCTACAGGTGAAGAAGATCCATGAGAACGAGAAGCGGCTGGAGGCTGGAGACCACCCCGTGGAGCTGCTGGCCCGAGACTTTGAGAAGAACTACAATATGTACATCTTCCCTGTCCACTGGCAGTTTGGCCAGCTGGATCAGCACCCTATTGATGGGTAAGAGTCAGAGTCCTCAGGACCATAGGCTCAGCTCTGTCCTGGACTGGGGCTGGTAGGGCATTCGAGGGGGCAACCTTTGCTGCTTCTCGGCCCAAGACTCCACGGTCAGGTTAGGGCTGGAGCAGATGGTTCGAGCATCCTGAGGGAAGATGAAGGCTTGGGAGGAAGTAAGCCCTGAGACATGTAATGTCAGAGGAAGCAGTCGTCAGCAGCAGTACAAAGAATTCTTCCCAGGCCTATGAAGGCAGGGGCAGGGGGCCCATGTGGGCAGAGAAAAAGAGTCCAGGAACAGCCTCCAATGTGACCCAGAGCCAAGGCCTTGCTCATCCTTGTTCATGCTTGCGTGTGGTCCTTCAGCCGAATAGGGCAGCCACCACAACGGCCATGTCCCAGATTCTTCCTGAGGTTCAGTTCCATGGAGCCCACCTGGCCCCAGAAGTTCCTAAAAATTTCAACGGCTTCCACATTACATATTCCTGACCTGGGTGCTCTTGGCCTGTGGTCTGGGCATTGTGAAGACTTCAGAGAGTTTGAAGAGCAGTACCTAAGCTGACACTGAGTACCTACTCCTCTGTCACTTCTGGCTTCCCTTTGCAGCCATGAGAGTAAGAGGTCCTCCCTGTTCAGGTCCCAAAGAGGCAACTCACTCACTCCTTCCCGGGGCCGTTGCTGCTCTTCGCTTTGAATATTAGAAACAGGTGGTTACTCAGGGGACAGGCAGGACCACCTCCCTGGCATAATTGGGAGAGAGATATTAGGCCAGAAAGGCTTCTCTCTGAGATGCTCATCACTCTATGTCCGGTTGTGTGCTGACCAACCCCCACCCCCAATTCCCTCCCAGTGCCTGGCTCTCCTAGTCTCTGGGAAGCTCTCAGCTGCTCCTCTCCCAAGCTCTTGCAGTGGCTGGGATCCAATTGAGTGACACTGGGGTATGGAAGGGAGAGTCCTGGGGGACATCCGGATCCCATGTGCCAAGTGGCCTCGAGAAAGTTCGAGATGGCTTGCCAGGGATGGATGGCTGGGAAAAACTCTCCAGTCTCCTCTTGGTCAGAGCTGGAGGTGGCCTTGCAGTGGCCCCAGTCTGTTTTCTCACAGGACCATGAAGGTCCTGGCCAGCTCAGATTCTGTATGACGCCTCCTGTGAGCAGGAGGCTGTGAGGAACATTGGAGTCAGAGTGTCCCCTGAAGTCCCTTGTGGGTAATTGTGTTCTGGGGACAACTAATTGGGATTCTGAGGAGAGAAAAGGAAAAGAAGCAAAAGATCATGCTGAGAGTCTGAGGCCAGCAGGAGCACACAGAGGACAGAGGGAGGGTGACCCTGAAGTCACTCATTGCATGGTGTACCCTTCCCATCTTACCACCCAGCCAGGCCTGGTTCAGCCCCTCCCGGAAGTCAGAGCCATCACCAGATTTTGTTGTTCACTTATTTTTAGCACTGGGGATAGAACCTCTCGCTAGGGAATTCTAGGAAGTGCTCTATCACTGAACCACACCACATTCCAGTGCCTTACTGGAGGATTCTAGTCCAGTACTCTACCACTGAACTATGTCCCCCAACCCTTTACTGGTGGATTCTCAAGGGGGATTCTAGGCAGGTGCCCTACTGATGAGCTATATCCCTGCCCTATTAGAGGACTGATGGGTCTTTTAAGACCCCGTTTTAGGCTCCTGCAGTTATATCAGTGTGTGAACATCAAAAATCTATAGTGTGGTCAGGAGGGGGTGGTGCATGCCTTTAATCCCAGCACCTGGGAGGCCGAAGCAGGCAGGTCTCTGAGTTTGAGGCCAGCCTAGCTTACTTAGAGAAACCCTGTCTTGAAAACAACAACAAAGAAAGGAAAGGAAAGGAAAGGAAAGGAAAGGAAAGGAAAGGAAAGGAAAGGAAAGGAAAGGAAAGGAAAGGAAAGGAAAAGAAAAGAAAAGAAAAGAAAAGAAAAGAAAAGAAAAGAAAAGAAAAGAAAAGAAAAGAAAAGAAAAGAGAAAAGAAGTCAGGCGGTGGTGGCTCACGCCTTTAATCCCAGCATTTGGGAGGCAGAGGCAGGTGGATTTCTGAGTTCGAGGGCAACCTGGTCTACAGAGTGAGTTCCAGGACAGTCAGGGCTACACAGAGAAACCCTGTCTCGAAAAACCAAAAAAAAAAAAAAAAAGAAAGAAAGAAAGAAAGAAAAGAAAAGAACAACAATCTATATTGCAATCTCACAGACTTTGACGTGCCATAACTGAGGTGCCGAATATATTGTTTCTATGTCCCCAACACTCATCCAAGTTACCCTTACAATGGAGCCTATAGACTCAGAACTGGAACAACTTCACTTACTTCCCCTGTCAGATGGGCTAGGAAACTGAGGCCCAGAGTAGGGTCGTGTGGTGGTGTCATGGGTCTCTCCTGCAGGACCATGGCAGAGCTGTGGGTAAAGCCAGGATCCCAGCCCTGGGCTCCTACCACTGGTCTTCCCATACTGGGCTGTGTGTTCTCCCACGCTCACACCCTTCCCTACTCTTCCCTGCCAGGTACCTGTCCCACACTGAGCTGGCCCCACTGCGCGCTCCCCTCATCCCCATGGAACATTGCACCACACGTTTCTTTGAGACCTGTGACCTAGACAACGACAAGTACATTGCCCTGGAGGAATGGGCCGGCTGCTTTGGCATCAAGGAGCGTGAGTGTTTGGGCTTAAGGATGGGAAGAAGTGTCCTTGAGGGATGGGATGTTGTCCCTTGCCCTCCTGGTGGCTTTGCCTGCTATTTGTCTGTCCTGTCTGTCTCCTTTGCCTATTTAACTTATCTCTGCTCTCTCTGACTTTGTGCCCTAAAGGTCTCTTTAACTGGACCTCAAATATTACTCCTCATTCCATATAAGCATTATTTTGGGAACTGGCTGCCTGGTGAGAGGAAACAGGAAGTGTGACTTGGCAACCAGCGCAAGAGATGGAAATAGGCCAGAGTCAGGGAGATCAAGGTCCCATTCAGGCACTTCCCAGTGCCCTTGACTGGTCACTGACCCCTGAGTTTTGGGATGGAAGTGAATCTAACAGACCCTAGGATGGACACCCAGCCTCTGTTGTATTAGCATATGTTGATGATTCACAATCATGGATTTCATCACGACATCTTCACTCATGTACCTGATATATTTGATCATCTTCGCGGTCCATTTCCCTCTCCTGCTCCCACTCCCACTGCCCCCCTTCTCTTCCCGACCAGCCCCCTCCTGTTTCCAAGTGGTAGAGCCTTATTTTAACCACGCCCCTTCTTCCTTTGCAGAGGACATCAACAAGGATCTGGTGATCTAAGTTCACGCCTCCTGCTGCAGTCCTGAACTCTCTCCCTCTGATGTGTCCCCCCTCCCATTACCCCCTTGTTTAAAATGTTTGGATGGTTGGCTGTTCCGCCTGGGGATAAGGTGCTAACACAGATTTAACTGAATACATTAACGGTGCTAAAAAAAAAAACAAACAAAGTAAGAAAGAAACTAGAACCCAAGTCACAGCATTTTCCCACAGAACTCTGAGGCCATGGCCCATCCACATCCTCCTGGTCCCCTGCACTACCCAGTGTCTCACTGGCTGTGTTGGAAACGGAGTTGCATAAGCTCACCGTCCACAAGCACAAGATATCTCCAGCTTTCATTTCTATTTTGCACTTGATTCTTAACACTCACCCAGACTCTGTGCTTATTTCATTTGGGGGGATGTGGGCTTCCTGGGGTCTTCCCCTGGTGGATGAGGTAGGCAGAAGGAAGTTACAGACACAGGTACAAAATTTGGGTAAAGATGCTGTGAGACCTGAGGACCCACCAGTCAGAACCCAGGTGGCAAGTCTTAGTAGCCTAGGTCAAGGAAAGACAGAATAATCCAGAGCTGTGGCACACATGACAGACTCCCAGCAGCCCGGGACCTTGCTGTCTCCCCGACTCTTTGGGCATTTCTTTCCATGTTTGGCTGTTGGTTTTAATTTTGGTGAGCCACAGGAGCCATTGGTGGGTCAGAACATCACTCGGGATTCTCGATTCTCGTACTCAACTGCTAATGGGCTTTCAGGCTCTTGCCGGGAGCTCTAGGCACTGGGAGGCTGTTTCAGGAAAGTGAGACTCAAGAGGAAGACAGAAAAGGTTGTAACGTAGAGAAAGTGAGACTGGTGAATTGGTTTGATTTTTTTTCACATCTAGATGGCTGTCATAAAGTTTCTAGCATGTTCCCCCCTCACCTCTCCCCACCCCCTGCCACTTGAAACCTTCTACTAATCAAGAGAAACTTCCAAGCCAACGGAATGGTCAGATCTCACAGGCTGAGAAATTGTTCCCCTCCAAGCATTTCATGAAAAAGCTGCTTCTCATTAACCATGCAAACTCTCACAGCGATGTGAAGAGCTTGACAAGTCTTTCAAAATAAAAAGTAACAACTTAGAAACGGCCTTCCCGTCCCGGTGATGGTATGTGTGTCTTACTCTCAGGTGCTTCGTTTTCAGGTGTGCACAAACATGGCCATACTTGTGCACAGAAGCAAACACTCCACTGTGCTTTTATACACACACACATATTCACACGCTCAGACAGGGAAGCTATGGCTCCTGTGAGCACTAATTTAACACATGAAGAAGCCAGTTCCTGGGCTGAGATGTAGCTCAGTTGGTAAAGTGCTTATCCAGTATGAACGAAGCCCAGGTTCGATTGTCAGCGCAACCTAAGCTGGCTGTGGCGGTGAATGTTTGAAATCCCAGCCCCAACGAGGTGGAGGCAGGACAGTCAAATGTCCAAAGTCATCCTTAGCTACAAGTGAGCTGGAGGCCAGCCTGGACTACACAAGACTACACACACCCCCATCCTCTGTGTGTGTGTGTGTGTATTAGTTCCTTAATCATTCCAGCCACCTTTCAAGTGTCTGAGAATCAAGCTGTGTTCACCCCAAATCAAGACATTTTCTTCACACAAAATTCTAGGGAGCTGAGTGTAGTGGTGCACACCTTTAACCTTGGTAATTGGGAGGCAGTCATGAGCAGCAGTCTGTGAGTTTGAGAGCAGCATGGTTTATATAGTTATAGGCCAGCTAAGACTGCATACTGAGACCCTGCCTCAATAATAATAATAATAATAATAATACCACCTCTGGCAAGGTGGAGGAGCAAGGTCTTGGCTCCTTGGTGATTGATACAATAATAATAATAATAACACTTTTATTATTATTATTATTAATCCTTAAAAGTCCACAGAACACTTTATGAAACTTGTGCCCCTCAGACATACCAGTGTGATGTTAGGGGCAGGGCAGGGAGGATCTGGGAAGTTTTGTTCTGATCTTATGTGTGCATGCCCAGTATATTGATGGTCTCTGGGAATCTGGGCAATCAGAGGGTTTAGGAAATTCCTACAGGGGGCTGGAGAGAGGGCTCAGCGGTTAAGAACACTGTCTGCTCTTCCGGAAGTCCTGAGTTCAAATCTCAGCAACCACATGGTGGCTCACAACCATCTGTAATGAGATTGAATGCCCTCTTCTGGTGTGTCTGAAGGCAGTTACAGTGTACTTACATATAAAAAAAAAATCTTAAAAAGAAAAAAAAAGGAAATCCCTATGGTGTTGCATTCATCAGCTGTTTGTTGGGTGCCTCCAGTGGTACAAGATGTCCCTTGAACGAGGCAGAATCACGCAACGGAACAGTTCCAGACAGAATGGTGTGCGAAGGAAACGAAGACTGGGTGCAGGTGTGGAAACTGTGAACCTGTTCCCTCTGTCAAGGTGGGGAACAAGAACTTGGTCCCTTCGTGGTTGATGCAATCTTGCCCCTTAGTCAGCCGGGGTCAGATCATCTGTGGAACACACAGCACTGACCCCCAAAGCTCAGATCTCAAGAAATGAGCTCTGGGGCTTAGATGACTTGGCTACAGTTTGAAGGCGGTGAAGGGCAGGGAGGGGCTGGAACTTAGCAGGCCTCTCATCTCCAAATGTGAATGTCTTCTATATCAAGTCTTCAGAATTTTCAAGAAAAGTCAGCATGGAAGAATTAAAAATCAAGTCTGGGTTGAGGTGCACTGCAGCCCACTGTAAAGCCAGTCACCTGCCAACGGAGTTAACAGAACCATCAGTAGTCAGAGGTGATGCTTCCCTGCCCTCCTGGCTCTGTCCTCCAATTTCTTTAAAGCAGTGATTCTCTATAGGGGCGGGTCTGATGCTAAGGTCCTGTTCTCCAATTGGTTCTCTATCTGTCAGTAAAGATAGCCCTGGGCCAATTGGGCAGAAGGTAGGCGGGACTTCCAGGTCCCAATTGGAAAAGAAGATGCAAGGAAGGAGAGGAGGAGGCTTTTTTGTCATGCTTTGGAGAGAGACGACAGCAGCCATGTGAGGTCCCAGGACGAGCTGGGGCCCGTGGCCACTACTACAGGCGGGTGGTTAGGGATGTTTCGCGGGGCCTAGGTGGGACTAGCCACTGAAGTTTAGAGCATGTGGGAGGAGTGGAGATAAAAATATTACTAAAGGCGAGAGATAGTAACGCCCAGCAATTGTGTCCTAAGGCAAGTTGAAAAGGAACAAACTGTTTGTGTATGTCTTTTGTCCGAGAATTTAAGGGAAGCCAGGTAGGGGCTGGTAGTACGGTCACTTCCCGGAGCTAAAGGCAGATAGAGCATAAAACTACACGCAAGCCAGGCAGTGGTGGCACATGCCTTTAATCCCAGCACTTGGGAGGCAGAGGCAGGCGGATTTCTGAGTTCGAGGCCAGCCTGATCTACAGAGTGAGTTCTAGGACAGCCAGGGCTATACAGAGAAACCCTGTCTCAAAAAAGCAAAAAGAAAAAGAAAAAACAAAAAACAAAAACAAAAAAACCTACACGCAACAGTTCTCAGTCTTCCTGATGCTGTGACCCTTTAATGCAATTCCGCATGTTGTGGTGACTCCCAAACATAAAGTTATTTTCGTTGCTACTTAATTCTAATTTTGCTGCTGTTACAAACCATCATGTAAGTATCTTATATGCAGGATATCTAATATGTGACCCTTGTGAAAGGGGTCACTCGATCCGCAAAGGGTCACAACTCACAGGTCAAAAACTGCCGCTTTAAAGCAAACTACTTAAGACACACCCGTAGTCCCAGCACTTGGGGGGCAGGAGCAGGAAGATCTCACATTTGAGGGCAGCTTGGGTTACATTGTGAATCCTAGGCCATCCATGTTTCCATAACAAGGCCCTGTCTTGAAAACTAAACCAAATAAAACAACCCCTTCACTAAAGCCCTTTAATATCCAAAGGAAATTGTATCCTCACCCTCGCCAGAAGACCAGCTTCCTGCAGCCTAGATCATGACTGTGGCTGAGTTGATAGAGTACTTAGTTAGTATGTATTAAGCTCTGACTTTAAATCCAAAATCAAAATAAACTGGGCATGATGGCACAAAACTATAGTTTTAGTCTCTAGGAGGTAAAGTAGGAGATCAGAAGTTTAGGTTTATTCTTGTCTACAGGTGATGAGTTGAAAGCCTGGTGTGCTGGCTAGTCTTCTGATAACTTGACATACGAACAAGGAACCGCAGCTGAGAAGATGCCTTCATAAGGTCCAGCTGTAAAGTGTTTTCTTAATTAGTGATTGGTGGGGGAGGGCACAGCCCACTGCGTGGGTAGTTCATCCTTGGGTTGGTTCTGGGTCCTATAAGAAAGGCTAAACAAGGGAAAGCAAGCCAGTAAGCAGCACCCTTCTATAGCCTCTGCATCAGTTCCTGCCTTCAGGTTCTGGCCCTGCTTAAGTTCCTGTCCTGATTTCCGTCAATGATGGACAGTGATATGGAAGTATAAGCCACATAAACCCTTTCCTCTCTAACTCGTTTTTTGGTCATGGTGTTTGTCATAACAATAGAAACCCTAACTAAGACACCTGGGCTACATGAAATCCTATTTTAAAAATAACAGAACACACACACACACACACACACACACACCAGACTTTAAGGTCAACCCTAGAGCTAGACCTTAAAGATAACCACAATAAAGATACAATGAGAAACAATGCCTCGCTTGAGTGGATGTGTCCCATGCTTCTTACACACAAAGAAATCAGACCTTGCCCCTGACAGTTCAAAGGAAGATCACATTACAAGTAATTAGACATAGAGCCAACCAAAGAACTTTCCTAAAATCATCTTGGAGTTAAAATGGTGGCTGTCCCACCCTTACGGGAAGTGTAGGTCTTTGGGTCACCATTAACGAACGAATGAATCAAGCATTTCCTAGGGAGTAGGTAACCAGACCTGAGATGGGAGGTACCAGGGTCAAAGGAACCAGAAAAGGACTCCTCCCTCTGCCCCCCCCTCCTTTTTCCTTTCCTCCCTCCCTTCCAGACACAGTGTAACCGAATAGAGTCTCTGCCAACAGTCCAATCTCATGGCCCACCTGTGACAATTCTGGCAGTAATGTTTCTGTCTTTCAGTCTATGGGCAGGGTACAGAAAAAGCCAACAAATTACCACCATCATCCTCATCTTTGTCTCCACCACCACCACCATTGGCTACACTCCACAGTCTTGACCTGTCTCCTTTCTCCTGCCCATCACATTTCTTCCCCAAGGTCACATGTGCTTTGGGAAGGAACTCAGGGGCTTCTCAGTCTGTACCAGATGTGCAGTGTCTGCGGTAGTTCCTGCTGCAGGACTATAAGTGTTCAATATGTCCAAATTGAAACAGAAGAATAGGCGTGTACTCAAAGGGTCCTGGGCAGGACTGGAAATGTGTCATCCAGCCAGCTGTGGGTGGGAAGCCTCTCTTCTACTTAATGGTCAGTGGATACCAGACAGAGTCTTGTATACAGGGACTCTGTGATCTGCCATTCTCTACTTGGATAGGTGTTTCTAGGCATAGTTGGATCCAGCTAGCCTTTACAACCTGATTTCCAGCTGTGCACACAGATCCAGTGGGACCCAGCCAGTCACCAGGCCAAGAGGCATCGAGGAGAGAGTGCCCCCTGGTGGTGCTAGAGAGAAAGACGGGTTCCTAGGGACTTAGAATTTATTTAAAACCTTAGGGAGGTCCAATCTGGCCCCCTCATTTTCCTTATGTGGAATATGAATTTCAGAGAAGCAAAACCCTCCAGGTAAGATCACTAGATTACTGATTCAATTTTCCAATGAACAACAAATACTTAAAAACCAACAAGAACAAGTGCAGCTGCCTCTCATTTGCTAGGATGTCTACTAAAAAAATGGCTTGTTGGTTCCTGAGGGTCACACTAAACTGTGTGTTTTTGTGGTAATTGTAGCAACACTCTAAGCTCAGCCACTGAATTTATATCTGAGTTGGCCCTGCAACCCAGGTGATTCTGAATGCATAGCAACAATGAGGAACCCTTCTCACCCCTGCCACAACAGAAAAGTCCAAGGGGCTAAGGACAAGTCTAACGGGTATAAAAGGGTCATTGTCAGTCTTGAGTGGGGGGATGGGCATATGGTTCCTGGTGAAACTTAGCACAAAGTGAAGTTCAAGTGTCCTTTGACTACAAGGTTGCTGAACCCCAGTGCATCTTAAATGCAAGGTAAAAATCCACAGCAAACTAAGCCCAAGGAATTTGGTTAATGCTTTTAAAAGAGAGTTGAATACAAAGTTTAGCTCACTTGTTTGTTTGGAAGCCACTCAAGAAGGGCTAGGGGGTTAGCCCAATAGTAGAGTGCTCATTTAGAGAAGGGGCCTGGGATTGCTAAGCAACAGCATCAAAACAAAACAAAATGCTATCTTACTATATTACTCTTTGATGGGCACAGCACTGCACAGTGAAGTCTCAGCACTCAGGAAGCAGGATTGTGAGTTCAAATCCAGCCAGGGCTACATAGGAGACCCAGTGGCCAATCTCAGTTGTCAACTTCAGGTCTAGAATCACTTGAGAGACAGGGCTCTGGGCACATCCATGGGATTCTCTTGATTAGGTTAAAGAGATGTGAAGACTCACTGTCCAGGATAGTTTTATGCCAACTTGACATAAGCTAGAGTCATTTGAAATGAGAGAACCTCAAATGAAACAAATACCTCCATAAGATCCAGCTGTAGGGCACTTTATCAATTAGTGATTGATGGGGGAGGTCCCAGTACACTCACTGTGGGTAGTGTTATCCTTGGGCTGGTGGTCCTAGATTCTTTAAGAAAGCAGGCTGAACATGCCACGAGGAGCAAGCCAGCGAATTCTGTGACCTCTGCATCAGTTTCTGCCACTAGGTTCCTGCTCTGACTTTGAGTTCCTGTTTTGATGAGCAGGAACTTAAATGATAAACAGTGATGTAGAAGTGTAAACCAAAACCCTTTCCTCCCCAACTTGCTTTGGTCATGGTTCTGTCATAGCAATATTAACCTAAACTAAGATACTCAACAGTAATGGGTGGCACCATTCCCTAGGCTAGGATCCTGTAAAGGATAGACATTCACTGCTCTCTTCTTCCTGACTGGGGATAAAATGTGACTAGTCCCTTTAGGCCCCTGCTGACTTCTCTGCCATAATGGACTGTAACTATGAGCCAAGAGAAACCTTTTCTTACTTACTTTGGTTTTATCAGCATATTTTATCACAGCAATAGGAGAAGATACTGAAAAAGAGCTGGGTCTTGTGGCTACTTCCTCCAACATTCTTTTTCGGAACCTAACGAAACTTACAATTATAGTCCCTAAAGCAGCGTGGTGGTCCCTCCTTCTCTGCCCGAGTCTTGGCCATGGTGAGCCCCTGTAGGAGCTGTCAGAAATGGTCACTACTGTCAAAATGGCGGCACTGCGTCATTTCCTCAGCCTGCAGCCATCACAGGATCTGTCCACAGTGGCTACCCTTTCCTGCTTCAGCCTACAGCCTTGGTGAAATACTAGTGCAGGATCCGTCCCACAGGAGCTGTCTACAGTAGCAGCACCTCCTCTCCAGCCCCCCATCCCCACCCCCCCAGCAGCTCCACAGAGATGGTGCCTCAGCAAAAGCCAAATGCAGCCTGGAAGGACTTTCCACCCTTAACCCATGGCCCCGATTCAGGGAAAAGCGGGTGAAAAAAGCCACCAATCCCTGAGCAGGAAACCCACCAATCCCTGAACAGCTAACCCATTAATCCCTGAACAGGAAACCAACAAATCCCTGAACAGGAAAACCCACCAATCCTTGAACTCCTCAAGCTCATGACTTGAAATCCCACCAATCCTCACTCTGGAAATCTCTGCCTTGAAAAGCTTCACCCCTAAGAAATTCTATAAAAGCACTGTTCTTTGTCCAATTTTTGCTGCCCATTTCCGTGAGCAGAGGGCAGCCGTTCCTGGGTTTGTCCCTCCACACACTGGACCCGTCAATAAGTCTCTTTCATGAGATTTATTGCCTGGAGTGACTGAGAAGATGCAAAGAATAGCGGCTGAAGTTCCTGAGCTCAGCTGGGGACAGCATCCTCTGGGAGCTGCAACGCCTCTGCTGAGGAGGCGTCCTCAGAGCCGTGTGGCTCCTGAGCTCCCATGTCTCAGGATGCCCTTCCCTTGGGACAATGTCCCCCTCACAGCTGTATGGTTCCTGGACACTCCCTCCTTCCCCCCTCCCCCCGCCCCGAGTCTCAGGATGCTCTTCCACTGGAATACTTTCTCCCCTCAGAGCTGCGTGGCTCCTAGGCTTCTGAGTCCCAGAATACCCTCCCACCCAGGCAGAAACACTTACAATAATGCCCAGGAAACTGAAAAGTACAAGACTCAGAGACCCTTCCTCAAGGTTATAGCAGCAAAGAACAGCTACTGGAGAAGACACTTGAGGAGCTGCCTGCAACTTAGGCATACAGCTTCAGGGATGCTGCTGTTGTGAGCTGTCACTCATGGCAAGATGGGCTCTTTAGGGATGCGGTTGTTTTTCCGTTACCCATGTGACCCCAACTAAGCTGGACTTGGGTGGAGCCATTTTGTCTATTGTTAATTCCCTAGCTTGAGTAAATAGACCTTTGAAAGGTGTTTTTTCAGGAAAAGTCACACAGCAGCAGCTGGGTATGGAGTCCTATGGGTAAAGGTACTTGCTTCACAAGTGCAAAGACTTGATTCTATAGCATAGCAAAGGAAAAAAAGAAAAAAGTTAAACAAAGAGCCATAGAGGTATGCAGGCGGTGAGACCCCGAGAGAGCTGGACTGACTAGTCTTTTGAAGGCCTTCTAGTTTCTACAGACTCTGCCACAGCTTCCTAGAAGGTCCCAGAGGGTAGTGCAGTCACTATTGGCAGTCTTAATTGCCAAGCTTACTGAGCACTACCACGAGAAACCAGAAGGGGGCAGGCTGTCCTCAGGAATGGACTTCGCAGATGCTCAGCTCAGGGTGAGTAGCAGCATGAACTGTGGCCTTTTAGAACCTTGTGGGAATCATTGGCACTGTGGCATCGCTCAGTACACTGCTACACGGGTGAAGAAACTGAGTCTCAGAAAGAAGAGGTGTGACACAGCTTACTACCCACACTTCATGACACTGTCAGAATCCCCCCTAGAGAGAATCACAGAGATCCCTGGACCCTGGGGGAACAGGCCACACCTCCAGCTCTCAGCTAAAGGATAGCTGAAGAGGAGGCTGTGGCCTCGAGCTGGAGCCTGGCTGCCGACCTCAGAAGAGACCATAGCTTGCCCAGGTGCAATGGGAGAAGCCTGGAGCCTCACCTCTGACGCAAATGCAGGCATGAAGAGGAAGATCACATGATGACAGCCAAGCCACCTCCAATTCCCAGCCTCAGATTTTCTTTCAGTATTGAAAATACCTCACAAAGGGAGAGCTACTGGACAGAAAACCCCACACTGTGCAGATGGCTGTGAACAAATTGACATTCACTATTTCTTGTATATATTTTAGGTAATGTACTAATATTACATGATAAGAATAAAATGACGTGGGCTGGCGAGATGGCTCAGCAGGTAAGAGCACTGACTGCTCTTCTGAAGGTCCTGAGTTCAAATCCCAGCAACCACGTGGTAGCTCACAATCACCCATAATGAGATCTGGCACCCTCTTCTGGTGTGTCTGAACACAGCTACAGTGTACTTATATATAATAATAAATAAATCTTTGGGTTGAGCAGGGCCAACTGGAGTGAGTGGGGTTGGTCGGAGTGAGTAGAGGTCCTAAAATTCAATTCCCAACAACCACACGAAGGCTCACAACTACAGTGTACTCATATACATAAAATAAATAAATCTTTAAAAAAGAATAAAATGGGCCGGGCGTGGTGGCGCACGCCTTTAATCCCAGCACTTGGGAGGCAGAGGCAGGCGGATTTCTGAGTTCGAGGCCAGCCTGGGCTACAGAGTGAGTTCCAGGACAGCCACGACTACACAGAGAAACCCTGTCTCGAAAAAAAAAAAAAAAAAAAAAAAAAAGAATAAAATGATGTAAGCAACAATCCATCTATCTATCTATCCATCCATCCTTACTTACACTGTACATTTATATTACACAGTAGAATGGAGCATATTCAAGAAAGGAAGCAAACAGAAGCCACTGTTAGGGAAACTTGCAGATATTTCAAATACCCACTCAGTGTGTGTATGTGTGTGTGTGTGTGTGTGTGTGTGTGTGTGTGTGTGTGTGTAGATCAGAGAAAAACTTGAGGGGGTCAGTTTTATCCTTGTACCATGTATGTCCTGGGGATCAAATCCAGGACTTGCTGGCATGTGCCTTTATCCAGTGACCCTTCTGGTTTCCTTCCTTCCTTCCTTCCTTCCTTCCTTCCTTCCTTCCTTCCTTCCTTCCTTCCTTCCTTCCTTTCTTTCTTTCTTTCTTTCTTTCTTTCTTTCTTTCTTTCTTTCTTTCTTTCTTTCTTTCTTTCTTTCTTGTTTTTTTGAGACAGGGTTTCTCTGTGTGTAGCACTGGCTGTCCTGGAACTCACTCTATAGACCAGGCTGGCCTCAAACTCAGAAATCTGCCTGCCTCTGCCTCCCAAGTGCTGGGATTAAAGGCATGCGCCACCACACCCGACACTGACCCTTCTGTTTTAAGACAGAATGTCTTGTAGCCCAGGCTGACCTTGAACTCTGTGTTGATGACCCTGAACTTCTGATCCTCCTGCCTCCACCTTCTGAGTACTGGGATTACTGTCGTGTCCCATCATGCCTGGTTTATGTTATTTTGGGCACTGTTGTTACATGCTGGACAAACACTCCATCAATTGAGCCCTAACCCAGCCCTTTGTTTGTCTTATTCTATAACCCAGGCTGCCGTGGAACTCTACTATGTACCCAGGCTGGCCTCAAACTTGCTGCAATTCCCCTGCTTCAGCCCCCTGAGTTCTGAGATCACAGCTATGAAACATCACACCTGGGTGGTGTATTTGCTTTAAAATGTGACCCGTCACATCTCTTAAGTGGTGGCTTTTGTGTGTCTCCTTCTTTGTGGGGACTTTACTGTGTGACACAAACATTTAAAGCTGTCCCTACTGGTTGCCACAAATGCCCCGTGCTGTAGAGCAGGTTGCAGAGAGCAGCGTACACACACATTTCCACATAGAGCAGGCTTTCCTCCGGATGGATCCCTGCAAATGGAGTTGCTGGTCAAAGAGCAGGCAAGTGCTCCATCCTCGGCAGACAACGCCAAGTTGTCTTTCAAATATGCCAATTTCTACTTCCTCTTCAGGTGTCTGAGAAGCCATCTTCCTCCCGGGGAAAGGAATCACCCATCCATCTCTGCCGCTTCTTCTTCGTTTCTTTCTTCATGTGTATTGCGTGTGATACGCATGCATGTTCACATACGTATGGGTACTTGTGCGTGTACGCCGTGTATGTGTGGAGGCTTGAGAGAGTGACGTCAAGGATGCTCCTTGATCTCTCTTCCAGCTTGTTCTTCTAGGCAGAGTCTTTGAGTCAATCCCACAATTTGAGGCTACGGAGAGTCTTGCTAGCCAGCTTGCTCTGGAGATGGTGGTGTGTCTTGGACAGGTGGGTCTCCATGTCTGCCTGGCATTTGTGGGGATTCTGGGAATCCAAATTCTGGTGCTTTTACTTGGGCAACAAGACCACTGAGCTGGGCAACCTTGGACTCAGATAGGCTGGCTGGTGCCCAGAGGTCTTTGTATCTGTCCTGGAAAGGGGGAGGAGCTCACACGGGCTTTTTTTCCTTTCCTTCCTCCTTCCCTTTATGCCCCTCTCCTTCCCAAGGAAAGAGTGGAAAGGCAGGAGGCTGCTGTAGAACAGCCCTCCACCTGAACCTGCCCCAGTCCCTCCTCCAAGGCCCCTAGCCATCTTCCCACATGCTGAACAAGTCCTGGCCTCCCTCCCGGGGTGCCCATGTGGTGTCTGAGATAACATCTTATCAAGTCCTTTGCCAAAAAAGCCTGCCTTTTTCTGCCCCTGGAAGGAATTAGTTTCACTTGTTCTGAAGGAGTCTCTGCATGCTCTCTCTCCTTCTGCCAAGAAACCTGAGAGGCCCTGGATTCCTCTGCACCTGGATGCAGACTCTGTCAGTTTAATCTGCCCAGCTCCTTCCAAAGGGCTTGAGAAGATGGGGCTGCGAGCTACTTAAAGGCTTAGGGAGGAGAGTGAGGGAGCGTCTGCCTGCATTTGGCTAGGCCTCTTGGGATGAAAGACCTGTGGAGAAGGGAGTGTTTACTGGGCTCAGCGGTTACTGAAGGGGCCAGAGATCCCCTGGGGCTGCTCAGAGGTGACCCACCAGCCAGATCACCAAAGATGCTGAGCAAGACAATTTCCACTCTGAGTTCTCAGAGCTGGAAGGCAAGTGTTGTTTGGGGAGGAGATCAGAGCTGCTACACTTCATACAATCCCAGAGGATACTGTTTGCTCGGAGTGGTGGCCCCCTCCCACAGGCTCATAGTGGTTGCCATGACCACAACACTGAGCCGGCAGGAGTCGTCTCACTGTGGTTTTGTTTGTTTTGTTTTTTTTTTAAGCTTAATTTATTTATTTTTTTAAATTTTTGTTTCATGTGTTATGGGTGTCTTGTCTGCATATGTCTGTGCACCATGTGAGTGCCCGGTGCCTGCAGAGGCCAGGAGAAGGCACTGGATTGCGGGAGATGAAGTCACAGGCAGTTATAGTGAGTCATCCCACTTGGTTGTTCAGAGCTGAACTCAGGTTCTCCGGAAGAGCAGCAAACACTCTGTTTGTTTGTTTTTTTCAAGACAGGGTTTCTCTGTATAGCCCTGGCTCACCTGGAACTCACTCTGTAGGCCAGGCTGGCCTCGAACTCAGAAATCTGCCTGCCTCTGCCTCCCAAGGGCTGGGATTAAAGGCGTGCGCCACCACCGCCCAGCTAGCAAACACTCTTTTTTTTTTTTTTTTTTTTTGGTTTTTCGAGACAGGGTTTCTCTGTGTAGCCCTGGCTGTCCTGGCACTCACTTTGTAGACCAGGCTGGCCTCGAACTCAGAAATCCGCCTGCCTCTGCCTCCCGAGTGCTGGGATTAAAGGCGTGCGCCACCACGCCCGGCTTAGCAAACACTCTTAACTGACACATTTCTCCATTTCCTTAAATGTCTTTTTTGATAATTATTAATCTCTGTACCTGTTTGTCTCTCCGTGCACACAAACTCACATGCGTGCATGTATAGGAAGGTCCACATCTCTGTATGAAGAGGCAAGAAAGGAACACACAGTTCCTAGAAGCTGGAGTTACAGGTATGTGTGGGCCAAGAAGCAAGAACCTCCAGGAGGTTCAGAGGAAAGAGACGTTCCTTCACCCATACAACCCTGGAAACGTTCAAAATACCTGCCCTTTATTCATCAATGACTAACCGGATGGGGTTACAGCAAATGGCTGACATCTCTGCTCTGGGAGGTGGAGACAGAATGATCAGGAGTTCAAGATCCAGGCTGGCAATGTAGCTCAGCTGATAAAGCACCTGTCTAGTGTGCAGGAAACCCTGCGTTCCCTCCAGGTCCACATAAACCAGTCATGGTGGTGCACACTGGGAATCTCAGCACTTGGGAAGTGGAGGCAGGAGGATCAAAACTTCCAGGTCATCCTCTGCTACAAAGTGAGTTCAAGGCCAGCCTGGGATCCTTGAGACTGTTGAGAACAAACAAAGACCAACTAAGGTCATCCAAAGCTTACCCCTACCCCCACCGCAGGAGAGACTGGTTTCGTATGGAAGTAGCTCTAGAGGTAGGAAATTCCTGGAGGTGAATGAAGGCTGGTGGTGTTGCAACCGGGATCTTGGGGGTCTCTGCTTGGGTAGCAGAGTGGGAGGGAAGCACAGGCCTGCTCCCCGTCTCTTTCCGCCTCTGCCCATCTCACTTTGCCTTGGGCTAATCTCTAACCTCAACTACAAGACCTGTTTGCACACCACCAAACAAACAAGACAGCAAACAAAGAGCTGTGTGTGCGGCTGTAACCAGTCCCGCAGGTGGCTGGGGTGTATCGGAAAAGCAGCACCGGGCACTGGTACAGATGGCATTTGGGAAGCAGTGGGGTGAGGGCTACTCTCCCGACTGCCCTGGGCCACCCTGATCCCTACCCCTGAGGTGGTCACAGTGTGCATCAGAGGCGGGCCAGGGATGGGTTACACGGGCTGAGCACCTGCCCACTCCTCTTGTCCTCCCGAAGTTGGGTGTGGGTGACCCCAGGCTACCTAAAGTGTGTGACCAGCTGGAATGATCTGGAAACTGGTGAGTACAGCTGGACTCAGAGATCCAAGTGTAAGCCTGGAGCTGGTCACACACCCTACTCCCTGGAGTCAGGCCTGGCAACCCCTGCAAGGAACTTAGTAGGTCACTTGTGCGCTGCCCCTTCCCCCCTCAGGCTTGTCTTTTCCTCTGCAGCCACAAGGAAGGAGGGGAGAAGCCTGCAGAACCGGGCAGCTGGCCTGCTGCAGGTACCTCTGGGGTGCACAGTATTTTCCCTTCCTGTCTCCCTGGTTAGAGCCTAGAAGCTTCTCCAAGCTTAGGACAGGTACTTTCTAGTACCTTGTTGGAAGAAGTGTGTCACTGGGGCAGACTCTGAGAGCTCAAAGACTTGCATCAATTGGAGCTTGTGCTCTCAGCTTCCTGCTGGTGGTTTAAAATGTGAACTCTCGGCTTGTTGCTCTGGACACCATGACTGCCTGTCATGGTGCCCTGCTTCCCCACTGTGATGGTAAAGGACTTATCCCTTCCTCGGTCACAGCAGTAGAAAACTTAACTAAAACAATCCAGACTTATCTGGGACAGCCGGATCAGCTGCATTGGCAGAAATCCAAGGTAGGGGTTGTAGAAGGTTAAAGGAGACCACGACTGCATGCTTTCCCTTAAAAGTCATAATCTAGGGCTGGGATGGGGCTCAAATGGCAGAGTATTTGACAAGTACCCACAATGCCCCAGGCTTGATCCCTATCACCCCAAATCCCATTTATTTTGTCTGTCTCTAAGGAGACTTTAGTTACCCTTGAACTCAAAATCCTCTTGCCTTGGTTTCTAAGTGCTGGGATTACAGGCACACACCACCCACACCTGGCTCCTTACATTCTGTGGGTACTCAAATTCCAAAGCACACCGAGTAAAATTCGCTCTGTCCAATGTGACTCCATATCAACCAATGTCTAAAATTAGACAGTAACCGGGGTCTAAGAACCACAGTTCTTTTTTTCTTAAATTTTATGTGCGTGTATTCAAGCATGCACTCATGCGTGCATGTCTGTGTACCTGTGTTTTACTTGGAGTGCATACACTCAGAGGACAGCTCTGTTGAATCTGTTTGGTTCTTCCACCACTGTGTGGGCCCCAGGTATCCAACTCAGGTCTGCAGGTTTATCCAGCAAATGTCTTTACCTGCTGAGCCATCTCACTGGTTTGAGGTGCAGTTTTTACTTTGTAAAAAAAGTTTTATTTATTTATTTATTTATTTATTTATTTATTTATTTATTTATTTATTTTTGTTTATATGAGTACACTGTAGCTGTCTTCAGACATACACCAGAAGAGTGCATCAATTCCTAGCAATTGAACTCAGGACCTCTGGAAGAGCAGTCAGTGCTCTTAACCATTGAGCCATCTCTCCAGACCCAGTTTTTACTTGTTCTGCACAAGACCTGCTGGGTTCTTCCTTGTGTACAAGATCATTGAGCCTGGAAAGAGAAGAGCCACGACACCCCATGTCTTCTCTCTTGTGTGCTCACTCCCCATACAACAGCATCTTAGATCTAGAGGACACCCTCCCCTGCTCTCCCCCACTTTCCTCCTGCTTCCCCATACACTTCTTTCACATCCGTGCTCACCTGTGGTCTGTGGGCTTTAGTCATTGGACTTGTTAGACTGGCTTCTGGTGTCAGGAGTTCTACTGGGTCGATTGTGCAGCACCTTTGTACCAAGCCCCTGTGAGTCTGTTGGTCAGTCTCTCTCTGCTTCTTGATCTATGGAGATGTGAGAAAGGGACCACTACCATAGCCATGAGCATCTGCTGCCACCATACCTTCCCCACCATGGTAGATAGTATCCCCTTAAACCATGGCCCAAGTACATTCTTCCTTCCTTAAGGGAATCAATCCCTGGGTCATGGACTGTTGTGAGGATTATATGAAATTTGGCACGCAGAATGCCTGTATTCAGTCACTGCAGTCCACTGGTGGCCATTATTATGACTGATACAAGGGAGGAAGAAGACCTGATCATGAAAGATCTCAAGGGTATGTCCGTCATCTTTCCACCACTGTGACAAAATGCCAAAGGAGGAAAGGTTTATTGGAGTTGAAGTTTTCATCCTGAAGTTACTTGGGTCTGTGGCATCTGTAACCAAATGTGTGTGTGTGTGTGTGTGTGTGTGTGTGTGTGTGAGAGAGAGAGAGAGAGAGAGAGAGAGAGAGAGACAGAGAGAGAGAGAGACAGACAGAGACAGATAGAGACAGAGAGAGCATCACTGTGGAAGCATGTGACTGCCAGGAAGGAGAGAGGGAGAACGAGAGAGAGAGAGACAGAGAGAGACAGAGAGAGAGAGAGAGAGAGAGACAGAGAGACAGAGAGACAGAGAGACAGAGAGACAGAGAGACAGAGAGACAGAGAGACAGAGAGACAGAGAGACAGAGAGACAGAGAGAGACAGAGACAGAGAAAACAGCACTGTGGAAGCATGTGATGGACGAAGTCTGCCAGGAAGGAGAAAGGGAGAGAGAAAGAGAGAGAGAGAGAGAGAGAGAGAGAGAGAGAGAGTCCTGAGAGCATGCTCCGTGGATCCACTATATTGACCAGGCCCCCTTCTAAGTCTCCAGTACTTTCCCATAGCCCATTACAAGATGCACTAGCCTGTAAGTGGGTGGACCCTGAGGGCTTGTGGAGCTTGGAGTCCTCAGGACAAACCCAAGTACTTTCCCAAGGCATAGGAGCTGGCACCCAGGCCTTAGCGCATTGCCTTGGGGTAGTGGGAAGATTTAGTTCTAAACCATAGTGGAGGGGGTGGGGGGTGGCTTTTCTTTGTTTTGAGTTTTTGCTTTTGAAATGAGATCTCACGTAGCCTAGACTGGCCTCAAACTTGCTATGTAGCCAAACTTCTAATCCTGCTGCCTCTGCCTCATGAATGATGATGTGGATTCTAGCCATCTGCCCCACCATGCCTGGTGACTTTCCGAGGAGTGACTTTCTCGTGTTCACCCTAAAGAACGGATCAGGATCTGTGGTGGGAAGATGTCATTAGACACATGGAAGGGCTTCTCTAGAACCCTTAGAGGAGGAATGAGCTTTGGGGTATTCAGGGGGAGCCACTTGGAGAGGTGTCATAGAGGGGACTGTCTTCAGATGCAGCCTAGAGAAGCTGTGTGAGCCTGGGCTTTTACTCCTGGCGGGAGCCTTGGGGGTGGGGTGGTTCAAGCAGCTGCAGTCCCAGTAGCTCACAGGGAGCCATCAAGTCTCTAGGCATTTGAGTTCTGACACGCCTAGCCTGGGATCTCTTCCAGCACTCAGCCTCCAGCCCCAGAGCTGGCTGTCAGTCACTCAGCTGGAGCAGAGGAATTGGTCTGGACCCAGAATGGCTCTGAATCCTGTGGTGGAAACCCTCGGAAGTGTCTTCTCGGGGGCCGAGATCCCAGCATGCACTGCAGAGCATCCAGTAACAACCGTTGACAGTCTTTGCATCTGTTGGGGGCTGACTGCGTGGGACACACAGTTCCATACTGTCATCTGCGGCACTTAGTATTTTAGGAACATTGACTCAGACAATCAGATCCTTGGCTTCGACAGAAATGAATTTCAGGTCAAGCCAGTGTGGAGTAGAGTTGGAAGTGGTTAAAAACATTTTAATAGAGATTTTTTTAAATGCAAGGGTTCAATCAAGGGTTGAGAGAGAGAGAGAGAGAGAGAGAGAGAGAGAGAGAGAGAGAGATATGCTTAGAGAATAAAACACTTCAAATGTCGATATGCGCTTTTCCTGGGGTTGGGGGGGGGGGGAAACTGTCTTACTCACTTGAAAAGAGGGAACCTCAACGAACAAGTGCCCACATTAGATTGTCCTTTAGGCAAGGTTTCACTCAGGGGGCATTCTCTTGATGAGCGATAGTGGAAGGACCCAGTTCATTGTGGTTGGTGCCACTCCTGGGCAAGTAGTCCTGGGTGGTATACGTAAGTAGACTGAGCCAGGTAGTGGTGGCTCATGCCTTTTAATCCTGGCACTCAGGAGGCAGAGGCAGCCAGATCTCTCTCAAGTTTGAGGCTAGCCTGGTCTACAGAGTGAGTTCCAGGACAGCTAAGGTTACACAGAGAAACTCTGTCTCGGAAAATTAGAGAGAGAGAGAGAGAGAGAGAGAGAGAGAGAGAGAGAGAGAGAGAGAGAGAGAGAGAGAGAGAGAGAGAATGCGAGAGAGAATGCGAGAGAGCAGACTGAGCAAGCCATGGAGAGCAAGCCAGTAGGCAGCAGGCCTCCATGGCCCCTGCTCCAACTCCTGCCTCCGGGCTCTTTGTTCCACTTGAGTTTCTGTCTTGGTTTCACTCAGCAAAGGACATGATTGCCATTTGTAAAGCACACAAGCCCCAGACTCCTCAAGTGTTTTATCACAGCAATAGAAAGGACCCTGGCTCTGCAGGGAGGTGACTATACACCAGAGAGTCTGTGAGATTGGCCATCTCTGATTTGAGACACCTAAAGCTTATGAAATCACAGAATTACAGGGTGACCCACTGGGTGACAGCTAGTGGGTAGGGTCCCTTTGTCCTGTCACACAAGAATTGGAACCCCCTGAGGCTTCCTTCCTGCCATGGAGCCAAGATGGTGACCCTGGTGAATGCTTTTCTCCCAAGGAGAAACACTGTATCAGTAAAGATGGTGGCCAAGCCCCTGTGGTACCTGCATTAGTTACTTTGTTTTTGTGGTTGTTGTCACAAAATACCTGACAAGAAGCAGTTTAAGGAAGGAAAGGTTAGTTTGGGCTCAGAGTGTGAATGTATGACTCATACAGCAGGAGAGTCATGGGGATCCTAGCACGAGGGCTGGGAAGGGCAGAGGTGAGTGCTGGCGTGTAGCTTACCTTCCCCATTTGATTCAGTCCAGGACCCCAGCCCATGGGCTGGTGTCGCTCACACTCAATGGCTGTCTTCCTTCCTCAGTTAGATCTTTCTGGCAATACCATCTCAGACGTGCCAATTCTGAATACAGCAAAGATGGCCATCAAGGCTAACTAACCTAGCGCCCACAATTTAGAAAGTTCTAGAAAAGCCGGGCGTGGTGGCGCACGCCTTTAATCCCAGCACTCGGGAGGCAGAGGCAGGCAGATTTCTGAGTTCGAGGCCAGCCTGGTCTACAGAGTGAGTTCCAGGACAGCCAGGGCTACACAGAAAAACCCTGTCTCGAAAAACCAAAAAAAAAAAAAAAAAGAAAGTTCTAGAAAAACTTTACGAAGCTACGAAGCGTGGAAAATGGAGGAATGACAAACAGCAAAGGCACCTGCCACTCAGATTCCTCATCATGGCACCGCTTGACAGGGGCCAAGTTCAGAAAGAGAAGGAAACCCCGCCTTCTACACAGGTTCAGAAACTGAGGCCCCGGGGAGGCAGGCAGAGGGGCTTACTGAATATCACCTTGAGAGAGGGTCAGATTTAAGGACTATGTATTTTCAGTTTCAGACCAAGATTGGTTTGTATTATAGTATGCTGGGGTTTTTTAATGATGTAAGAGAGATGATTCAAAGATACAGACAATTGGTGTTCGGTGACGTTGCTTACTGATTTTCATATCTCCCTCTGAAAGTAGAGGGAACATTTTCCTCTGCCTTCGGGAACCCACCTGGCCTTGCTTTCCACCCCACACCCTGGGCTGGGCAGGATGAGGCAGAGCTCAGCTCTGTTCCTCAGGAAGGTGTGCCTGGCTTCCGGATGCCAATCAAGAACACATGACCTGTCCTAAAGTCTTCCTTGAGGATGCCTTCTTCAGACTCCTATAGGAAGCCCGGCTAGAGCTAGCCCAGGAACCAGATGCCACAATGCCACCCACAGGGCCTGACTTGTGCAGCCAGGAAAACAATCTACCTGTGTGTTGTCCTATTTCAAATTCCAGGATCTCAGCTTGTGCCTTTAACCTGAGTGTTGGCACAACCCATGGCTTGTCAAATCCTCCTCTAGAGAGATGAGTTAGTTCATCAGGAGGCTGACGCCCTGTTGCTGAGCGGTGGTGGTGGGGCAGGCGAACGGCTTTTCTTTCTCTCCTCACACTTTCAGTTTACTTGTTAAGTAGACAGTCATGGTTGACCCTTGGTCCAGGGCTAGGAATCAAACCCAAGATACCCAGGCCCCTTATTACCACATGAGGAAGTGTGTAGTCACTGAAGATGTCTTAGGAGATGTGTGAGGAGTGACAAGTCCAGTCTCATGAGTGGTCTTTTCGAGGTAGACACTGGGTTAGCATGAAACAGGCTTTATATTTTATAGTCTGTCTTCCCTCCCTCCCTCCCTCCTTTCCTTCCTTCCTTCCTTCCTTCCTTCCTTCCTTCCTTCCTTCCTTCCTTCCTTCCTTCCTTCCTTCCTTCCTCCCTCCCTCCCTCCCTCCCTCCCTCCCTCCCTCCCTCCCTCCCTCCCTTCCTTCCTTCCTTCCTTCCTTCCTTCCTTCCTTCCCTCCCTCCTTCCCTCCCTCCCTCCCTCCCTCCCTCCCTCCCTCCCTCCCTCCTTCCTTCCTTCCTTCCTTCCTTCCTTCCTTCCTTCCTTCCTTCCTTCCTTCCTTCCTGTTGAGTGTTTCTCTGTATCTCAGGCTGTCCCAGAACTTGCTCTGTAGACCAGGCTGGCCTTGAACTCACAGAGATCATGCCTGCCTCTGAGGCCTCCCACGTGCTGGGAGCAAAGGCGTGCGCCACCATGCTTGGCCTACTTTTTAAAGTTATTACAAAACCCTGTGAGGCTCTTTCCTTTTGCCCTGTTCAGTGCGCAAACTTACTGCTGACCTGAGGTTGGACACAGTGGGGAGAGATTCATGATGGGTTGGAGGTTGTGAGAGCTGGAAGCCCTGTGGCTTTGAGAGGTGTATGTGAGCGCCCTCTAATCTCAGACATTTCCCCAGAGCTGTCTCTGCTGTCCAACCTACCTCCCTATAGCTAGGTGAGCCTTGGAATGGGTCTCAGAGATGATCCACATCAATCTTCGTGGGGTAATCTTTTGGGGAAACTGAGGACACAGCTTAGGGTTGGGCATCCTTGGGCTTGTCATTTCATGGTATACCTCAGGGTGGTGACTTTCTGGAGGGATGTGAGGTAAGGTTGGTGAGAAAGGCAGGGACTAGCCTGAGCCTCTTGGTCTCTGGAGGAGCCTAGACTTGAACTCTGAGCTATCGAGTGCACTTTGGGGGCTGTAGAAGAGAGTTAGTCTTGCTGGATGGGACACAGACCTGGGAAGCCTTCCCTGCCAGGGCATTCAGCCTCTGCCATCTGACTGACCAGTCCCAACGCAGCTTTGGGAAAGCCCAGCAGCAAAGTGGGGAGGCCTGAAACTGGGAGGAACAATGGCCCACGCCCATAATCCTAGCATTTGGGAGGCTCAGAAGGGGGATGGTCACAAGGTCAAGATAAGTCTGAGCTACAAAGTAAGCCCCTGTCTCAAAACAAAAAGTAAAACCAATGGACGAACCTCTCCAAACAAACAGACAAGACCCAGATAAATGAGAAGACAAGAAGTCCATGGGGCTGTTTTCCATCCCTGGTTTTTAGAAGATTCTCTTGGAGGTGTGTGTGTGTGGGGGGGGTGGGGGTGGGGAATCAAAACTCCAGATTTCAACATCTGTACTTTCTTTCCAGGAATCTTCTCGGCCAGCCATGCTTCGGTGGTGTAACCTTGGACAAGCAGCAGCTTCTCTGGGTCTCCCATCCTTATTCACAAAGGGGGGAAATAATTTTTTTCTAAGTTTAGTTTCGTGACACCTATACATGCCCCCTAATCCCAGCATATGGGAGGCAGAGACAGGAAGATTAAAATTCTAGGCTAGCCTAGGCTACATAGTGAGGTTGTACTTTAAAAAAAAAAAAAAGGTTCCTATACCAGGTGGGGGTAGTACACACCTTTAATCATGGGTGGCAGAGGCAGGTGTATCTCTCTGAGTTCGAGGCCAGCCTGGTCTACAGAGAGAGTTCTAGGACACCCAGGGCTACAAAGAGAAACCCTGTCTCAAAAACAAAACAACAACAAACAAAACAAAACAAAGTAAGCAGACAATGAAACAAAAAATGGTCTCCGAGTATCTTCATCTGTGTGATCTGTTGTCAATCTTGGGGCTTACTTTAGTCTCTACCATTACTTAGCTCCAAATAAATTATCTTGCTTCCTTTGAAAAAAGAAAAGAAGAGAAGAGAAGAGAAGAGAAGAGAAAAGAAAAGAAAAGAAAAGAGAAAAGAAAAGTCAAGTCAGCGGTTAAGGATAAGTACTAAGCTTGCAGAGAACCCAAACTTAGTTCCCAGCACCCACATCAGGACGCTCACAATCACCTGTAACTCTAGATCCAGGGAGTCTACTGCCCCCTTCTGGCCTCCATGGGTACTGCACTTACTGCACACATGTCCTACTTCCACCCCCACTTGGGAAAAAAGCTCAGCTCTTTCACTAAAAGGAGTTGAGAGGATTAAATGAACCGTGTATATAAACATGTTTACAAAGTAATACAGTGGGGTTAGGCATGATGGTTCATGTCGGTAATTGTGTGATTTCAGCCTGGTCTACATGAGACCCTACCCCCACCTCCAGTATAAAACAGTGGTTTGATACTTGGGCCCTGGAATCACACAAACTCAGTTCTGCTGTTACTTAGCCGTATGACTCAGAGAAAGCCACTTAACCTTTCTGTGGCTTAGTTTTTCCGTCAACAAAATGGATTTAATACAAGTTACAACCTCAACGGAATGTGGAGGAAATTAAAGGCTCTGATGGGCTGGGACCTCAGTCCAACGCTGGCTCTCCTCCTTCCTGCCTGCGACCTGCTCTCCACTGTGCGCATGCGCGTGCAGCAAGCGGTTTTTCTGTAGTCTGCCTTTTTTTTTTTTTTTAAATATGGAACGCTTCACGAATTTGCGTGTCATCCTTGAGCAGGGACCATGCTAATCTTCTCTGTATCGTTCCAATTTTAGTATATGTGCTGCCGAAGCGAGCACAAGTCTGCCTTTATTAAAGAAACATTTATTTATCGGTTTATTTGTTTGCTTATCTATAGGGAAGTTTGTGGGTCACAGCTCACGTGTGGCGGTCAGAAGACATTCTGCAGGAGTCATTTTTCTCTTTCCACCTTGTGAGTCCTCGGGAGAGATCTCAGGTCAGAGTTAGCAGCAAGCACCTTTACCCTGAGCCCTGTCCCCTCTCTCTTCCTTCCTCCCCTCTCTTTCCCCCTTTCTCTTCCTTCCTTTCTCTCTCCCCGCTTCCTTTCCTCCTTTCTTCTCTCCTTTTTTCTTCTCTTCTCCTTTTGAGACAGCACACTCTTAGCTCAGGCTGGCCTTATGTAGCTGAGGCTTATCTTAAACTCCTGATCCTCCTGCCTCTACCTCACATGAGCTGGTTTGCAGGCATGCACTAGGACACTTAGACACCACTCTTTTTTTTTTTTTTTCCTTTGAGACAGGGTTTCTCTGTGTATCCCTAGCTGTCCTTGAACTCAGTAGCCCAGGCTGGCCTTGAACTCACAGAGATTCGCCAGCTTAGACCCCAATTATTTTGTAAGTCCCGAGCTATGCTCCTCTGTTAACCTGCTCTTTACCAGTGCCGAGTTAGGCAGCTCCCACCATCTCCAATCATCGTGGCAGTAAATGTGCCTCCTTTCTGGACTCCTTCCTATCCCTGCTAGCCTGTGGCCACTTCATGGATCACACATGGAAGGGTCCTGGGGACAGTAAACACAGCTATACATGTCCTAAAGCAACCTGGGCTTTGACTGAGCACCTGGGTTTCTCATAGCCAGGTGCTGCCCCACCATTGACTTTAGCTACTGCTCTAAGCTACTGACAGAAGAGCCTTGATGGTTCCTATCCCCAGGACTTGTCACAAAGATTGAGGTCTTCAGCCCTGCCTCAAACCAGCACTAGGCTGAGTGTTGAACCAGCTGTGATTCTTGCTCTATCTGTCCACCCTCTGTAGAGAGGGATCAATGGAGCAGGGATGATGGACAGAGAAGGCAGCGATTAGGGGGCTGTGCTGGAGCCTCAAAGATTCTTCAAGTCCCAAGTCTTGGAATGGCTGGGAATCTCTGAGCATGTGGAAGAGGGGATCTCTGCCAGAGCCCCAGTGGGGATCACACAATGATGGATGCTTCCCTCGGCTTCATCCTGTGCCAGCTTGTTCCTGGTGAATGGGTTGCACAAGAGGACAGAGAGCTGGGCAGCACCAAGTCCCATCCAGCCCTTGCCCTGAGGCCATCAAAGCTCTTCCATGCGCAGAACCCTTGTAATTTGCTCTCATTTATCCTGCTTTGTTCTGGGATGGGCAGCGTGGGGAACCCCCAGGCAGAGGCTGCAGGCCTGATCACGTCTCCCCATCCCCCTTTTTCCTGACCTAGGAGGGCAGTTCCTGAGGGGTGACTGCCTTTCCACACCACTCTCTCTGCAGGGGTCTGCTCGGTGGAATTGGTGTGTGAGTCTGTTAGTTCCAGAGGGGCACTTTCAGTGTACCTGGCTTGGGAACTGGATTGGGGGAAGCCCTAAATGCTGGGCGACTCTGGGTCAGGTGTTCACATATCTGTGCTAGCAGGTTCATTTCTGTCAAGTGAGGTCTGCTGCTGACATCCCCAGTCAGTGTCAGGAAGACCCACCTCGTTTCCTTTGACACCAGTGGCTGGTCAGAGACACTCTGCACAATGGCCTTGGTCCTACATGCTGCCTCAATCTCTACTGCTTCCTCTCGGCCTCCATTTACCTTCTCCAGTTTTCAGCTTTCTCGTAGGCCTTCCAAGATGAAGATGCACCATGGCGACCATTCCTGAACCACTGCGGGCTCAGGTTCTTGGAGGAGTTTATCATGTGACACTGCAGAGTCACCAGGCTGCTAGAGCTCCCCGGCATTCAGATTCATTGTCATAATTTTAAAAGCTAAGCTGAACCAGGGCTCTGGTAGACAAGCACCCCAACTCCACAGATTGTGTTGATTTAACCTTTGCTATTCAGTTCTCTACTGCCCACTCTCCACCCCCCCACGTCTTCCTTTTCTTCCCTTTTTATTTTTTCTCTAACAATCTCTCCCTCTCTCTCTCTCTCTCTCTCTCTCTCTCTCTCACACACACACACACACACAGAGGCGAGAAAGAGACAGATAGAGATAGAGGTATAGATGGATAGGCAGACAGATAACAGACAACAGAGAGGAATGCACATGTAGTCAGAGGACAATTCTCAGGCACTCTTTTTTTTTTTTTTTTTTCCCCACCGTGTGGGTCCTGGAGATTGAACTCAGGCTATCAGGTTTGGCAGCAAGCACCTTAAATGTCTGGACTATCTTGTGACCCCTGCCCCCCATTCCCTTCTGTTTTGGATTTTTAAGACAGGTTTTCTATGTGCCTTACTGATGGGTCACAGGAGAAGTTCTGTCACACACCATGGCCCACGACTCAGCGCATCTGTAATTGTGATTGACACATGGGATTCAATCTTAAATCCTTCTCCGGGTTCTTTCTATGTCTCCCTGAGAGTGAAGGTGTGGCTCTTTTGATCTGTGATTCTGAGAGTGACTACAATGTCTGAGATGCCAATCTATATTAGATGGTCTATATAGTCTGTCTCTGCGTGTGTGTGTGCGCGGCACATGTGCATGTGGTGTATTTGTGTGTTCACCTGTGCTTGTGGAGGCCAGAGACTGACATTGAGAATTTCCTTTCACAGAAGAAGCCCCTGATGGAGTCACTGCCTAGCAGACCCAAGGCCCTGGCTTTAGCTCCAGTGCTGGTACCAAAAGAATATGCTGGTTCATGCCCGTGGTCTTTGAGCATGGAAACAGAAGAATGAGAAATTTAAGGTTATCCTCAACCACATAGAGACCAGCCTGGGCTACATGTGAGCACTCGCAAGAAATATAAGTTCATAAGCATTCCTCCCAACTTTGTGACAGTTCATCTGGTGACTTCTATTTGCTGGGGGTAATGATGAGAGTTGAATATGGAAGGCGACAGGTAGCCACAGCAGGAGGAATTCTGCAAGCATGCGTGAGTCCAGTGCCATAGCATGGCAGATCTGGAGACAATGTCATAAAACGTTTTGCAGAATGTTCTAGAAGCATATAGGAGAATCGGTCTTCTGATGGCATTCCCGATTTCATCTTTCATATGAACTTGCCGATTGTTCTCTTTGGTTTGGAGCCCTTTGGGAAGGGATCCCAAATGCATGTGTTTTAGAAAGACTTCATCCTAAACTAATTTTTCAATCTTTTAAAAAATTTTTTATTTATTTTATGTGTATGAGTATACTGTAACTGTACAGATGGTTGTAAGCCATTATGTGGTTGCTGGGAATTGAACTCAGGACCTTTGCTCACTCAGGCCCAAAGATTTATTTATTGTTATATCTAAGTACACTGTAGCTGTCTTCAGATACACCAGAAGAGGGGGTCAGATCCCATTACAGATGGTTGTGAGCCACCATGTGGTTGCTGGGAATTGAACTCAGGACCTTGGGAAGAGCAGTCAGTGCTCTTAACCACTGAGCCATCTCACCAGTCCCATCCTAAACTTTTAAGTTACAATGTGACATGTACAAGACTCTGCCTTTCGACTGCTTGTATGTTTGGTTGAGACAGGTCTCATCTAGCTGACCTTAATCTTACGATGTAGCCGAGGATGCTCTTGAACATCTGATACGCCCGCTTCCATATCCTGAGCACTGGGATGTGCCCCGCGGTACCTGAGTGCTTTGCTTTGCTTTATTTTAAGGCAGAGTCTCATCATATAACCCTGGCTGGCCTGAAATTTACCATGTAGACCAGGCTGGCCATAAATTCACATAGATATGCCTCCCTCTTCTGGGTTTAAATGCTTGCACTTTCATTTGTTTTTGAGACAGGGTCTCACTCTGTAGCCCAGGTGACCTGGAACTCACAAGCCCCCTGACTCAGCCTCTCCTGCATTAGGATTACAGGTGTTCATCGCATGCCTGCCTGCCTCTTTTTAATGTCCTGACAAAGTTGCCACTCGGAGTCAGTTAAATGACTAGAGCCCTCAGGGGCTGTATTTACTCAATTTAAGGGCTCACCAAGAGCATTCCGTCTCCCACTTGGCAGCTTGACTGCCCTTGGCTTGGCTTTGAACTATGTCACTCATCCAGAAACTTGCCTGAGAGTGGATCTTGTTCTGGAAACTGGCAGAGGCACAGTGTGAGAGGGAACAGGCCTCTCAACTGACGTGAAAGGAGACTGCAGGCTACAGATTTCTGCCCCTGAATCGGGGCATTCCTGCGTGATCCTGGCTGAACTATGGGACATTCTAGAAGTTCAGATCCTCAGCTGACAAGTGGAAAAAGAAATCTAACCTCTTGCCCTTTCAGCACCTGCTCCAAGGATCAAATGAGGTAAAATACATAGAAAAACAGAGAGCACTTGTCTCTCCTGAAGCCTTTGGTGTCCTCTGCTCTCTGCTGTGGCCGTGTAACTCCCCCTTCCCCCATGTCCTAAAGCATGGCTCTCCTCTTGGTCTACACTGCTCTAATCCCTCCTCCCTCTTCTCTCCTCCCTCCTCCCTCTTCCCTCCTCCCTCCCTGTCTTCCCTCACTCCCTCTTCTCTCCTCCCTCCTCCCTCTTCCCTCTTCCCTTCTTCCTCTTCCCTCCTCCCTCCTCCCTCTTCCCTCACTCCCTCTTCTCTCCTCCCTCTTCCCTCCCTCCCTCCTCCCTCCTCCCTACCTCAGGGACTTTACTCCTGATGTCCTTTGCTTAGCAAGGGGTTTCCCAGGTGTTCACACTGGTACTTCAGCCTTCAGAGAATCTCTGCTCAACCGTCACCTTGTCTGAAACGCTTTCTCTGCTCTCCTGACCCTGGTTAGTGTCCCCGGCACAGCCTGATGCACTGAGGAGTTATGGATCTACCTGTTGATTCTTGAACTTCAGAATGTCAGTACCATAGGAGCGGCACTTTTCCCTGCTACAATCCTGGCATTTAGAACCTGGCATACATGTACTTTAAAAAAACAAAAAAACAAAAAAAACAAAACAACAGCAACAAGCCACTTTAAAAGACTGAGTAGAAGAGGGAGTAGAAAAAGAGAGAAAGAAAAAGAAAGAAAGAAAGTCAGCAGAGAGTGATCTAAGAGTATGGAACAGGGCGGGCTGAGCAGATGACACTCAAGTGGGACCAACCACACGGAGGGAGCAAAGGCCAGAAGACCCCATGTTTGTTTTTGCCCCAACCCCACCTCCTGGCTTAGGTGTATTAGCACAGAGCCCCAGAGTAATTACCAGAGGCCTTCGGACTGTTTACTCCTTGTTAACCACCCCCTTTGCTCATTTAATTGGTCCAAAGCCCATGGCACGGGTAACTAACTGTGCAACAATTTGGCCCCCGGTCAGAAGCAGGGGCAGCTGGATTGTGCTGCTCTTAGGCTCTGGTTGCAGTTCCTACTGGACGGCAAAGCGTGAACAGGCTTCGGCTGCAGAAAACACCTTTCATGTCCTGGCGGCGTGCTCTGTGGGACTTGTTCAACTTCAGGATCCTCCCCCTGCAGGGAGCATGTGTGCCCAGTGCGACTCCCCAAATCTCTGCTCTGTGAGAACCCCACACAAATGGGCAAAGTAAATCTGGGCTCTAGTTCAAGGGAATAGAATCTTAAGCATACGCCTGACGGGCTCATCTCAGGCCCTTTCTGCTTCCATCTGCGTTCTGGTCTCTCTTGTCTACTGCCTGCTGCTTTCCTAGGGAGAGGCTGCCTTCGACTCTCTTGGCACAGGTTGTTTCTCTGACTCTCCCAATGTGTCTGATTCTGTCATGCACAGACTATGTTACTTCCAGAAGGTTCTAATCCCTCATTAGTTCTCTACTTTGCTAGCTATCAAATAAATGAGTAGATTCATCCAAACTCCACCCTCCTCTCCAAGTGGATATGTTACCGGAGTGTTGTGGACAATCACATAACAAGGCCGCAGAGGTACCTAGAGACCTCTCTGAGTCCAGAGTTCCAGGTATTATGCAGAGAGTGAGAAATGGGGTTTAAGGGTGTTCTTGCCTAGTGTGCACAAGACTCTGGGTTCGATCCTCAGCACAGACACAAACCAGACATGACAGTTCACACCTGTAATTTCAGAAGGAAATAGAGGCAGGAGGCTAAGAGATTCAGGGTCATCACTGTTCCTTAGTGAGTTCAAAGCTAGCACCGGCTCTGAGATGGGCAGGGCAAATGCACACTGTAAATTTCCACTATGGAGAAGTGCCACAAAGTGACCCTTAAGGCACTGTGATGGGGGAAGGGAGTGGATGCTGACATCTGAGTGACAAGAACAAGCTGCTTAAGAGGGGACGCAACTCAGGCTAAGGCCAGGTTTGGACAGAGAGCCAGGAATACGTGTGGGGGTGTGAGCCTCCGGTAAGAGGCATTGGTAGAGAGCCTGTTGCAAGAGGCAGGGACAGATAATGGAGATGTTGGGGGCAGAGCTCTGGAGAGAGTATGCAGTTCTCATGCAGGGCCACAGGAATAAAGGGAGAGCTTTAGGCCCCTGACTTAGTTAAGTCCCTTTGCAGTCTCCCTGGAGAGCAGACAGCAGGGACGATGATCTCCCAGGGAGAGGCAGCAGCTGTTTGCAGGCAGAGGGGCTGGAAGGGCAGTTTGGAGGGAAAGTCCAGAGGATCTAGGCTGGTGGACCCCAGGAGCTCATGTGAGAAGACAGGGCATGGAAGCCTATGGCACACGTGTGACGGACAGTGAAGTGGGCTTGGCTTCCTGACATGACCCCTGAAGAAGAAGGGTTCATTTGTCAGAGCTCAGTTTCGGCATCTCTGCAACCCCTGAAACAGGATAGGGCATTTTCTGTTTTCTCACGGAAGGGAACAAGTGACTTTCTCCTTCCCTATATTCTCTGGGCCAAGAACAATGTCAGAGTAGCCCTCAGAAGATATCTAGAACGATCCATGGAGCTACTGTCTCCCTCAGAGAACTTGCAGGTCGGCCCAGGGCTGTGTCAAGAGGCATCTGTGAGTTCACATGCTCCAGAGGGACCGACCAGTTCTACGGGTAACCAACCCAGGACGGAGACAGCCTTCCCACCTCACCCCTGCTGTCCTCAGATCACTGGGCCCTCTGATGACTGCACCCCTGCACCTGTCCCTGTTGCGGGAGCCCAGGTTCCCCAACAACAGGGCTGGGTAGCTGCTTTTGCAAAGCAAGTGTTTGAAATTCACTGACCATGTTAAGCAGGGCATGGGCAAAGTGCCTGCTGCAAATGAGTTCAGATTCCCCCACAGCACATATATTAAAAAGCTGGGCATGGTGGCAAGCACCTGTAATCCTACAGCCAGGGAGGCAGAGACAGGAGGCTCCCTGGGGGTGCCATCTGGACAGCCTAACCAGACAGATGAGCTAGATTTAGTGGGAGACCCCATCTCAAAAAATAGCATGCCAAGCAATAGAGGAGACCTGGTGTGGACCTCTGGCACACACACACACACACACACACACACCACATGCATATATACATGAGTGTGCACACACACACATACACGTACACACTTGCACATGCACACACAAACAGGTGTGCTTTGGGAAATGTCAGGAAAAGAGATATTTCTGAGAGTCACAGAGACTTAATTCAGTAACCCTGGCTTCCTTTGCTTGGGAGCACTCTTTCGTTTGGTTTGTGATTCAGATTGGTTCAAAAAAAGAGATATCCCTGCCTCCTTGGGTCCCCAGTACGCCTCAGAGGAGAAGTGCCACAGCAGAAACTTCTCAGGGAAGGAACTTGACTCCTGCACTCTTTGGCCCAGCCTGGCCCCTGACACTAACTGCTCCCAGATCCATGGCTAATAAGAAAGTCAGCCCTGGGGCACTGGGGCCTCATAGTAAAGTTTTAGTAGCCTCGGTGGGTTTGATCCCATACTTCTGAGAAAATGAGTCACTCCAGGTTCAAGTGAGGAATCTGTGGGCAAGCCTCAACAGCCTGCTTCTAATTTGGGGATGGAAAGGTGTTTACAACGCCCCCAGAGGCAATACAGACTAGAGGAAGGAGCGCGCTAAGCAAGGGGCCTTGTCTCCTGCCATCCCACAAGCCTGCTCTCCTGTGTGCCTGGAACCGTACTAGTCAAGGATTTTTCAACGGAGCTAAACATGTTCTCATCTTGGCCTGAGCTTCCTAACAGGCAAATGCTGCAGTGGACAATCTTCCTTTCTGTTTCTGACATTTTGAGAAAGGGGCAAGGGGGTCTCGGAAAGACAAATGGAGTCTGCAGCTGAGGCTGCTCCCTGGGGCTCCTGTGGGAGGAAGCCCACTGTGGGAGCCAGGGTAGTTCAGGAGGGTTACAATGGCTAGGGCAGTTCAGACATCTTCTGCTCAGGCCCCTGCTGTTTGGGATTAGTACAGAAGGGGTTAAAGTCACTGAGCATAGAAGGACTAGTCACCAGGTCCTCTCCTTCTGGAGTCCTCTCCTCCCTTTGTTCTCTGGGATCTGCTCTGCTTACTGGAGTTAGGCAAGCCTGGCACTGGGCTGGGAGCCATGCCTCTCTGGCACATAGATTCAGGACTGTAGTAACTTGCCCTCGCGCTGCCCCTGGCAGAAATCTGAAGCTAAGGCAATGGAGAAAGCCTGGACCCTGAGAGCATAGACTTGCAGGAGCTGGAGACCAGTCTGGAGAGCAGAGTCCAAGGCACTTATGGGGCAGAAGGGAGAAACTGAGGCTCGGAAGTGGAAATGTTTCCCAGCTTCCCCCAGCAAGTCAGGCACAGACTTGAATGCAGGTTTCACAACTGAGGTTTAACCGAGACTTTCTTCTCCCCTGGGCTGAGCTGCAGGGTTTGAGGACAGTTCTTGGGTTGAAGTTGTCACAAACAGGTAATACTTGAGTAAGGGGGCATGGTGCCAGGTGCCAGCGAAGCAAGAAAAGGGGGCTGGCTGGGTGGAACTGCCATTCTGGGATTTATCCTGGGTTTTGTCTGCTAAGTCCAGGCACTCCAGATGAGTAGTTCCCCGGAGCCTCGGATAGTGGTCGGCAGAGAGATCTGGCTGATAGAGAGAGAGAGAGATCACTTCAGCTCAGGGCTCAGCCTTTGAAGCAGGCACAGCTTCAAGCCCCATTCCTCTCCTTAGTAGCTGTGTGGCCCTGGACAGGTTGCTCAAGCCTTCTGAATGTTTGCAATGTGAATAGCCTTTTCCCCATGGTGTGTTGCAGGCAGAGCATATAGAAAGTGCTGGAGAACTCACAGTTGCTCTCGTTCTGCCTGGCCCTTCCTCAGCTGACATCCTTCAGTCACCCCGTAGCATCCCCCTCTTCCTTCTCAATGCTGTAGCTGTTTCTGGGGGCTCCTTCCTTGTGTGATACAAAGCTCTCAAAGGGGCTTCCTTTATAAAGCACCTTGGAAGCCATGAAGCATCACTAATCCTGCAATCTAGATCAGTCTGTGGCTCCTGGACCATCTCCGGGTGGACCAGCTGTCTGTGCACTTGGGCACAGTGTAGAGGAAATGGAGAGCAGGATGTCAGAGTCTCAGGTGCCTGTGAGCAGCATGGTTATGGGGTCACTCTTCACCTCTTTGTAACAGATTATCCATTGCAGTGCAGGACCAGAATCCCCGCCTTTCCTATCTCAGAGATGTCTGCAGGCAACAAAGGTTCTTAGGAATGCCAAGCTTGGTGCTGGGGAGACAGCTCGGCAGGCGGAGTGTTTGCTGTCCAAGTGTGATGCCCTGAATTCTGACCCTGCATGAGAAGGAAACCTGGTGGCATGCATCTGTAATCCCCACACCAAGGAGACAGACACGGGCAGTCCCTGGAGCTTGCTGATGGGTCAGAGAGAATCAGTGAGCTCCAGGATCAGCAGGAGACCCTGACTCAACTAACTAACTAACTAACTAACTAACTAACTAACTAACTAGCTAACTAATGACGGGAAGAAATAGAGCAAAGCACTCAGTTTTGTCCTCTAGCCTCCACATGCACACACACAGTTTTACACACACACACACACACACACACACACACACACACAAGAAAAGTCGAAGCCTTTTACATGGCTCTCCCTCCAATCCCTGTCCTTCTGGCTTAGCCAGGTTCCCTGAGGGTCCTGTCTATACTAGCCTTTAAGGGAAATCAGTGGCTGGGGGACAGTTGACCCCATCTCTGTCCCAGAGTTAGGTATGAGATCTGGAGCCAACCAGACCACTGAATTTTATGGAGTTGCTGAGATTGGCTGGAAGTGGCCTGGGTTCCTATCACAGCCAATCTCTGTCTGTCCTGGGACTTTGGCTCCTCGAGTGGGCGAAACTACCTGTTCTCCTTTCTACAGACACAAGCTTGTTGGAAAGGTGCACACAGAGTTCCAGGGATTGTCAGGGGAACTAGCTTCAATGTATGTAGAAGGCAGTCTCCAGCCTGCAGTTCTGCCCATCTGGCCCTACACTGAGACTAAAGCCAAATGGCTTTTGGATTTTTCAAGGAATATTCATTTCTTTCATTGTTTTTTATTCTAGCTAATACTTAATCAATGTTTTCATTTATGTATAAGCTACTCTGATTTGGGATTATGTCACTTTTAATTAGAAAAAAAAGAGAGAGAGAGAGAGGCAGGGCATGGTGTACTCCTTTAATCCCAGTACTCATGAGACAGAGGCAGGTGGATTTCTGTGAGTTCAAGAACATCCAGGTCTACATAGCAAGTTCTAGGCCAGTCAGAGTTACACAGCAAGACCCTGATTATAAAACAAAACAACGGTCGAGCATAGTGGTACATGCCTTTGGTCCCAGCAGAGGCAGGTGGATCTCTGTGAGTTCAAGACCAGCCTGGTCTATCAAGTGAGTCCAAAACAGGCTTGTTACACAGAGAAACCTTGTCTTGAAACAAACAAACAAAAAACAAAAACAAAAACAAAGAAAGAGAGAAACCAAACAAACAAAAGACCAAAAACAACTGACTTCAGATGAACAAACTTTAAGAAACTCAACTTTGTTTTGGTTTATAGTCTGAGAGGCTTCAGGCTTGTTAGCTGACTGTCTCTGAGCCTGGGATGAGAACTGCACAGTGGAAAAGGTGGGGGCATAAAGCAGAGACAGAGGGAGAGGTGGGCACCATACCCTTTTCAAGAGCACATACCCAGTGACCCAACTTCCTCTACTACATCATTCCTCCAAAGCACATCCCCTCCCAACCCCACCATACAGTTCAACTTGTGACCAATCCTTTAGCACTTGTGCCTCTGCGGGATGTCCAGACCCAAACTGCAACTCTGGATCACAAAGTGGTTTTAGCTCCTGGCCCAACTAACAGGACTATAGATGGAGATTGGAACCAGGAAAAGACAGGCGAGTCCCAAAAGGCATGTGATAACGAGCCATGCCAATCAAGATATCTTCATTTCGTCCTTATATTTCTTAGGCATCTTGTATCTTGTGAGGGCCATGTTACTTGGTTCTACCCTATGACACCTAGGGAGAATCAAGTGGGAACATACACACAGCCAGCATCATCCTGCATCCTGTCTCCTGCTTCCTGCCTGGAAAGTAAGAAGAAATGTCTGGAGCTCTAGTAGCCACATTGTGATCATGTGGCAGAAGCAGAAGGAATTACAGCGGCTAAGTCCAGACATTACAACAGAGTCACTGATGACTCCCATAGCTGTCTGCCGAGTGTTTCTTGTAGTTGATAAAAGTAAATTCCTACTATTGAGGCCAAGCCCCCTCACCTCCCTAGCATAGCCGTAGCCATTTTGTTCCATGCCTGCCAGCTATTTCATATTGTTGCTGTAACATGCCTGCCAGTTATTGATGCAGAAAAATAACTTGACTCAGAGTAGGGTCATGCTGACCAATAACCCTGTTATGTTCTGTATGTTCTGAGGTTTGTTAATCTTAATAACTTCAATAACTGTAAGTTCCACTTAGAACCAATCAGAATAATGGTCAGTTAGAACCATTCTGTCTAGCTAGCCAAAATAGCTTGAATCAGAGCTGACCACAGGGCAGCACTTCCTGCACACGAGCTCATTGTGGTTTTTTTCCTTTATAAGCCAGCTCTGAGAGATGTTCAGGGTTGTAGCCTCAGCCCCTGAATTCTGAGCTACAGCCCTGATTGATCAGTCTTAGGGTGTGCTTTCAATAAACCATCACTGTCAGACTGAGATCAACATTTGTGTGGTTTGTGGGACTCCTGGACCCCAACACCTACTGGAGGAAATGGAGCGGGATGATTCTTTTGTTTTTTTTTTTAAAGATTTATTCCCTGTATGTGAGTACACTGTAGCTGTACTGATGGTTGTGAGCATTCATGTGGTTGCTGGGAATTGAATTTTTAGGACCTCTGCTCAGTCTAGTTGGCCCCGCTCACTCCAGTCAACTCTGCTCTCTCAGACCCTGCTTGCTCTGACCCAAAGATTTATTTATTACCATACATAAGTACACTGTATCTGACCTCAGATGCACCAGAAGAGGGCATCAGATCTCATTGTTGTGAGCTGGTCCCATGTGGTTGCTGGGACCTGAACTCAGGACCTTTGGAAGAACGGTCAGTGCTCTTACCTGCTGAGCCATCTCGCCAGCCCTGGAGGATCTGTAATTTACAGTTCGAAAAAAAATGTGTCAGGTACGGTGGTGCACATCTTTAATCCCAGCACTCTCGGGGCAGAGGCAGGTGGATCTCTGGGTTCTAGGACAGCCTGGTCTACACAGTGAGTTCTAGGATAGCCAGGGTGACATAGAGTGACCCTGTCTCAAAGAAACCAACCAACCAACCAACCAACCAACAAACAAATATAAAGAAATAAATAAGTAGATAAATCCATCCAGCAATCAATCAAATAAATAAGTAACCCCCAAACTTCCTCTGGGGGTCTGGAGCGTCCATTACTCTTGGAGAGAGGAACTTTTTTTGCTTATATGGAATGTGGTGATGTCATTGACCCAAGATTCAGGTGGGAACAATAGCAAAGAAGACACTAATTATGTTTACTGTAGCAAGCCTTGCTAGGGGAAGGCTCATTACTGTATGATAACACCAAAAGGAAGGGGCTGGAAAACTGAGCCGCAGGCAGCCTTTAGTCAAGACCACACCACTGAGTGTGCTGCAGACACCATTGTTTCCTAGTGGCCACAACACACCCCATGGTGTATTTTACTCACAGAAAGCCATCCTGCCAGAAGTGACATGTTCATTTCATATACAACACAGTCTCAGTAACTCAACAGTCACTGTCATAAATGAAAGAGACAGAAGTGTCCCTGAAATAAAAGACACCAAACACCATCAATGAGGGAAGATAAAACACACCAAAAGGAAAAAAAAAAAGGCTTTTTAGTGCAGGGAAGATGGCCTTAATGTTTTTGACAGCTTGTTATAGGTCAGCTTCTGTTGCTATAACAAAATACCAAAGGCCAGGCAATTTATACAGAATAAAAGGTTATTTTTTCCTCTGGTTTCACAGGCTAAGGAAATCTGAGAGTGTGGCACTGGTGTCCAGTGAGGGATTTCTTGTGAAATGACAAGTCAGACAGCATCAGGCCAGCCTGGAACTTGAGCAGTTGGGAGTGTGTGTATGCTCTCTTCATTCTAGTACATGAACTTGGGGACACACTTTCTAACTATAGCAGATTTGAGGCCTCTCCTATCAGTCAGGACAGCTTTATAATGGTCATATGGTCATTAAAGACGGACTTATGGGACTATGGGTATGGCTCTATGGAGAGAGTGCCTGCCAAGCCCGGGTTCCATCCAGAGTATTACATAACTAGGATTTGGTGACATATATGGAATTACTGCACTCAGAAATCAGATCAGCCTCAACTACATAGGGAGGTTGAGGCTAGCCTGGGCTACATGAGCCTCTGTCTCAAACAACAACAACAAATTAAAGTGAGAGAGACAGAGTAGGCAGAGAGACAGAGACAAAAAGGAAAAAAGTAGGAGACAGACATACGAATGAGCTTTTGTCAGAGAAAACAGGGGAGGGGGCAAGGGCAGAGCTTGAGAAAGTCAGGTCTGTCAATCAACCTCCCCTCCAGTAGGAGACAGGAAGCACCCTGAGCAACCCCTGCCTAAGTCACCCCTTTGTGCCCCCTCTCCCTCTTCCTGGTTTCGCCAGGGCCCTGAGTGCCATCCCTGACTTACTCAACCTTTCTCAGCCCAGAACAGAGGCCTGTGGTTTGCGCAAGTCGGGACACAGCATGAGGTAGGGATGGGGGTGCTGGTGGTGAGCAGGAGGTCACTCTCAGGTAAGGACCAGGAAGTGAGTCAGGTGTGGGCTGTGTGTCTGGACTGAAGTATCAGGACTATGAGTTATAAGTATCAAGAGCAACCCCAGGCTGTCCATAACCAAGACCCCTCCCCACACACTAAAGCTACTGGACCCCACTTCTCCACTATGTTCCCCCTAGAGTTGGAGAGTCTCTGCCATTCAAGCATCAAGCCATTCAAGCCAGTTACCTTCATTTCTGGGTCATAGTCTCAGCCTCCTGCATCTCAGTTTCTAGTTTAGTGCCCCTATCTCTGTCACTTTCCCAGGCCATGCCTGGGACCTTTCTTCCACAGTGGTACTTCATCTGAGGGTGGCCTGCAGGGGCCAACGTGATGCTTGCCAAGGAGGCCTAAAGGTGGTGGAGGTTGGACTGATAGTGTGTGTTCTGTGAGCCCCTAGGTATAGCCACTGTACCTGGGATGGGTGGGGAGAAAAGAGTAAAGGAGAGGGGAGGGAAAGCAGGAAAGAAGAGATGAAAGAACGGAAGGTAGAAGAGAGGAAGGCCAAGCAGGTGACTGGAGCCATGGGCAGCAAATGTGCCCTGTGGTATTTGAGTGCACTTGCCTGTCATCAGCCCTCATTCAAGAGTCTCAGGCAAGCCAACACCAGGCCAGACTGTGGCGGTGTCTAAAGCATGAGCCTAGACTATGTGTTACAGAACATCGATTTAGGCCATCCTGGATAGAAATGGCAGCTCTGGGGTCAGAGGGATCAAACCTCAGGGACTTTCTAGCTGTGTTGCCTCAGAAAAGATCCCTTGATGAGCTCCAACTCCCTCTGCTGACACATGAGGCCATCCCTAACCCCACCCCGCCCTGTGGGACAGCAAAGTGCTGTGCACACCAGCAAACTTCAGGCCAGGGTGAGTCTGAGAGAGGAGAGTCTCAAGACCCAGAATCCCCTGGGGCAGACGGGAGCAGACACACCTGGCACCCACTCAGGACCAGCCTCAATCATGAGATGCAACCCCATGAGGAATTCGCAATCAGCTACACTCCTCCTACCCCTGAGCCTTTGCTCATGGCGTCACCCACCCATCAAAAGCCCCTCGGACTACACATCCCATCAAATGCCGCTTCCTCTGGAAGCTCAACCCCTGTTTCCTGCACTTATCAAAATCACACTGACATCCAGAAACGGCATCCTTTCAGCTCTGTGGACTCTCATACCCTTCTGGCACTCTTCCATGACAGCCCCATATACACTTATCACGGTCAGAAATCCCATCAACCCCAGCTCAATGCGTAGGGACCGGAAGGACGAATCGTTGCCCTGCTCCCCCTACACCTCCCCCCATGTATGTTCCCGCCATGTGCAGGCTAACCTCTAGTCCACAGCTGCAGCCTTACTATGTAGAACACTGTGGGACACCTTGGAGCAAATATTTTCCCCTCTCCTCTGTAATCTCTCTCTGTCTTTCTAGCTCTCTCTCTCTCTCTCTCTCTCTCTCACACACACACACACACACACACACACCCTTCTGCTTTTACCTTTGATGCTCGTGAGGTAGAAAGAATGGGCCAACGGGGAGTTCCCCTAGAGCTGAAGCTCTAAGAACTAGGAGCATGTTTTCAATCAACAACGAGAGAATTAATATGCGAAGCAATGTCCCTGGGGCACCGAGGCCACATCCCCCAGGCATGTAAGGGTACAGAGGACTATCAAAAGTTGTTCAAAAACTCTGACCTGGTACTATTTTATTTACTTATTTTTTAATTTAAATTACATTTATTTATTTACTTATTTACGGGAGGGCACTCAACTCACAGTGTGCATGTGGTGGTGGGAGGAAAACCTGGGGGAGTGGCTTCTTTCCCTTCATCATTAGGATCCCAGGAATCGAACTCAGGTTGTCAGGTTGGTGACATGTCCCTTTACCCATGGAACCACTTGCTGGCTCCTTGGTGACATTTTAGAGAAGGGAAGTCTTGGTGTCACCAGCAACAGGAAAACTTGACACGTGGCCTCTCCTGTGTAGCTTTCTGGGATCTGGCCTTTGCTGAGCCTCACATAATCTACAGGACAAGCATTGTGGATGAGGCCATCCCTCCCTACAATCCCCACCTCTGACAGTTCGTGACTGGAGATAGAATTTCGTGTTGGCTTCTTGCTCCCAGGGCTTGTGACCAGATACAAGGTCAACCCTGAAGATTTCAAGACAAATGAGGGCTCTGTCTTTGCGGGCCAAACCTGATTTCCGTATCTCTGGCTTTGCCCTTTGCTTAGTGTGGCTGGCTATCACTGTGTCCATGGAGTCACCTGGCCTACCAGCCTTCTGTCCACTGGGCTTCTGGCACACCCTGGAGCTGGGCCAGGGGGAAGCTCGTAGGGGGCCTGGCATGCCACTGTGGATGCCCTGGAGAGCCTGGCTCTGCAGCCCTGGCTTCAGCTCTCCTTTCCTAAACCCACATACATTTCTTGCAGCCAATAGATTTTGGAATGAGTCAGACCTGTCTTGGCATCCCCTCCTTGCCCAGCTTCACTGTGGTTGTTTGGCCTACTTATCTCACTATCTGGAACCTGAGCCTTTCCAGTCACCAAACTGGGACGACAGGAGCTATCCATTTATTTATTGGTGTGATGTGTTCAGCAGTTCACCCCCATTTGCTAGGAAATAAACATTCAGTATCACCCATGCCTGCACATAGCAATGAACAAGTCAACATAGTCCCTAGCCTCACGACACAGCGTGACAGAGTGTTGGCATGACCCACACCATGGCCACTCTGTGCTTGCAGCTGTCAAGCATTAGAAATGTGACAAGGACAATCAAAGAACTAAAATGTAAAGTTTACCTGATCCTGGCTAATTTAAAATTTAGATTATTGTTGTTGTTGATGATGATGCTTTAAAGACAGGGTCTCACATAGCCTCAACTTATGTAGCTCAGGATGACATTGAACTTCTGATCTTCTTGCCTCCCGTTCTAGTGCTGGGATAACCTGGTTTATTCAGTGCCAAGCATGGGACCCAGGGCTTCTGGCATACTAAGCAAGCACTCTAAGGAACTGAGCAATGCCCCAGTCCTCATTTTTATGTTTTATTTTGGTTTGTTTTTGTTTTTGCTTTTCTTTTTTCTTTTCTTTTTTTTAAGATTTATTAAATTAATTAAGATAAATATTCTTATGTTTATATGAGTACACTGCAGCTGTACTGATGGTTGTGAGCCACCATGTGGTTGCTGGGATTTGAACTCAGGACCTTTGGAAGAGCAGTCAGTGCTCTTAACCACTGAGCCATCTCTCAGGCCCCTGGTTTGGTTTTTCTAGACAAGATTTCTCTGTGAAGCCCAGGCTGTCCTAGAACTCTGTAGAACAGGCAGGCTGTCCTTGAGATCAGAGATCTACCTGCCTCTGCCTCCTGAATGCTGGGATTAAAGGTTTATTCAACCATAGCCCGCTTAATTTTAACGTTTTCAAATGCATACTGGCTCATTTTTAAGTCTGCTTAATATGAGCAGCAGCAAAACTACCTTTTGGAATTTTATGACATCTAAATTATGGATCAAGTAGGGCTGACAGGGATTTAGCTTTAGACGTCAGATATGCTTGAAAGATATTGAGGCACACCGGCTTCTCAAGATATGAAGAAACAAAATGGAAAATGTCTCACCAGTGAATATTTAAATACCAATGATAATTTGAAAATAATAAAAGTGGGTTTCTCAAGCAAAAATAATTTCACTTTTGCTTTTTTTTGTTTGTTTACTTATTTATAGACCCTCTCTCACCTTGTACCCTAGCTAGCCTACAATAATACCTTATGTAGCCCAGGCTGGCCTTGAACTTTCAGCGATCTCCCTGCCTATGGCTCATCAGTGTTGGGATTAAAGGACTGTGCCACCAGATTTGACTTTTTTTGTTGATTTTTTCTTTAGTTAATTATGTATATGTAAATATATTATAATAATTAGTTAAAATTTGGCTTAGAATGTACAATATCCACCAAGATTACATGATCTCAGAAAAAATAAACTGCATGTTCTCTCTTGTATGTGGAATCTAGCCAATACTCTATGCATCTATGTAAACAAATGCATCACTCCACTAAATGTAAATCCACCAAATTTAGGTGCAGTGTACCATGAAGAAAACAGAAGGAGAAAGGATACCGAGGGAGGGGAAAGCACTGAATGCAGACAATGGGTAAGAGTGGGAAAAAGAATACTTGCTAATTAGTTACTTTTCTAGTGCCCCCACCCCCATTCCAGACAATGGGTACTGTTAGAGAAAAGGATACTTGCTAATTAGTTACTTTTTTAGCACAGAGTACAGACAATAGATACTGTTGGAGAAAAGGATACTTGCTAATTAGTTGCTTTTCTAGCCCTGAATCCAGACAATGGGCACGATTAGGAAAAAGGATATTCACTAAGTAATTGCTTTTCTAGTTCTAACTCTGTCATGGATTTCATTGTAGATAAGAACATAAAAATATATTGAACACTGAAAATGTAAAATTCAACGTGAAGCTCCGCAGCTTCTATTCCGAATGTGTGTGCTAACAGCTTAGAAGTTCATTGAGTTGTAGACTGGTATAATCTGGTTATTTGGGGTATTTTATGTTTTTATTTATTTGTAACATTTTTATAGTAAAGTTTGTTAAAAATGATAATTGTTTTTTAAGTTTTATTTTTAGGTGGTGTGTGTATGTTTGTGTTTTGGGAGGAGTGTTCTGTGCATAGGAGTGCAGGTGCTTGCAGAGGTCAGAGCTGTTGGGTCTCCAGGAGCTGAGGCTACAAGTGGTTATGAGGCATCTGACATGAGTGTTGGGAACTGAACTTTAGTCCACTGAAAGAGTGGTATGTGCCCTTAACCACGGAGTCATCTCTCCAGCATCAAATTAATTTTTTTTTTTTCTTGAGACAAGGTCTCATAGAGCCCAGGCTGACCTCAAACTATCTATGTAGTTGAGGCTGACCTTGAACTTCTTATCTTCCTTCTGTTCCTTTCTCAATGTTGGGATTACAGGCATGCATTACCATGCTAGATACCTTTCTTATCTTTTAAATATGGCTCCTGCAAGTGTAAAATCGCATGTATGGCTCTCAGACAGTGTTGTGTTGGGCAATTAAACAAGCAATTATGAGGTGACCTCAAGAGACCATGGTAAGCATTGAGAGATGCTAAAGGCCAAATAATTTGTTCATTAAAATTAGTTTTAGCCATGCACTAGACATGGGCTGTACTCCAAATCCCTCAGTTTCCTGGCTTTGACAAGTGGTACCTGTGTACAAGTGGTACCTGAGCCTGGCTGCCATTACTGGAGGTGACTTCAAGTCTCCTAAATCTTTTATGCAAACAGGGCAAGCTCTTTGTATAACCAATAGGTTATCCATCCTGAACAACCCTCCCCCTCTCAGCTGTTTAGATGCTATGTGGTGTATCTACAGTAGCTCAGATGCAAGGGCACCCTTGGCAATCCATTCTAATCTGTGCGCACTGCTTCATCCTGAAATCTGGCTCCTTTCCAGGAACTTCTAAAACACTTTCCAATTTTACAGATAGATGAAAATCCTTTGTAATTTTAGAGATTGGATGCCCTTCCCTCCCCCCATAAAATGCCTTTAAAGGCAGAGGGGAGAGGGTGGAAGAGGAAGAGAAGAAAGAAGAGGAGGATGAAGAGAGAAAAGTATAGAAGGATTGTCCTAGTCAGCTTTAAGCATCAAAGTTTTACAAACTAGAACTCACCTGAGAGCCTCAACTGAGGAACCGTCTAGATCAGATGGCTCTGTGGACAGGTCTGTGGAGGATTATCTTGATTGTTAGCTGATTCGGGAGGCCAGCCAGCAGCATCCTCTGAGGTTCCTGCTACACATCGTTGGCTTGAGTTCCCTGGTCAGAGGTCAGGCATGGAATAGCAAGCCGACCTCCCTCCTCTGCTCCTGCCTGAGTTCCTGCCCTGACTCCCCTGATGAGGACTGTGATCTGGGAGTGACAGCCGCATGCATCTTTTCCTCCCCTAAACTGCTTTTGGTTAGAGTGTTTTATCACAGCAACAGAAAACAAACCAGAACACAGAGGAAGGGAGGGAGGAGGGGTGGGGGGGGGAAGAAGGGAGTCAGTACCACCCTCTAACACCTTATTTTATGAGAGCACTTGGAAAGCCAGCAGATCTGGCAGCATTTGACAAGCTAATTTTATAATTCATATGGAAATGTAAAGGGCCCCAAGAAAGTTAAATCAATTTCTTTTCCTTTTTTTTTTTTTTTTAAATCTGATACAGGGTTTCACTCTGTAGTTTTGGCTAGCCTGGAACTCTTTAGAGACCAGGCTAGCCTCAAACTCATAGAGATTCACTTGTCTTTGCCTCCCAAGGACTGGGATTAAAGGCTACCATGCCCAGCTTCTTCTTATTCTTTGTTTTTGTTTTTGTTTTTGATTGTTGTTGGTGTGTGTGTGTGGGGGGGGGGGGAGAGAGAGAGAGAGAGAGAGTCTTGTGTGATCTTTATCAGTCTCCCATTTGTTATGTAGTCAAGGATAATAATCTTGAACTTCTGGTCCTCCGGCTTCTACCGCCCTAGTTCCAGGGGCACAGGTATGAGCCACTACATCCAGAAAAAGTAATCCCAGAAAAAGAACCAAGTCGAGGCCATGCTCCTGATTCCAAAGCTCACTACAGTGGTATGGTAACCTAGACAGGGCAGTGCTGACATCAAGAGAGCAAACAGTCCCTGGGATGCAACCAGAAGCCCAGGAGTGAACACTTAGATTTACAGTCTGATTTTGACAAGATGTCAGGACGACTCAGTGGGAGAGACTAGTCCTCTTCAGGAAGTGCCCTGGCACAACTGTGTACACGAATAGAAAAGGATCAGCGGGACCCTGTTAAGCTAATTGAGGAGCTAGGCACAAAGAGCAGACAGGGTGCTTCTCCAATAGCAAAGCTGTAGAGAAAGTGGATTAGTGCTCACCTAGGGTCGGGGTTGGGGATGGAGGTTATGTAGTGGAGATGAATGCTGATGGAAGGGTTCTAAAATTAGTTGTTCTAAAATGGTCCCATGGCTCTGAGTAACAAGAAAGCCACTGAGTCACTCACTTTAATAGGCAGACTTTACAGTGTATAAATTATACACCAACAAAGCTGTTGAACATTCAGGGGCATCACAGTTAAGAGAGTAGGGCTCTGATGACCCCAGGGCTTCAGTGAGTCCTGGCTCTATATTGCCTTAGCTGCGGTGCCTTGGACAGATTCATTGACCTTAGGGCTGGGGAGATGGTTCGGATGATATAGCACTTGCCTTGAAAGCTTGAAGCCCTGGGTTTGATGTTCAGAACCTGCAAAAGAAGTTCCAGGTGAGATGATCTGGCAGATAAAGGCCTGCTGCCAAGCCTGATAACCTGAGTTCTGCCCCAGAACCCACGTGATAAAAAGATGACTAACTCCTACAAGCAGTTTGATGGCTACCACATCACAGCTATGGCTGGCTGAAGTGGTCCCCAATCCTTCGCTCACCCTATGCACTCACAATACATTTTAATTTTTTGGTTTTTCCAGACAGGATTTCTCCACGTAGCCCAAGCTGTCCTGGAACTACATTGTGATGATGATGATGATGGTGGTGGTGGTGGTGGTGGTAGTGGTGGTGGTGTCAGGTCTGGTGGTGTGAAATCCTAGCACTGAAGAGGCAAAGACAGGCAGATAGATCCCTGGAGCTCATTGGCTAGCCAGTTAGCCCAATCAGTGAGGCACTGTCTCAAAAAAAATGTTAACTAGTACTTTGAGGAATGATAGTCAAGATTGGCCTTACACATGCCACACATGAAGGCACACACACACACACACACACACACACACACACACACACACACACATTAAAAAACCTCACTGATCTTGATAGACAGCAGTTTTCTCAATCAAAACATTGGGCTCATGCTGTGGAGGGTGTTGTCAGGGTGAAATGAGAACTCCTGTAGGATGCCTGGGACACAGCCAGCACCTGCCCAGCAACAACTCCTTTAGTTGCTAGGTGGGTCTTCATCTCTAGTCCAAGGGCAATCTTTTAAACTGAACAAACCTTACGTTTCTCCTGCTCACCCTGTTTCTCATTTCCTATGAATGAGCAAATGACATGCTGGGGTATTGGGAAGCTGCCCACTAAGATTATGCTACCTCGCCGGGCAGTGGTGGCGCATGCCTTTAATCCCAGCACTTGGGAGGCAGAGGCAGGCGGATTTCTGAGTTCAAGGCCAGCCTGGTCTACAAAGTGAGTGCCAGGACAGCCAGGGCTACACAGAGAAACCCTGTCTTGAAAAAACCAAAAAAAAAAAAAAAAAGATTATGCTACCTCAGGGGGGTTGTGGGGGGGAGAAAGAGACACAAACACAGAGAGAGACAGAGAGGAAGAGAGAGACAGGGATGGAGAGAGAGAGAGAGAGAGAGGGAGAGAAAGAGAGACAGAGAGAGACAGACAGACAGAGAGACACAAGCACACAGAGACAGGAAGAGACACAGAGATGGAGACAGAGACAGAGAGACAGACACACAGAGAGAAACAGAGAGAGACACACAAAGAGACACACAGGCAGTCAGGGACACACATATACACAGAGACAGAGAGGGAGAGAGACAGAGATGGATAGAGAGAGGAAGAGAGTCAGAGATAGAGAGACAAAGGGAGAGAGAAACAGAGACAGAGAAAGATAGAGAGACAGAGAGAGATACAGAGACTGAACTAGCAGGGCTTGAAGGTCACGAGGACCACCAGTCCTGCCCCCAAACCTCTTAATAGTAAACTCTTCATAATATTAAAATCTCAATCATGAGGTGGATGTGGTGGCACACACTTTTAATCCTAGCATTGGGGAGGCAGAGGCAGGTGAATCTCTTTGAGTTCAAGGCCAACCTGGTCTACCTAGTGAGACCCTGTCTCAAACAACAACAAAATCTCAGTAATGGTAGGAATAGCTGAGCATGGCTGAGTCTTCCCTGATGAGCACTCTCTGTGAATAACTGGGAATAGCAAAGGTACTCAGTACTAGTGCTACAGAGCCTTCCAGCATTGATCTAATAAGAACATCTGTTCTTTACTCTCTTCCCCCTTCCCTCTTTTCAGGAAACAGGAGGAGCTCATCATGTAGCCCAGGCTGGCCTCCAGTTCCATATATAGCTGAAGATAACCTTGAACTCCTGATCCTCTTTCCTCCACCCCCCCCCCCGCCCCCGAGCTGGGATATCAGGTATATGCCACCACACCCAGTTTACATGATGCTGGAGATCAAACCAAGGGCCCTGTGCATGCTGGGTAAGCACTCTACCTCCTGTGCTGCATCCCCAGCACACATCTGTCCTCTCCATGCACCATGGTTAAAGAAGATCTGCATAAAGAAGATGCAAAGGAGATCAGCTGCCAGCACTGGTGGCCCCACTCACATTTTGGAAAGTCTGTAAGTGCTTTCCTGGGCGAAGTGGAGAGTCTGGGAACAGGGAGGTGGGGGGCATACTAAGGTCTTCTGGACTGCTTTCTGATATCCTGTGTGATCCCTACAATGTGGGAGGGCTCTGATTCATTTGCCACTAACACCACACACACTCCCTTCTCGTCAGAGGGCCAGCCTTGTAGCTAGAGAGAGCCCGAACCCTAGTTGCTCTCCCACTCCATTTGTTGCTGGTGGCTCTTTCCCAGGGCAGCCCCTCTGCAGAAACAAGGTCCCTGTGCAGCAGCCTCACTCGACCATTTCAGCTTGTTCTCTGTCATCCATCACACAGAGAGATGCATGGGGCTGCTCAGAGTCACAGCCACCCAGAGGCAGGCTCAGGACTGGAAACTTGGGTTGTTTCTGCCCTGTTTGGGGTCCTGAGGTGTCCCTTCAGCCTCAGGGGATTGTGCAAGTGCCAGGACTCCCAGGTGGTACTCCCTGCCTCCTCCCCTAGTCTCAGAGATAATCCCATAATGAATTAAATGGAGCAATTATGAGGGTTGGGGAGCCTGCCCTGCTTTTGGGGAACCAGTTGGCATCTCACTTAGGTTCAGTGGTGTACTTAAGCGTAATCCCTCTTAGGCTCTCCTCTCCAGTTCAAGTCCTGCAGTCCCTGCCAGGTGCTGAGGTTCAAACGTGAGCAAGATTCACCTGCCTCTGTCTCCTCTCCAGGGACAGTGCCACAAACACACCAAATCGCTGTCTAGAGCAGGAGGGACCCTGGGCCTCTGTCTACAACAGCAGGGACACCAAGCCTCTCTTTCTGCTGCAGCACATGTCACAGCAAAATTCTCATTGTTATTCTGTTTGTTCAGAGCAAAGCGTGAAGCACAGGGTTTTGGGAATGACTCGGTCCCAGATGCATCCTTTCAACTGGAAAGTCCCTCTCTGATCTGCCTGTCTGTCCTGTCTCCTTATCCCTTAAAGCCATCTGCTCAGAAAAGCCCTGTGCATAATATCCTGGTGTTTTATTTGTCTGTTTTTGGAAGAATAAAATATCCAGGACTAAGGAAGAGCTTATAAGGAAAGGAGTTTTCTATGGTTTAAAGTTCTGGAGGCTGTGAAATCCAAGATTACAGTTGGCACTTGCTGGGATTTGGTGAAGGACACTGTGCTACACTGCAGTTCAGAGGCCTGCCACAATATAACCAGCTTGCCTATGTTCCCTGCAGCAGCGTGGGGCAGGAGAGTGCCTAGCTGAGCTGATTGCATGATTGTTCTTAGCACCCCTCTGACTGTGACCTGGACTCCACACATGTTTGAGAGCATGTTGTCAAGCCTCGGTTTCCCCATGTGGAATGCTTACACATTCTAAGCCTGTCTCTCCAGCCGTGGAGAACTCCTGGGGAAGGGATGAATGTTTGAGGCATCAACTTTCAACCTCACTCTCTATTGACATAACCTAGGGATGCTTTGATGCCTCCGCTGCATGACATTCATCCACACTCTCTGGGGCTGAGCAGACAGCAAACCTTTATAAAGCTTTCGGCCTGGGCTGAGAGCAGTTGCTCTGAGCACCTTAGGGTGACAGCTCAGCTCTGTTTGCACAACCCTACAACCCCACAGCCCCACAGCCCCACAGCCTGGGACACCCGTGTAGACAACAGGGAAGCCTCCATCTGGGCAGCAGCCAGGAGGGTGGAGCAGCAAGAATCCTGTATCTCACCCCGGGTTCCAGAAGGATCCCTGCTGAAGCATGCTGGAAGCTGAGGGCTTAGCTCAAAATCCTCAGGCAATTTGAGGGACTTGTATCTGGGAGCCGTTGAGGAGTTGGCAAGCTTAGGGTGCAGGGCCATGGAAGGGTCATTTAAACTATGTCTGCCTCTGGGCAGGAGGCATTGACAGGGGTCCCCAAATAGTCTGCAGGAGAGCTGAGTCAAGTCTCTAGACTGTCAGGCAGCCATCAGTTGAACTTGGATGAGGGATGACGGTTGCAGACTGAAGGGCTACACACTGAGCAGTGCTGATGTACTAAGCAGGCCTCCTGGAGATGGTGAAGCACTCATTCTGGTTGTTTCCGAGACAGGTCTCACTAAGTAGCCCTAGCTAGCCCAGAACTTACTATGTAGACCAGGGTCGCCTCGAACTCTTAGAGACCCGCCGTCTCTGCTTCCTGAGTGTTGGGATTAAAGTCATAGAACCACTGTCTGTCTGTCTGTCTTCTGTGGAGATGAGTCAAGAACTGTACTTTGAAGAAAGCTCCCTAGCCCAATCCCTCATTCTACCGGAGTTAGCTGAGGGTCAGAGAGGGTAAGAAATTGCCTAGGATTGTATAGCATGGCAGTGTGAGAGACTGGCCTGTAACGATGGGTCTGGCTCTAAGATGGTGTCCCTTCTCCCAGACTGAAAAGAGAAGGAAAGTAGCTCAGAAAGTGGAGCTGGAAGGCGGGGTGGGTGGAGACAAAGCGCAGTGGGATGAAAGGAGGGATGTGGGAGGTGACTCTGTCTTTAGTGTTCCTTTGCTCTGTAGTTCTCAGGTGCCCCTTCCTGGAATTCCCCACTGCTGTGTGGTTTGCCTCCTGAGCCCTACTTGGCTTTCCAGCTGGGGCAGGGCCTATAGCTGAGTGGCCTTGGGCCAGGCCAGTTCCCCTCTTCACCACGACTTCCTCATTAGCACCATGGGAGGAATCAGCTGACTTGGCTTTGAACCCTTTCAGAAATTCACATAAAAATGCAGAATCCAGGGGTTGGGGAGATGGCTCAGTGGGCAAAGTGCTTGCAGTGCACATGAGGATCTGAGTTCGATTCCCAGAACCCAAGATGAAGTGGAGAGCAACGGAGGATAATATTGTATATTAACCTCTAGTGTACACTTTTGCACATACAGGTCCACACATGTATGTACCACACACACACACACCATACACACACACATACCACATACACCATATACACACACCACACACACACTCACATATACACACATACCACACATACCACACACACACATACATACCACACACTCATATACACACATACCACACATACACACATACCACATACAGTCACATACATACACACACACACCACACATACACACACACACACACACATACTATATACAGTCACATACACATATACCATGCACATCATACACATACATGCATACCACACACTCACATACACACATATCACATACAGTCACATACATACGCATACCACATACACCACATGCAGTCACATACACACATATACACATACCATATGCAGTCATACACACACATACCACATACACATTAACACATTCACACACACACACACACACACACACACACACACACACACACACTTGCAGAATCTATGGGCTGTGTAATAATGAGGACCTGAATTTGGTCCTCAGAACCTTTATCACGAAGCTGGGCATCCAGTCCCAACAGATATGTCTATAATACAACCTAAGGCTCAGGGATCATTTGCCCCAGTGGAAAGATTGTAAAATCCAAAAAAGGTCAAGAAGTTTGATGTGAGAGATATCTCCTAGTAATGTCAAAAGCTACACCCATAATGTCTCACCAACATCACTGCCCGAACATGACATGAAACAAGGATGTATTAGTCAGGGTTCTCTAGAGTCACAGTACTTATGGAATGTCTCTCTATATTAAGGAAATTTATTGAAATGGCTTACAGTCTGCAGTCCAACTAACCCAACAATGGATATCTGTGAATGCCAAGTCCAAAAATCTAGTAGCTGCTCAGTGCCACGTGGTAGGTGTTTCAGCTGGTCTTCTATATAAGCTGAAGTAGGTTCTAACATAGGCTGGCAAGTAAGCACAAGCTAACGAAGAAGAGGGATGCTTCCTTCTTCCATTATCCTTATAATGGCCTCCAGCAGAAGGTATGGTCCAGATTAGAGGTGTGTACCACCATGCCTGGATTTATAACTTGCTCTGTCTGGGCTGGCCTTGAACTCAGAGATCTGTTTGCTTCAGTCTCCTGGGACTAAAGGTATGTACTATCTTGCCTGGTCCTAAACTTTTCATGGCCACTATGCCTCAAGATTTGGATTAAAAGCATGTGTCATCCCATGCCAAGATCCGGGTCAGAAGCCTGTGTCTTCCAGCCTCAAGATCTGGAACACAGGTGTACCCTCCATTTCTGGATTGTAGTTCATTAAAGATGCAGTCAAGCTGACAACCAGGAATAGCCATCACAAAGGGTGATACCAGTAGACATGCCAGTGGGTGGGAGAAAGCCTTCCAGGACTCAGCCCTAGACAAAGAACTATGGGCAATCAAGGAATGCTAAGATTGGTAGAAAAAGTCTTCCCCAGGGAAGAGCACACCAGTTGGTTATCCAACACCAAATGGACAGCCCTAAAGACATACATTTAAGTAACATTATACAGATTGAACAGGTTGCATTTATATATTTAGGAGTGTGTATATATATATGTATATGTATATGTATATGTATATGTATATGTATATGTATATGTATATGTATATGTATATGTATATGTATATGTATATGTATATGTATATGTATGTGCATGTATGTATGTATGTAACAAAAATTAATTTAAAAAAGAGACCATGAATTTGAAAGAGAGAATAGATGGATTTGGAGGGAGGAAATGGAAGGGGAAAAATGATACAATTTTATTATAATCTCGAAAAAAATAAAAGAAACAAAAGTGGGTGTAACAGCATGGACTTGTAATCCCATCTCTGGGGAGGCAGTGACAGGCAGACCCCTGGGTCTCACTGGCCGGCCAGCCTGGCCAAATTGCAGGTATCTGTGAGAAACCCTCACTGCATCTGCAGAGTGTCAATAGAGGTTGACTTTTGGCCTCCACAAGCACATGCATTCACATAAACACTCACACACGTGCACACTCACATATACACACAAGTGGGGCCCTTCTTGGTAGGGATAAGGATTGGGAATGTGCATTTTAATACATTTTCCACCAAAATATACACACTGTGCTGAGCCCTACAAACTGTGAAGGTAGAACACTCTGGGCTACTGAATTTCCCTGCTGTCAGGCCTACGGCTGGCCTGCAAATAGAGCTCAGGATGCTGAGCAGTGGTCCCAGATCCTCAGGGGGACAGAGGACAGACTGCCAACACTCAGCGACTCTGCCTTGCTGAATTTGGTGTGACCAGCAGGGACCAAGCAATTGAAAGAGGCTCTGAGGCCAGGGAATCTTTGCACGTCTCACTTTCCTAATCTGAAGGGCCATGTCCTACAAGGAAAAGATATGAAGCCTGCAGAGTCATCTCGGACCTGTAAATTCTCACCTGATGCAGTTTCTCAGCACTGTGTAAAGAGCTATGGAAGCCATCAGCAGATTACACGCCAGACAGGAACAGATTTCAGAAAAGGACCATCTGCTTTGTCTTGTTGATTTTGTGTTGTTGTTGTTTTTTGCCTCAGGGGTGATGCTTAGAGATTTACCTCTCTTGACCTTCATGGCAACTGTTGTAAGATAAGGACCACAGGGGCTGGAGAGATGGCTCAGTGGTTAAGAGCACTGACTGCTCTTCCAGAGGTCCTGAGTTCAATTCCCAGCAACCACACGGTGGCTCACAACCATCTGTAATGGGATCTGATGGCCATCTGAAGACAGCTATAGTGTACTCACATACATGAAATAAATAAATAAATCTTAAAAATAAAAGGTAAGGATTTCAATTATGCCTGCATCTGACAGCTAGAAGAGGGGCCTTGTCCCACAGAGCAGCAAAGTCCACTTTTCTCTCAGTTATCTCTCTACAAGCTCATCAAGGGGTGAAGCTTCCACAACCAAACTCTCTCTGGGACCAGTTTATGCTACAGATTGGCAAGAAATACCACAGCTGCCCCTAGGTGCTGGAGATTGGGGGTGGTGCTAAGCAGGTAGCCTTGGGAGCCTCGAAGCTGTTGAGGCTGGGGGATTACGGTTCAGGTGGACACCTGGTGCGGACAATGAGCACATGAAGGGGTGCTAGACTGAATCTGTGAAGAGTGGGCCATCATAGTCACAGAATGAGTGTGGCAGTGCATCAGAAGACACAGGGGCTTGATAGAGTGGGACAGACACAAGGATAGGGCCATCTTAAAGCTCTACAGCTTTAAGTAGGGCTGCAAAGTGCTTATTGTGTAAGCATCGGGACTTGAGTTGGGACTCCCAGCAACCACATACAGAGCAGGGTAGTGCACATCTGTCCTCCCAGTGCTGTGAAGGCAGAGACAGGTAGATCCAGAGCCCAACGACCAGACAGCCTAGCCTAGTCAGCAAGCCCTAGGTGCAGTGAGAGACTACGAAGACACTTGGCACTGATCTTGGGCTTCACAAACATGTGTAGGCATGCTCACTTCCCTGCACATGTTCATACACACAAATACATGCACAGACACACAGAATACAGGTTCTGGGGTCTGGGGATGCAATTCAGTAAGCAGATTCACCCTAGCATCTGTAAGGCCCTGGGTTTAATCCCGAGTACCACGATATGTGGATTAATGAATTGATTGATGATTGCTTAATTAGTATGCAGGTGAGTCCTGCATGTGATTTGGTTGGAGCATAATGTAAGAGTTTGGAACTAAACGAAGAGTTTAAGGTCTGACTTTGCTGCTAGAAGCTACACTGACCTTAGGCAAACTACTACTGTTGTGTTTTATAAAAATAAAGAGCGAGGGAATATGTCTGGTGGAGGTGCAGTCAGGTGTGGAGGAAGGGGGTACCTCTGCAGGCCCATGCTCAGGCATCCCTTCCCCCTGAGGGACCAGCCACACCTATTCAGGGCATGGGGAGTGGAGTGGAGGGAGTAGAGACAGAGAAGTGGGGGGATAGAGGCTGGCCATGAGCACATGGAGAGAGGGGAGAAGGGAAATGGGGAGAGAGAGGGAAGAGGGAAAGGAAGCAAGAGCAGGGGAGAGAGAGAAAAAGAGAGGAGGGGAGCAAGCAGCCTCTTTTATAATAAGTCAGGCACACCTGGCTGTTGCCAGGCAACTGTGGGGGCAGAGCCTAGACTAAATGCCACCTTACCTGTCTGAATCTCAAGTCCTGCAGAATGAAAGTGACGGTGGCTCCCCTCACTGGGGACTTTGGGGGTCAACTTGTGAATCGAACATAGTGGTGCTTAGTTCTTTTTATTTTTTAAATCTTTGAGTGTGTGTGTGTGTCTGTGTGAATGCCATGGTGTGTGTGTGTGTCTATGTGTGTCTATGTGTGTGTCTGTGTGTGTGTCTGTGTGTGTGTCTGTGTGAATGCCATGGTGTGTGTGTGTAGACCTAAGGACAGTCTCAGTGTCTGTCCTCATCTTTTGCCCTGTTTGCGACAGGGTCTTTTGTTAATTGTTGCTGAGCACACCAGTTTTGTTGGCTCATAGCCTTCTCTGAGTTCCTTTGTCTCTGTCTACCATAGGAGTGCTGTTATTTCAATCAAAGGTTACCACATGTGCTTTCACATAGACTCTGGAGATCCGGACTCAGGTCTCCATGCTTATGTGGAAAGCCCTTCACCCACGGAGCCATCCCCACACCCTGATGCTTAGTTCTTAAGGAATGGTAACAGGTCTTAGTTACCAGTGACGTCACCAATGCTGTTGATACTATGTGATGGAGAGAAATAGGAGACCATGAGGAGATTGCTCATGGTACCAGGATCTCCAGTGCTTTAAGTCAGGATCACCTCAGAGTCCTAAGAATAAGGAAGGGCGAGGAGGTGGGGTGCAGGAATAGGAAGCAGATCATAGGTCCTGTTTCAGGCTCTCAGAGTGGCTTGCTAGCTCCCAGGCTTCTAGGTGGAGTGACCCAAGCAAAGCTAGGGCTAACAGCCCGACAGCCCGGCTCCAGCAGCACTCAGCAGTAGGGGCCCCACCCACTACACCAGCCTGGGGCAGAAGGACCAAGGATGGGATTGGTGGAAAATGAGCTCATGCCCACAGGTCTGGCTTCGAGACTGGACGCTTCTCCCGACAGGAGCCTGTCAGTCTTGCTGGCTGGGGGGGGGTGAGGATGAGCTGGTGCCCAGATGCCCATGGCCAGCGGGTCTGCTGAGTGTTTGATTACATTCCCGGGTACCCCACACAATGCCAAGGCTGGCCGTTCCCACTCCTGCTGGGGCCCATCTGTCTGAGGGAGAGCTGGACTCCCAGGCTCGGCCCCCACAGCCCACCTGCCTTCTACCTTCTGTTTCTCCCTCTTGCCTGCAGCCCTCCTATGGCCAGGTGGTCTGGTCTCCAGTGACTTCATCCTCCTTAAAGGCATCAGGTCCCTTTTACAGTCATCCCTGGGACCTTGTTCTGTCTGTGGGTCCACAGACTGACAGGGTCTTTGCACTGCACCTGTCTCCTAGTTCCATTTGCTTCTCATTAGGCCAAGAGGGAGCCCATCCTAAGAAGACACAGCCCAAATTTCATGGTCATCAAACTCTTTGCCCAGTGTGACCAGTCTGTTAGACAACTGTCCCCAATAAAGCCATCTTCAAAGGTAGCAGCTGTCTCACCTGGAATGACCAAAGAGAGTGGATGTCCTTGGCTGTCTCCTTTACTGAAGGTTTCACATTTGGAGAGACCCCTCAGTCCCAAGGAAGCCAGGATTTTGGACAGTGAACCGGCAAGTACATCTAAATCAGGGTTTCTTAACCTGTGGGTCGAGGGGTTGTCGATCGGATATCCTGGATATCAATGATTTATATTACAATCTGTAACATTAACAAAATTACAGTTACGAAGTAACAACAAAAATAATGTTATGGTTGGGGGTCACCACAACACGAGGAACTGTATCAAAGGGCCGCAACATTGGGGAGGTTGAGGACCACTGCTCTAAATCATACTGCCTCTGGCTTGTGTCTTAATTGCCCTGAATGAACTTTTGCTAGCCATTGGCCTGGCCTAGAAGGAATCAAAGGTGTTCAGTGTGTTAAACTTAAAAATAGTTACTTCCTACTCATCAATTTACTGAAATTCCCATCACTGCTCATATGGGGGATGTGGCTGTGTCCTGTCAAAGGGGCAGCCTGAAAGGGAAAGAGGGAGGGAGGGAGGGAGAGAGGGAGGGAGGGAAAAAGGAAGTAGGGAGGGAGGGAGAGCTCCCTGGTCTATGAGAGACAGGGTAGCTTTCTCAAGGAGGTGGGAGAACACAGGGTGGCTCCTCCCTGGGTCTGTCTTGAGAAGTCCCTGCTAGGGCTTCCTTCTTTTGATATTGCAACACAGTGGTGTCATCTACATAAGTTCACACCCAAGAACCACAGAATCAAGTTTCACAAAAGTTTATAAAATTATCTATTAATATTTTAAGCTGGTGTTTGATTTTGTGTTGGCTGAATTTACAACTATCCTGGGCTGCATATGGTGGGTTAGACACTCATGTGAACCAGTTGTTAAAGATCTTGTTCAAGTTCAACCTTGGCCTCACTTGCATAGAGACACAGAGTTCCAGCAAGGGTATGTGGAGGACCTGGCACAAGGAAGCACAGATGCCTATACCCCTTCCCCACAACTGTGGTTATGCTGGGGGAAGACGTAGGCATCAGGAGTGCTAAGAGCTCTCCCAGTGGGTACCATTGTGTAGCCTGGATTGAAAAGCATTATCACACACTCATCCATCCCCAAGGAGCTCAAGACAAGGTGATCAAGAGTCAAAGTCAAGGCTCATGCAACATAAAGGACCACCTGGGAAGGTCGGCAGAAGACCCTGGGACAGAGAAAGACACAGGCAGTGGAGACCAGAGGTTAGGAGGACAAGGGCTCGAACAGACCAAAGCTTGCCTATCGGTTTCATCTACATCACTGACCTTGGGCAGGTAATTAAAGCTTTTCTGAGATTTAGATAAGCTATTGTAGTGGTGTCCAGAGAAACAGGATAATCTTTGGAGAAAGAGGGATGCTATGGTCAGGAGTTTAGGAATGAGAAAGTTCAGTGCACTCTGGTACACACAGAGTCCCATTTTCTCAGTGCATAGGACCTTAAGCTAGAGATCCACCAGAAAGGTCTGTGACAGCACAGTTCTGCAGTCTACCCCTACCCTCATACCTCCTTCCCTGACCTATTCATGCCAGAGCCCCATCTGAACCAGAGGGGGCCCCAAGAAAGACAGTTGACTGCCACTCTGCACATGACTAGTCAAAGGGCTTGTGGGGGTATCCTGCCATCCTCCTCTGGTTAATGTGTAATCATATCAGATTTGGGGACTAGGTGACAGGCAACCAAATCGATTACTGTCCAGTGTGGCCTCCTGCCAAGGTGATCACAGGGGCCCCATACTGGAAACCCTTGGGCCCTCTGTCTATTAGACTTAGATATCCTGGGGAAGAGACTTCAGAGACTCTCTTGTGACATTCTATACTAGTGACCTGTCCCTGAAATCATGACCGACCATAGTTGCAGCAGATGATTGGATGAATTCTCACCTAGAGCCTGGAAATAGCCAAAAGCCTCATTATTCCCCCATTTTCATATGTGTGTGGTAGGCATGTATATATGCACATGTATTTGCATGTGTGTGTGTGTGTGTATGCACACACTCGTGCACATGTGTGCATGTACATGTAGGCTGACGTTGATGCTTGGAGCCATTATTCATCAGCCTTCCACCTTATCATTGAAGCAGGTCTCTCAGTCACACCCAGAACTTGCCAACATGGTCAGTCTCAAGAGCTAACTTGCTCTGGGGATCCTGTCTCTACTTCCGGAGTCTGGATTTACTGGTGAATTGCTACACATGCCTGATAAGTACATCGATCCTGGGGATCTGAACTCCGGTCCTCACATTTCCACAGCAAGTGTTTTAGCCACTGCGCCCTTGGCCCAGGTCCCAAACAATGGGGTTTCATTGTGGCATTTTCACAGAGGAAGATCTTTGTACTTTGCTCTTAAGCACCCAACTGCCATGGTCTCTCCCCTCTCCCACAAACAGTTCTCTCCTGCCTCCCTATCAGACACACATACTTCTGCATGTGCACATCCTGTATACAAGAGGAAGCATGCAGGATTTGTTGGGGCTCCATTGCTCTCTTGTTGCCACTGGTCCTCCTCCTCCCTCTCTTCTCACCATTCTGTGCCTGAGAGAGAAACCATGTGACAGTTGCTTTTCTGGATCTGCTTTTCATTGTCTAATGCGGTTGACCTGATTGGTTTTTATTGTCAACCTGACACAGCCTAGAGTCACCCAGAAAGAGGGAATCTCAAGTGAAGCATTGCCTACATCGGGTTGTCCTGTTGGCATGTCTGTGGGGCATTGTCTTGATTATTAATTGATGTAATAGGGCCCAGCCCACTGTGGGCGGCATCATCCCTAGGCAGGTTGGCCTGGGCTATAAAAGAAATCTGGCTGAGCGTGGGTCTCTGAGTGAGTAAAAAGGTAGCATTCCTCTGTGGTTTCTGCTTCAGTTCCTCCCCTGGCTTCTCTCAGGATGAACTGTGACCGCAAGGGTAAGCTGAAATAAACCCTTTCCTCCCCCATCTTGTTTCTTGTGAGTGTTTCATCATAGCAAAGGAAAGTAAACCAGAGCAATGGTGATCTCCAGTTTCATTTATTGTCCAGAAAACAACATGATGGCTGAGTAAGGGACTGTAACGTTCTAGCCCAGAATTCTAGCTATGGGAACAGGCCTCAGCTCTCGTCACACTGAATGGAAGCCAGGTCTGCTTTGAACGTTCTCTTCATGGAGTGGCTGGGGCTGTAGCTCAGTGGTAGAGTACTTGTATATCCCAGCCCAGGCCCTAGATTCAATCTCAATATTGGAAAAATCAAACAAACAAGTAGCCAGCAAGATGGCTCAGTGAAGATGCCTGCCTTCCAACCTAACCACATGAGTTTGATCCTGCATCTCACGTTGAAGAAGAAGAGAACAGACTTCCATAAATTATCCAATCTTGCACCATGGTGCACACACACACACACACACACACACACACACACAATACATAAATAAATATTATGTAAATATATTTTAAAGAAGTATATATATATATATATATATATATATATATATATATATATATACAGAGAAAGACAGAGAGAGGCGAGAGGGAGAGAGAGAAAGAGATAGAGAGGGAGGGAGAGGGAGAGAGAGAGAGAGCCCTGTGTGTGATGGTTCAAACTTTTAATCCTAACACTCAAGACGCTGAGGCAGAAATATCGAGAATTCAAGACCAGCTTGGGCTGCATAAGACTTTGTCCCAAACACACACACACACACACACACACACACACACACACATCCCATAAGAAAACAACAACAAAGCAGATACTAAGCAGGCGACAGTGGAAACATGTCGGCATGATGAGCCCTTGCTTATCAGCCAGGTTCAAGGTCACTCCTCAGCTGAACATCAAGTAAGACTGCTGCTACATCTGAGCAGTGTGCTGGGAAGGAAGGCGTTCTCTGTGATCGGACCTGCACAAAACCAACAAAGACTCAGGTATTTTCCAGGGATGCTGTAAAGGGGTCATCAAGTTCTGGGAGTAGTAGGGGAGGTTGGGAGTGCGAAATGTGGTCAGGATGGTTTCCCTGTGTGAGGAGGGACTCTTTCCTGATCTAGTTTTGAAGGCTAGTGCTACACCTGAAAAAGCAGAAGCACACAGGGCTTCCCCAGTGAGGGGTGGCAGTGACTGGGGGATGGGGAGAACGATAACTCCTGTGCGTCTCTTTCTCCTCAAATCATCCAAGTCTCTCTCTCTCTCTCTCTCTCTCTTACACACACACACACACACACACACACACACACACACACACACACACACACTTTACAGATGGGGATCTGGGACTTGGAGAGATTAGATCCTACAGCCTCATAACAATACGATTTGCCTTTTCTCAACCTCCATCATTGTGTTTGTTCTGGGAGGGGTTGAGGAGACAGGTCCTCATTCTGTTCCAAGCCCAGGCTGGCTTGGAACTCACAGCAATCCTCCAGTGGCAGCCTAACAAGTGCTGAGATTTCAGTCATGAACCACAATCCCTCACTACAACTTTTTTTTATTTCTATTTAATCCTCAAAACCACCCAGGGAGGTAGGAGCTATGAGAGAAGAAAAAGAAAAGGAAAAAAAAGAGGAGGGGGTGGTGGTGGAAACTGAGGCTCCAGTTCTATAACTGCCCAAGGCTATGGAGTTAGCAGTTGGCAGTGCAGAGCTGGAAGTGTGTGTGTGTGTGGGGGGGCGTGGTGTCTGAAAATTAGGAGCGGATAGAACACTGACCTGCAAGCTAAGCCACCTTCCTCACCCTAGAAGTCTGAGGTGACTTTGTATGTCACTACCTGCCCAGGCACTCGGTTTCTTGAGCTGCGGAACCTGGAAGAGAGGTGGCAAGGGGCCGTCATCTTCGTCATCTTCGCTGACTTCATCCTTACCCCATTGTGAGCTCTGGGCTGCAAACCAGTTGGCTTCCTTGCTTTCTCTCCCTGCGGTGAGCCAGAGAGCTGGCAGGAGGGGGATGATCCGCCTCACTTCTCCCACCTCCTCTCCCTCCTCCTCTCCCTTCTCCTCCCTGGGCCCGGACACACCTACTCCAACTTTCTCAGCAGCCTCTGGGCTGGGGCAGTACTAGGAGCCTTCCTGTTCGCTCCTCTGTCCCTCACTCTGGAGCCTTCAGCTAAGCTCTGGGGACTGGGGCCCCAGCCCAGGACTGGCACCGTCCAGGCACCCTCCTCACCTGAGGGGCACAGGTAAGACCTAGGAAGAAACTGGGAGGTCGGGACTGGGATTGTAAAATGAATTTGTTTTTACGCCTGGTCTTTGAGCAAGCTGGCACAAGCTCCTGAGAGGTAGTGAAGGAACCAGGAGCTGGCAAGAGGGGTGGACAGGGACTCCAGTCCCAGTCTCCCTAGGTGGACTGGTGACAGTGATGTGGCCCGCCTGCACCTGGGCACTAGTCAACAGGAATCTGAAAGGATAAGATTTCAGACTTGAGGAGGAAGAGGAAGCTCACATTTGCACCAGGGGAAGGTTGGACTTGTGTCTTTTGCTTGGGTTCCAAGGCTGAGACGTTGTTATAGGAAGATTTCCTATGTAGTTTTAGAAAGTAAACTGAAGCAAGGGGCTAGCCTCTTATGTGTCTGAGGGGCACAGAGACCCCGTAGCAGATAAAGCTACTTAGTAAAGAGAATAGAAGACTTGGGAGGGTGTCAGACAGTAGGGCTACCCATGCCTCATCCTGTAGTCCTTTAAGGGTGCCCACCCAGACCCCTGGCTTGCCTGGCTGTGTGACAGGGGCATACGCTGTGACTAAATGTGACTATCTGACAGCAAAGGTGGTGGTTTGACAGGCTCTGGAGGTAGAGCTGACTCAGAAGACTGCAGAGACCAACTCTGTTCTCATGCCTTGGGGGAGCAGGAGCTGAGTCCAGAGAGCCGAAGTGGAATTCTGAAAAAGCCACTGGGGGCTCAGCTCAGCCCTCCATAGGAGAAAGATGGTGTGTTCGCCCCTGCATGGGGAGCGGCAAGGCTGTGCCGAGGCTTGCCAGGAGCTCCCAAGGCTGCCTCTGCCCAAGACAGGATTCAGAGCCAGTGTCTGGGCTCCGGGACGAGGAGGGAAGTGGAGAGAGAGAGAGAGAGAGAGAGAGAGAGAGAGAGAGAGAGAGAGAGAGAGAGAGAGAGAGAGAGAGAGAGAGAGAGAGAGAGAGAGAGAGAGACTCAAGACTTCTAGCGTTCTAGCCTTGAGCCTCACTTTCAAGTGTGGAGCTGAGGTAGAGCCGACTCATATGCCCTCAGCCTGTGAGAACGATGATGACCACCACGCTGGCACGTGCTGAACTCTTCCTGTGCGCTGGGGTCTGTGCTGAGCGTGTGTGCATGGTCTTCTTAGTTTTCCTAGCAGAAGATGTGGCAGTGTGAAAAGAGAACATTCACCAAGCACCCGTGACTCTCATGTTGTATGGCCTGGGACAGGGTCATGTGTTTCTGGGTTGACATTTCTACCAATGGAGTCATGGTATTGGAGGGCCATTAAGATTCATTCATTTTACTTAAAAATAGTTTTACATTGTGTGTGTGCGTGTGTGTGTGTGTAAGTATGCAGGCATTTGCATGTCCACAGCATACCTATAGAGGTCAGAGGACAACTTTCAGGAGCTGATTCTCTCCTCCAACCATGGGGATCCCAGGGACAGAACTCAGGTCATCAGGCTTAGCAGCAGGCACCTTTATCTACTGATCCACCGTGCCCACCCTGTTGATGCATTCTCAGTTGGTTCTAGGAATATAGCTCAGTGGGTAGAGTGCTTACCTAGCATGCACAAAGTCTTGGGTTCTATCCCCAGCACCGTATAAACTGATAGAGCATCAGGGAGGTAGAAACAGGAATATCAGAAGTCCATGCCCATTCATGGCTACATAGTGGGCTCAAGTCCAGACTGGGTTACGTGAGACCCTCTAACAAAAGTAAATAAAGTTTTTTTTTGGTCAATATAGCCCCAAGATGCCATCAGACAGACAAGCCAGGCAGAGAAATCTGCTGGCCGAGAGTCCCATGCTCCTGAAGGAGGCATGTGTGAGGCTTCCCAGCAGGCTCTGCCTGGAGACCCAGCCAGAGTTCTCACATGAGAACACTGCATCCCCAATGCTGGCTCATCCCAAAGATGGAATAAAGCAATGAGCCTCCTCTCCCTGTGCCTCAGTTTCTTCATCTGTGATATGAGGAAGGCTGAAGAGCTAGAATAGATAAAAAAAAAACTAGGATCCCTGGGATTCCACGATTCTCAGCATCTAGAACTTAGAGACCCATATGCAAGATACCTGTATTCTCCAGCTACGACCCAGCAGCTGGGCCCGATGTCTGTGAGCTGAACCTCCTGGCTCTTGCACACCTGTCCTTGGGAGTGAAGCTGCTGTGCCCCCCTCCCTTCATCTTCTGCCTTGGTGACTTAACTCCCCTCAGCCCAGCAGGAGAAAGGAAACTTCCATGATAGTCTGAGATGTAGCCGCTACCACTGACCAGACAGTGCTCTGTGGAAGAGACCAGCAGCAGGTGCTGAGCCTCAGAGGAAAATCACGTGTGCTGGGGATGTGGGTGATGGGGAGGGACCTCCTGGTACCCCTTAGGTGGACATGCCCTCTGGAAGCTTTGTGGTTCTTGGGTCACCAATACCCGCCAAGCTGGGGACAGGCCTTGGAATTCTACTGCTTCATTCACGGCACTAATAATTCCATTTACAGTGGCAGTTTGGAGGTAGCTTTATGAGACCGGTGTGAATCTAAACCCCGAGTGTTGTTAGTTGTGTGGCTGGGGCTCCAAACTTCCCGAAAAAAAAATCTCAGTCTCTATTTGAAAAGTATTGGCAGTCATGTTCCTTCCTGTGTGCACCTGGGTGTTTGTGGAGTGTGGATGCGCAGGGGTGCACATCCTTGGATGTTGTCCATCTTGATTTTTTTTTTTTTCGAGACAGGGTTTCTCTGTGTAGCCCTGGCTGTTCTGGAACTCACTCTGTAAACCAGGCTAGCCTGGAACTCAGAAATCCACCTGCCTCTGCCTCCCAAGTGCTGGGATTAAAGGTGTGCGCCACCACCGCCCAGCCCATCTTGATCTTTTGAATCAGGGTTTTCCACTAGCCTGACACTTGTGTCAATTAAGCTAGGCTGCCTGGCCAGTGAGCCCCAGTGCTCTGCTGGTCTCCACCCACTCAGTGCTTGGGTTACAAGTGTGCACTAGCCCCCCCCCCCCCCACTTATTTTGTTGTTTGTTTTTTAATATGGGTTCTGAGGATAGAAGTCATGTCCTCATATTTGCAAGGCAAGCACTTTACAGGCTGAGCCATGAGGTCAGTCCAACATCCTTCTTTGCTCGGAGAGTTTGATGTGAGGATTCAACAAAGTCACAGCCCGGGGCCCACTGATGGCTCTTCTGTCCTCCACTTGGGTGCTGTCATCTCAGGGTACCTTGAATCGTTCCCATCCTACAATTGATCACAGCCAGGGCTGCATTGCTTGAGGCTATAGTTATCTCTCTCGCTTGAATGAATGTCAGTCACTGGACTGTGTTACTCTCTGTAGAGCCTGGTGTGTTCTGTAGGTGAGGTGTGAGCCATTAACTCTGGCGATCACTGAGGCCTCTGTTCTGGTTGCCGGTGAGAGGGACTATTAGCAGCACAGTCAACTTCAGGATTCTGAGACCTACGATGAGACAGACTCAGCATAGGAGGCTGAGGCCTGACCTGGATCTACATCTCTTGCTTTGAGGCATCTACTTGCTTTGAGGCATCTTGAGGCAGTGTGAGGCATCTACTGGCTGCCTCACACTGCCTCAGCCAGTCAAGGGGTGTTTCTAGTCAGCCCATTCTCAGGGAAGGGTAAATTGATCTCAAGTCCCCTAGGGTGCGCTGGATGGGCAGTGAAGCTGGTCACTAAGTTATAGGCTGCTCTCCAAGGGACAGAAACTTATTAGTTGGACACTTTTATACACACATGTGCATATGTACAAACACACACAGCACACACATACACACATAGAGATACATACAGACAGACGGACAGACAGACAGACACAGACACACACACACCCCACCCAGACACCTCTACAGTTCTTCCTTGTTCTATAGCTATTTCCATTCAACCAGCAGATAAATGTTTAATCTGAGAGGTCCTCAAGGGTTCCATAATTGCCAGTTGAAGAATTATTGGTCCTGTTTTATAGATTTTCAACATTTACGTAAACTTGGGGTCATTTTTTTTTTATCTAACAGCAAGCTATTTGCAGTCATGGGATGTGAATGAGGAGAGGATGCAGGCTAGCTAAGTCCTAAGCAGTGCATGTCTCCAGGCTAGACCGTCATACACATCATAGTCACCCTTACTGTCTTCTCCTGGATCTTTCTGTCACCTTTATCTCATTGTGGGGGACAGACTCAGAAAGGTCAACTCCATCATACAGCTTCTGTTGTCTAAGAGTCACTTCATAAAGTTGGGGAGGCCAGCTGGGACCCTGACTACAAATAAAAAAAAATAGCTGATAGAGACAGGTCACACACAGATGGTTTAACACCTCAAGGTGGGCAATAAAAATTAGGAAAACTCAGGCTGGGACAGAGACCAGAGAGACAATTATATGTACAGTGTACACCATAGCTCCAGATTGCACGTAGTTGACAAGGCAAGACAGAGGAAAGCACATCCCACAGAGACAAAGCAGCATATGCAGGGCCACAGCAGGCAGCCTTCAAGTATAGGCGCCTTCGGCCTTGTGGGGAGGACGGGGCAGCTGTTCTGGGAAGTACAGTGAGCTGGACTATGAAGGGAGTGCAGATCAGTTCGTTTGCTTGCTTTCGTGTGCTGAGACAGTGTCTCTCGCTATCTTAGGCCATCTTGGAACTCACTATGTAGCCTAGACTGGCCTCAAACTTGCAGCAATCCCCTGCCTCAGGCTTCCAAGTGCTGGGATTATAAAAATGAGCCATGAAATTTGCTTTGTTTGTTTGTTTGTTTGTTTTTGAAACAGGGTTTCTCTATGTAGCCCTGGCTGTCCTGGACTTGCCTTGTAGACCAGGCTGGCCTTGAACTCACAGAGATCCACCTGCCTCTGCCTCCAGAGTGCTGGGATTAAAGGCGTGTACCCACCACACTTGGCTAATTTTTTTTCTTATTAAGACACTTTTAAAAAATTGCTTTTGAGACAGAGTCTCTCACCATGTAGCCCAGGCTGGCCTCCAACTCCTGACCCTCCCACTTCGGCTTCCCAAGTGCTGGCATGACAGGTATGGGCCACCATGCCTGGAACATAGCCATTTTTACATATAGACAGTGGAGGATCATTCATATATACAAATGTAAGCAGTGTTAAGGGTCCTCGTCCTTTGCCTTTAATAACCACACCTCCTCCAAGCCTCTCCCAAGCTTCTGGCCCAGGTATTTTTTGAAGAAAGTCCACCTGAATCTACCTGTAGATCTTAGCATTGCATGTTTATTTACGTATTTATTTATCGTGTGCGTGTGTGTGTGTGTGTGTGTGTGTGTGTGGTCGAGGGAGTGCTGTGGTGCACATGGTAATAAAAGGAACTTTCGGGAGTCAGTTCTCTCTCTCTAGGGATTGAACCTCTGTTGTCAGGCTTGGTGGCAAGTGCCTTTACCCATTGAGCCATCTATCTGGGTCCCATGCCCACAGATCTAAAAGCAGAAGGATATTATACCACAGGGCTATGTGTGACTTGCCCTCTACAAGCACAGAGAGGCAATGAAGAAGCTCAGGTCCCAGTGTCTCACTAGGCACATCTGTCTGAGAATGAAGATGAAAACTAAAGGTTGTCCTGCATAGGCTAGTCCAGGTTCTTATATGCCACCATTACTCACTGTCTAACTCAAAACCTGTCTCTAAACCTATTGCCATCTGTAGTACAGAAGAACTCAGTTTGAGCACTTTGTAGCTTGGAGCTTGCAGAAGGCAGCAGCTCCTTGCCTCACTCAGCGTCGTTCCTAGTCCTGAGGTCACAGTGGCCAGTTCAAGGCCACCAGTGTAGCCAGAGTGTAGCATCACTCTTCCCAGGCAGGTCTGGTAGAAGCTGCTGCAGCAAGCAGACCCATCAGCTTCCCTGTGCTCCTATGCCCACGGCCAGGCTGAGCAGGATGGCACATGCCGGTGTGGGATAACGTCAACCTGTGAGAGTGTGTTGGCTTACCTGTATTCACGTGCCTGGAATCAGAGCTCCTGTCTATCCCATCCCCCCTGGGTCCTCCCAAGACATTTGGGACCCAAGGGTCCTGAACTGTATTGTTCTGGGCCCTTGGGGGATCAGCCAGGGAAGCAGAGGGGGTGGTGCCAGGACGGTCTCCATGTGTGTGAGTTCTGCAGCCACTCCTGGCCTGATTGTCACCCTCCATCTCTACGGTCCAGGACACTCACTTTCGCCTCAATGGAGGGGCACACACTGCCACCACACTCACATGCTACAGCTAACAGAGCTACCGGCTCATGGTAATTGAATACAGTGTGTCAGCAGCTCTTAGTGAAGAGGAGCCCCTGAAGTCTTGGGAACTGATTCAACTCCCAGGATCTCAGACCCTTGGATTCAGACCAGAAGCCAGGCCCTGCTGGACCCTCCTATCACGCCTTGGCACAGAGCCTGGACAGTGTCTACTATAACTTTTAAAGTTCTCTTCATAAACTTTCAAAAGGAGAACACATGAAGCCCTTGCTGTAGCTGCTGAGGTTTTGTAAAGCAAAAGAAACCAGAACCCAACCAGAGCCCAAAGCAGATGTCCTGGGCCCCAGGAGCCCTCCTGAGGTCCCTTGTCATGCTAGCTCCCTTTTTGTAGTGCATGACCCATATCCAGCTGGCCACCTCAGGATGGCAACACCTCCCTCCTCTGGCTATGCACTCTGGTCACAGCACTAATGATGCGGGAGGCCCAATGCGTTTATTGACGTCGCTAAACTAAACCTGACCTTTAAGCTGCTTTGCTGTGACCGTCCTGTTCTGTGGCCCTAGATCAGAGATGAACTTTTCAGATGTTTAGAAAAGCAGCCAATTCTATGTGTAAAGAAGTAAAATGTGGCAGGGGCCGAGAAAGTAGATTATCATGGGCTTGGAGGCTCTGGGCATGGCACTATAGAGCATTGGTTTCCATAGCCCTGCCTTGCTGGGCACAGTTCCCATACAGCTTGGTTTTTTTGAGCACTATCCCCTTCCTGGTTCCTGGGGGTAGGAAGAGACCCCACTTGATCCAGAGCCAGTTAGACGGCTGCCATCATATACATGGCTTCTTCCCTATCAAAGTCACCTCTGAACACTTACTAGGGCTTAAAAACCTTTCTAATGAAATATGATATTCATACAGAAAAGAGCATGAATCATAACATTCAATTTAGTGAAAACTAACCAACTCCAAGATAAACATAACATACCTTCCATCCAGACACCCCACTTTGTGTGCCTTTCACCAACTGCTCCCACATCTTTGAAGGTAATTTTACCCTAATCTAACTCATATCTTCTATTTTTCTATTTTTTAAAAGATTTATTTATTTATCATATGTAAGTACACTGTAGCTATCTTCAGACACTCCAGAAGAGGGAGTCAGATCTCGTTACGGATGGTTGTGAGCCACCATGTGGTTGCTGGGATTTGAACTCCGGACCTTCGGAAGAGCAGTCGGGTGCTCTTACCCACTGAGCCATCTCACCAGCCCTAACTCATATCTTCTATTTGCCTATTTTAACCTTTATATACTAGTTGTAGCACAATGTACACATGTACACACACACACACACACACACACACAGAGCTCCACATCATAAACAAGACCCATCTGCATGGTTCCAAGAACAATGATTTTTTGCTGCATAGTACTCCAGTACACAACCACACCCCAGTAGACTTAAGCATTTGGCCCTGGTTCTTTGGGCTGTTTGATGGAGATAATGATGATGAAGAATCTCAGGTGAAGGTTTGTTTCTGTTTCTATTGGGCCATGAGCTGTGTGTTCATGCGCAGAAGGCTATCATTTTCAGGTTCAGTTCTATTTATTGCAAGAGGACCATGTTTCATGGGCTGGGACTCTCTGGAGGTGGACAGACTCTGTCTCGGGAAGGTAAACAATTGCCCCTGGGGCCCTAAAACAGATGGATGCAACAGGTACAGGTTCCGAATCCAGGTGAACTTCAGATATGTGAGGTTGGTTGCTTTCCCTCCTGGCCACTCTTCTGGGTGAACCACTTGGCAGTCTACCAAGGCCCTATGCTCCCACAAGAGCATCCAGAAGATCACCAAGTGAAAAGATCTGTCCCCACTTGAGCAACTCCGGCACATGCCCCTACCCAATCATGCTTCTCAAAGGCTGTGGTCTCCAACACACCAAATCCCTTGTCTGACCTCGAAGATCAAAGTCTTTCTATAAAATCTCTTCCTCACATTGTTCAACTGCACCAACACCCTAAGGGGGATCTGGTCTCTCAAATGAGGTACGGTCCCAATGGAAGACCCTAAGGAAAGAGCCATGTGTCTTGTTCAGTAGATCCTCAACTCCAGACACACCAAAATCATTCAGGAAACTTGTTAGACTCCTATTCCTGAGCCCCACCCCTGAGGATCTTGAGTCAATAGATCTGGGGTGGGGCTGGGATATTTATGTTTTAACCCCTGGTTACCACAGCAGCCTGCTTTGCAGAGCACAGGCTGCTCCACAGATCCGTTGACTCCTATGTCTGCAGATGAGCAGAAGGGATATACATTTAGAGTAGACAAGGGAACTTAGGATGTACAGAGTCCTGAAATGGAGGGGTGTGGTTGGGGTCCAGCACCTTTGAGTCAACAGAGGATGCTCCAAAGACAACCCTCACTCATCAGGAGCCGCTGGCCCAGTATGCACTCTTTCCTCATTGCTAGAAGACTGTTCTCTACCTGCTGTGACCTGCCAGCCTGCCTGGTTCTGTCCTAAGCTGCCCTGCTCAGGGGAGGGAGAGGACAGATGGACAGAAGGCTGGGTAGGGCCAGGCTGGAGAGAAGGGAACTCAAGGAAGGATTGGACATGGAGCCTTGGCTGAGAATCTGCTGGTATGAGCAGTCCCATGGTATTAGGATTCCTGCTGTGGGGGGAGGGACCACAGAACCTCTCCCTTCCTGGTGGCTCTTTCCAACCCATGGGCATGAACAGACAGGCTAGGCAACTGTTCGACACATAGGCAATGTGAGTTTTACTCCAGCTTGGCTGTGGGATCAGAAAGGTGGGTCACTTATGTGAGTCCCATCAATGTCTTTGTGTGTGTGTGTGTGTGTGTGTGTGTGTGTGTGTCAGTCCGAGGACAACTTGCAGAAATCAGTTTTCCTTCCACTGTGTGGATTCTTGGGATCAAATTCAGGTTGCCAGGCTTGGCAGTGCGCACCTTTGCCTGCTGAGCCATCTTGCTGGCCCTCAGCAGTCTTTTCCAGGACAAAGCTAAACTCGGGGTTGCTGGAGATGTGCTCACCACCGTTTTAGCTTACAGTAAATGTTCGTTGTCACCTGCCTCTGAGATCTGCATGTCTCCACCCTCCGCTGAACCTCAGTGCATCACTAAGGATAGTTTAAGGGAGGGTTGGCTCAGAGAGGTAGGAGAATAGGTAGTTCATCCTATCTCAGATGGTTGTTAGGCTCTACAGAATGAGGGTCTCTGCCCTGGGATCCCTCAATCCCTCTGGTGACAACCATGCCATTGGGGTTGTAAGGTTCCAGGCATGGCTTTGTGCTGTTCACATCCCATCCTGCTTTGGTCCCCTAACAGTCTGATGCTTATTTCCTGATTGATGTATAAAAAGACTGAGGTTCAGTCAGGTACCCTCGTTGGCTGAAAGTCACCAACAGGCCATGGGCCAAGGCAGGACTCGTCTGTACATGACCACCATGGTATACTTCCTTGCCCTACCTGGCACATCTTCCTGTGCCAAAGTTGGAGGTAGAACCTGGCAAGGAGTGGCCACATCACCGAAGTGCTTGTGGGCAAGGAGCAAGGACAAGACACAGCATCCATTCCCAGTGTCTGGGTGGGGGTGGGGGTGGGGGCTGGGGGTGGGAAAGTCAAGCAGGAAGCTCTAGATACAGTACAGAGGGCAAGGGCTGTGTATGCTCTTTTACAAATGGAAATGTAGCAGAGAGGGCACCCTGAATATCTCTGGAGAACACACAGGGTCTGGAGGACCATCACCAGAAGGCATCTAAGTGGCCAGACTAGATCTGTCTCCCCTCCCTTCTCTTCTCCCCTCCTGTCCTCTTCCCCTTCCTCCCTTCCTTCTTCCCCTGGTCCTCTTTTCCTTTTCTTCCTCTTTCCCCTCCCCTTCTTCTCTCTCCCTTCTCCTCCTTCCCTCTGTCTCTTTCCTTTTTTTCCTTGAAGATAGAATTCAGGGCTGTGCACCTGCTTGGCAGAGAGCTGAGACCCTAGCCCATGGGTAGCATTTCCTCTCTGTGCCCTTTCTTTTCTGTCCCTTCTGAAACCCTGGAAGAGTTCATATCTCTCAGGCTGCTTCTTCACCTTTGAAACAAATCACTGCAAAGAGAGGAGTGTTACAGGCCTGCAGGTGTGTGTGTGTGTGTGTGTGTGTGTGTGCGCGCACACATGCGCAAGTGCACCCGCACACATATGTGTGTGTCTCTGGGACTGCTCCCACAAAGAGCTCCTGGGCACACTGGTGGCCAGTGATGTGTGGAGAATTCCCGAATTCCACAAATTTCTGAGCATGTACTGTGACAGGACTGACTTCAACTTGTCAGCTACTTCAGCATCTTGCTTGGCATCTTGCCAAATGCTTTTCACACTAAGTCCTTCAGGCCCCCCAGTCCCGGGGGTGGGGGTGGGGATAAATAGGAGCACTGAGGCTTGGGCTGGCAAAGCCAGGGAATCACAGATGCTGAAGAAGGCAAAGATACTTTCCAGTATCTTTAACGTCGTCTTCACAGCAGTTTACAAGAGCAAAAGACAGGATTCAGACAGCGATTACTAAGTCGCTCGTATGCACGATGTACATTTGGGTCATTAGCCCCAAGCTGCAGAAGTTACCAGAGCATTCAGCTTGTTTCTTGTATGAGTGTGTGTTGAGAGTTTATGTGTGTGTGCACTGAGAGCTCACATGTGTTTGAGTACATATGTATGTCTCTGTGTGTGCACACAGAGGCCAGAAGTAGATGCTGTTTCTCTCAGCCTTATATATTGAGACAGAGTCTCTCACTTGAACCCAGAGCTTGCTAATCCAGGGAGGTTAATAGTAAGCTTGCTTCAAGGATCCCATATTAACCTCTCAAGCACCCAACTACAGGCGGGTGGTCACGCCCACCTGACATTTATGTGAGTTTAGGGATCCAAACTCAGGGCCTCACATATACAAGGCAAGCATTTAGCAGGCTGAACCATCTCCCCTGTCCCCATCCTGAACACACACACACACACACACACACACACACACACACACACACACACACACAGTGTTTTCTACTTTAAAATATAATTCTGTGGCTGTGGGGTCAAACACAGGGCTTTGGGCACACCAGGCAAGCACTTGGGCACTGAGATGTGTCTTTAGTCCTTTTTTTTTTTAAATCAATAAAACTAAGTGAAATTATTTAACACACAACATGTTTTTGCAGTAAGGACATGTAAAATCTACTCCTAGTAATTTTCAGGTACATGATTTGTGTGTGAGTTGGGGAGGGAACACTGGGGAGTGAGCCTAAACCCTCGTGTGTGCTCAGCAAATGCATCACCACTGAGATACATACACTTCTGCTCACTTTTTACTTTTTATTTTGAGTCAGAGTCTGACTACATTGCCCAGGCTGCCTTTGAACTCTCTCTGTACTCCAGGCAGGCCTGGAACTTGTGATCTCCCTGCCTCCGCCTCCTTAATAGCTGGGACTACAGATGTGCATCACAGAGACCAGCTATAGTTCCTCATTAAGAGTCACCTATTGCACGGTGGATCTCCTGAACTCCTAACTGAAATGCGGTGTCTTTTGACCAGCACTTCCTGCCTCCCACCGCTGGGGCTTTTGTTAACCGGTGTTCCACTCTTGGAGTTTGTTAGTTCAACCTTAGAGTTTCCCTGAGAGTGAAATGGTACAGCACAGGCTTTCTGCGTCTGCTCTGCTTCACTCGTGATGCCCTAGGGCTTCATCTGCCTTGTTAGGAATGATGGGGTTTCCTTCTCTCTTCAAAATCTTGTTTTTTAATTTGATTTTCTTTTGAGAATTTCATAAATATATTTATGTCATTTATAAAGTAATGTATTTTATATCATTTTACCCTCCCTCTCCCTCTCTGACTGCTTCTGTGTTCCCCTAGTTTCTCTCTCTCAGATTCATAACCTCTTTTCTAATTACACACACACACACCCTATTGAATCCATCTCATATTGCTTACACATACACACCTTTAAGACTGACCCTGGGGATCGGATAACTAGTCAAAAAGGATGAACTGGAGAAAACTAATTCTTCCTCCCTCATTAGCCATTGCTTGCCTGTAGCTCTTCATCTAGAATCGGGGCCTTGTGAAATTTCCCGCATCTATGTTGGCGTGTCAACTGCTGTCACATCTTCTGTGAGACAGTATTCTGGACATCACAGAAAGGTTGCAACCATGAAATCTCAACAATACATTTGCATGAAATTTTCTTTTTATCTTATCTATTTATTGTTTTAATGTTAGCTCCATTTTTATTTATTTATTTTGTATATCTATGCATGCCCTAGGAAGCATGTGGCAGTCAGTTCTCTCTTTCCACCACATGGATCCTGGGTAAGAACACAGACCATCAGGCTTGGAGATAAACACATTTCCTGCTGAGCCATCTTACCAGCTCCCTCACACCCCCTTTAAAGTTCAAGTAGTATTCCATTGTGTATACAGACTACATTGTCTTTATCCATTCATCAGATGATGGACACGTGGGTTGTTTCCATTGGGTAGCACGAATGTGCTGCGGCGTGGGTGGGCAGACTGATTCCATTTCCTTTGGATGCTCGCCCAGAGGTGGGATTGCTGGACCATATGGTAGTTCTATTTGTAGTTCTTTGAGGAACCTCCCTGCTGTTTTCCATCACGGCTGTTTACATCACCAACAGCACGCACTAGGCTTCTCCCTCCACACCCTCACCAGCACTTGTTGTCTTTAGTCTTTTTGATGACAGCCATTCTAACATACAGAGAAAGACTGGCCTAGTGATTAACTTATCCAAGGCCACCCAGGTCGGAATCTGAGGTCTATGTGTCTGAGAGACTTAACAGTTTTGCAAAGGATTCTGCTGAATCAAAGAGGCAGAGGCAGAGGCCTGTTCAGCAGGTCTGCTGTTCTTTGCATTGTACTCTGTTCTTTCATGTTCTTGCCTGCCTATCTTCCTTCCTTCCTTCCTTCCTTCCTTCCTTCCTTCCTTCCTTCCTTCCTTCCTTCCTTCCTTCCTCCCTCCCTCCCTCCCTCCCTCCCTTCCTTCCTTCCTTTCTTTTATCCATCCTTCCTTCCTGCCTTCCATCCATCCTTCTTTCCCTGTCTGCCTGCCTTTCTTCCTGCCTTTCTTCTTTCCTTCCTTCCTTCCTTCCTTCCTGCCTGCCTGTCTGCCTGCCTGCCTCCCTCCCTCCCTCCCTCTTTCCTCCCTCCCTCCCTTTCCCCCTTCCTTCTTTTCTTATGCTCCTCTCTCTGTTTTGTTTTGAGACAGACAGGGTCTGATGTAGCTCAGGCTTGCTTTGAGCTTACTTCTATGTAGCCCAAATGAGCTTAAACTCTTGACCCTTCAGCTTTCTTCCAAGTACTGGGGTGCCACTGTGCTGTGCAATGGGTCCCCTAACTGAATTTTGTGTATACCATCATTCCTGGCCTCTGTGATCTTTCTAACAAAGCTCTCAATGAATGCTGTTAATCCCAACACTGAGAAGGCAGAGGCAGGCAGATCTCTGGGAGTTCAAGGCCAGCTATGGTTACATAGTGAGACCTCCTCCAGGAAAAAAAGTTCTCTCACTCCTACAGAGCTGGTCTATCTCATAATTCCCATGAAATTATGAGATAGACCTCAAGGCATCCTGGGCCCTCCAGTCATTACTTGACCAGATGCTCCACAGTTGAAGATGCAAATGAATCTTTGAGTCTAAATTCCGACCCCAGGGGAGGGGCTCTGTCCATAGACCGTTGGCTAGTACATACCAGACAGGGCTGGCTCTTCCTGGTCTGACCTCAAAAATCACTTGTCAGTGAAGCTCCCCATGAACCTGGAGGGGCAGGGTGGTCAGAGGGACCTGGAGCGGTGGCATGGTTGGTGGCCATAGGTGGGTGTGGGTGGGCCTCCAGAGCCCTTCCCCTGTCTCTGCAGAGCATCTGGGAGAGGTTTCTTCCTGGCTCAGGCAGTTTTAGCTCACACACAGGTACTCTTCCTCAAGAGGCAGTCGTCTCCGTTCGTCTCCTGGGTGTCCAGCTACTACAAGGAAAGTGGGTGGTCCTCCCAGGCTTGGCTTTCTCCCACCCAAGTCCTACCCAGATCTGACCCTGCTTAACTTCCACTATCACATGAAATTGGGCTTATTCATGGTGGTATGGCTGCAGCTGGGCTCTGTCCTCTGCTTAGGTTGGAGAGAGACATGGGAAAATAATTTGCTTCTTGTCCACATGTAAATAGGCACTGAGGAGGGGCATCAGTAAGCACCCACTAGAAGCATTTACCACTCAGCATAAGTCAGCTGGTGCCACACAAGAGCCCTATGCCATGTCTTCCAGTCTTGGAAAGAGGAGCTGAAATCCAGGTTTGGGGGAAAGTTTCCTAGAGTTGTTATGTGAATAACTCACCATAAAAAACCCAAATGGTGGATTAAACACACACACACACACACACACACACACCCCAAATAGCAGGATGATCTGTTACAGGCCACAAACGTAACTGGATCCCACCAGTTTGGCTTCATGGAGCACTCTTAAAGGTTTTTTATTTAATTTAATTAATTTATTTTTGTTTTTTTGACACAGGGTTTCTCTGTGTAGCCCTGGTTATCCTGGAACTTCCTCAGTGGACCAGGCTGGCCTCAAACTCGCAGAGATCCTGTCTCTGCCTCCCAAGTGTTAGAACTAAAGGCATACCCTACCACCACCCAAGTGAAGATTGTTTATTTTAATCAGTGTGTGTGTGTGTGTGTGTGTGTGTGTGTATGTGTGTGTGTGTGTGTGTGTGTATGAATGTATTACATGTGTGCGCACATGTTCACATGGAAGCCAGAGGTGAACTCAGATGTCATTTCCGAGGACATAATCTACATCATTATAAACATGGTCTCTTATTGGCCAGAAGCTTACTATTTAGACCAGGCTGACTGGTTAGAGAGTCTCAGATCCCCCTGCCTCTGCCTCTGGAATTCAAGTTGTGCTCCACCACAGCCAGATTCTTAATGTAGGTTCTCGAGATTAAATTCAAGTCCTCATGATTAGATAGCAAGCACTTTACTGCCTGAGCCATCTCCTCAGGCTCTGCACAAAGCTAAGACACTGGTTCACCACCATGGACACTCTTCTCTATGTAACTGTCACTCAAATCCTACAGTGCCATCTTCCTCTCTGCAAGTCTCTTTGGACTCAGGGCTTTTGGCCACCTCTCTGCTCACACAGACATCCTCACTCCTTCTTCCCTCCATTGCCCCACACACCCCTTTGCTCCTGCCTCAGGGCTTTTCATTGGCTGTATCTTTGGCCAGAAACTCTCTTCCTTAAGATAACTACATGGCTATATTCCTCACTCTGACAGCATCCTACTCTTAGGTCACCTGTCCTTCCAAAGTCCCTGTCTAGGACAACCCCTCTTCCCCATCCTACATGGTTTTCCTGTATCTCAGCTTCATGGAAGGATACAGTACATATAATCTCTCTGCGCCTTTCCCACAAGAATGCATTTCCCTCCACAAGAATGTAGTCCCCCACGAGCAAAAAGAAGTTCAGCTTCTCTTATCCTTTGTTCTAGAACTCCAGGTAGAAGGTTCCACTTCATAAGCTCTAAATGAACCAGTCATTGGATCTGGCAGAAAAGACCCTGCACGGAAACCACAATCAAGCCACCCCACCCCCCCAATTTATCATCTTTCTTCTTCCAAACACACATGCCTGGAAGGGCTTAGCATCCTTCATATGCCCCGCCCACATAATTGCATTCTAACCCTTGAGGACCCCAGGTATAAAGCCTTTGGGGGGACCCTTCCTCTGGAAAACATTTAAAACAACCATACAGTTACAAATGAACAGTTATATTTTAGCACAGCATTGGAGTGAGGATGGGCATTTTATTGTCTATGCTAGCACTGTCTTTGGGGCTGGGAATGGGACCCAGATGGCAGAGTGCTTGCCTAGGATCTAGAAAGCCTTGGTTCAACCTGCATCATCATTTAACCAGGGGTGGGGGTGTGTCTCTGTACTCCTGGCACTCAGGAGACGGAGGCAGGAGGATAAGAAGTTGAAAGCTATTCTCAGCTATTTAGTGAATTTAAAACCAGCCTGGAATACATGAGACTCTGTCTCAAAATAAATAAACACCCCCCCAAAACAAAACAAAAACCCATTGTCTTCCATCTAAATTTTGAGCGGCCTCATCCCAATCCCACTCTTTCCTGTACCATACTCTGTAGCCAGGTTGGTTTATGTAGTTCTAGGGGTGGAACTCAGGGCTTCTTACAAGCTAGGCAAGCATGCTACTCACTCTGTCAGCTTCCTTTTGGGTGATTGTTCATCCTTCTGGTCTCAGGGATGGGTGGAGCTGATGCTTGCAGATCTTCTCCTCAGAAAGCCTCTGGGCCTGCTGTAATCTCCATATTTTGCTGGTCCTAAAGGATGCTACCTGCCCCCTCTCTCTGTGCATCCTCTTGTCACTACATCTGCCCTCCTACATCCCTGGGAAGTGGGTCAGAATATTTCTAATCATCACCGGTAAACGGAAGACCCACGACAGGTCAGGTGGCTTTCTCAAGGTCATGTGATCCATCTATGTGGTTCAAACCACTGGCTGTCTTCTGCACTCATGCAGCAGGGCCTTTGGTGTTTTTACTCAAACACTCGGTAGTGGCTGCCTACAAACTGACAGATGGATTGAGCACTCTCTGGATTTTGTAGATGAGAATTCCCTTTGGCTTAGGGGTGCAGTGCGGGAGCTCTTGCCCAGCATGCCGAGGTAGGAGAGTCTTGATCTGATGTTAGATTAGTTTCCTCAAAACAGTCCTGCTTCTCCTCAAGCACCCTGGAAGGCTCTCTGCTACCAAGGAAAGAAAGGAAGAAAGGGAAAGAAAGGAGGGAGGGGAAGGAAAGAAACAGAGAGAGAGAGAGAGAGAGAAACAGAGAGAGACAGAGACAGAGAGAGACAGAGACATGAGACAGAGACAGAGAGAGATTAGCCTTCATGGCTGACAACTATGCAAAACTTACAGTTTGTTTTGAAGGCATACTCTGCTCATCAGCCCCACAGCTTTAGCAAACACAATACATTTAGGATTCCTTCTTGAATGCCACTAGAACCATCCCTAGCACCAAATGTCCAGACCAAAAGAGGCACTAGGAGGAGGAACTAAGAGCACTGCAGCACTGAGTTCACTGCTGTTGTACTGGGGTTGGGAGGAGGGGAGAGGTATCTGATGGTGCTAAGGGACTCGTGCCCAGGGACTCACGGTGAATGAATCTAGAGGCTTGTCCTTTCTTGAAAGGCCTTCTAAGTTTAAACAGCACCTGAGCTATCTATCAGCCAGCACTCTTCCAGCTCCGGTACATGGATGCACCAAATTCCAGAAGTGGGGAGTCTGTTCAAGGGTCAGCCCCTGTTGCAACTTGGGGAAGGTGTTCTGGGAAGCCATGTAAGCCTGCTTCCTCTCCTTGAGAGCTGGAGTAAAAGGCAAGTGTCTTCCTACCTCCCTTTCCTTCCTACTTCCATTCCTTAACATTTATTCATATTTGTTTTTGTTCGTGTGTGTGTGTGTGTGTGTGTGTCTACATACCACAGCGGGTGTGTGGAGGTCAGAGGTCAATTTGTCGGAGTCAGTTTTATCCTTCCAACATGTGGGATCTTAGGAGCTTTGGGACACTGCTCATTAACATCATCCTTGTGCTGAGAAAAGGGAGGTGTTGGCCCTTGAAGGGCTACTCAGAAAGTCTCTGCTTTTGCCTAGGTCATACCACACTTTCCTCCCTCTCTCCCCCACAAGGGTTTCAGAGTTTCAGGTCTTAAGCTAAGGTCTTTGATCCATTTAGAGACAATTTTCACGCAGCTAGATGGTCAGGAGTCTGGCTTCATCCTTCTGCATGTGAATATCTAGTTTTATTTTCCACATGACTCCCCCATACTACTCCTGAGATTTACCCAAAGGACAGAGACAACGTGTCACGGACACGTACCATGTTCACTGCAGCAATATTGACAGTAGCTAAGACATAGAACCAACTTAGGGATCCATCAACAGAGAATGGATAAGGAAAATGTGTATACAAAAAAAAAGATTATTTTTCAGACATAAGCAAGAACAAAGTTATATCATTTGTAGGAAAATAGATGAAGCAGGAGATAATCATATTAAAAATTAGGTCCATTCCAAAAAGTCAAATATGGGTTTGCTCTCATTTGTGGTTTTTAGATTTTAATGTATTGTATAAAATTATGTATGTTTATATTAAGTAAAAGTAGGAATAAAACTGCCTAGAGGTCAGAGGGGACAAACGAGAAGGTCAGAAAGGTATAGGAGATGTGGAGATAGATGGGAGCTATATGTTCAACATATAAGATATACATGTATGAAAGCTTAACAATTAAAGTTTAAAAATGGAGGTGTTAGACAGAGGACAGATGTCCCTCTGCTCTAGGCTCCAGTGTTTCTGGGAAAGACAGGAGCATTTTCTGGTGCTCCTTCAGTTGAGGCTTGGTCTAGTTTTGATTCATCCATCTCTTCATAGAACAGACATCAGTCAGAGTCACAGACTCCTGGAGTTTAAAGTGACACGCCACACATGGGCTGCTGCATGTGCTGTGACAGGCGTGAAGATCACAGCACACCAGACCAGATGTCCCCAGACCTCTTCTGACAGGACTCAGGATGCTGGGCGAGCAGAGCCAGCTTGCCAGAGTGGAAAGGACTTTTAGGGGTCTTCCAGCGTGCTGCTCGGTCCAGCATGAGTTCCCTATCAGGTGAGGGGCAAGGCTGGGGGCAGGGCGCAGGCCCCAGCCCTGCTTTTCACAACACAGTCATCTTCAGGTTGTTCATACATCAGCCTAATTATGTTAGGAAAGGAGGGTTTTACCTTCAAAGTAAGAAAGAGCCCTGGAACCATTGAGCCATTCCCACCTCGCTGAGCCTAATATACAGAGTACTTACAAAGAGATTTGTGAGGTGGAGCTGTTGTATATGGCTGAGAACACACAATGAATGGGGGACCTCAGATTCTGGGGTGCTAGGGGAACCTTCTCAGGGAGCTGACCTGGGGTTGTAGTGGTGGGTGTACAGATGAGTCCAAGACTGGGGTCATCTCTCAAGGCCTCTAAGAGGCTCCTTTACTATCTGCTGGAGCTGACTCTGTATATAGTTCAGAGAGCCATGCCTGAATGAGCGCAGGGGACCTTACAACTCTGCAGCTCCTTGGTGTAGAATGCCCTCCACGAGTGCAGCTCAGACTGATTGCTGTCCCCAGGGATGGGATTGCACCATCTTATGGGACACTCTGGATCAGTGGTACCAAATTTAGTGCCACAAAGTTCTTTCTTGAATGTCAGAAGCAGTCTTCGGAGGAATTGGGAGCTGAATCACAGGATGACCAGAATCACAGCATCTTAAAATCCTATAGCAGCAGGGCTAAGGACGTGGCTCACTTGGTAGAGTGCGGGCCTAGCGTGCGCAAAGTCCTGGGTTCCATTCCCAACACTGCATAAACCAGGTATGATGGTATACTCCCATGATCCCAGAATTTGGGAGGTAGAGGCAGGAGGATCAGAAGTTCAAAGCCACCCTTGACTACATAGCTACATAGTAAGTTTGAGGTCAGCCTGGGCTACACAAGACCCTGTCTTATAAAAACAAGCCAGGGAGATGAGATGATTTAGCACAGAAAGATGCTAACCTTAGTTTGTTCCCCAGGTTCCATGTGATAGGAAAGAACCAATTCCAGTAAGTTGTTCTCTAATGTCCACATATGTGCTGTGAAACCTTCCTTTCCCTTCTCTTGCACTGTGTGTGTGTATCTGTGTGTGTGTCTGTGTTTATCTCTATAAATAAGTAAATAAATGAATAAATAAATGTAACAGAAAGATTGAAAGTTTAAAAAATAAAACAAGCAAGCAAATAAACAACCCCGTGTTTTGTGTTGCAGATGAGCAGACGCAAGATTAGTTAGGGAAGGGCAGGACACTTGATACCACAAACTACTGAAGAGACAACTGTAACTCCAGTTCCAGGGACTCTGATATCTACACACAGACTTGCATGTAGGCAAAATACCAATGCACATAAAATAATAAAACCAATGCACATAAAATAATAAAAAATAAATTATTGAAAAAGGAAGAAAACCAGGAAACCAGGTCTCACATCTGTACTCTCCACAACTTCATTTCCATAAATTTGGAAATCTAATGATCAGCCAAGGCAAGCCGTTACCTGAGGCCACCCTGCTGGTGCCTCTTCTGTGAAGTAGGACTGGGTCTCCCACAGAGGCAGCTGGATTCATATCTAGATCCTCACGGGGTTTTATTCACAATAGATATGTATGATATCTCCACATGACAGTCCAAAGTCATTCCCTTTGCATGTGTCCCCTTCCTGTCTGTCTGGGCCTGGGGAGCTGGGGAGCGCCAGGCCCCACCCCAGACAAGTACCCACTAGCAGCTTCCCAGAAGAGAATGGAGTAGGGCCAGCAAGCAGAGAACTGCTTCCTGTTCCACTGGGGCCCAGGCTGGACTCTCTCCAGACATGTCAGTGGGCCCCAACCTCACCCCATCGCAGGCTCTGATTCATTGAGAACTGAGGATATAAGACACTCGGCAGGCTGTACTCAGGCAGAGCGTGTTCATGATCACAACTTTTCTTCATTTTCCTAAAACCCAGTGGGTAAGAAGTTCTCAACAGCCCATCTACTAGACCAGGATAACAAGGTTTCCAGAGATCAAGCAACGGACTCAGCAATACAGTTGGCTGAGGGATGGCGCTGGGGCTAGGGTTCTAAGAAAATAGCATCACTTTCTGGTGGCCCCGTTGAGGGAAAATCCCTGGCTGTCATCCTCACTCTGAAACTCTAGGCAAGTCCCCTTCTTCCTCCGGGACTTTTTTTTCCTTCCCCTTAAAAACAGATTTATCTTATTTTTAATTATGTGTATGTGAGCCAGTATGTGGGTATGTGTCCACAAGTCCAGGTGCTGATGGAGGCCAGGAGAGGATGTTGGGTCACCTATAGTCAGAGTTATAAGTGGTTGTGAGCCACCAGATGTGAGTGCTGGGAACAAACTGGTCCTTGGGAATTTAAGTGCTTTTAACTTCTGAGCCATCTATCCAGCCCCATATCCCACCCCTACCCCCACCCCACTGCTCTGAACAGACCATTTCCAAAGATTCCATTTTCTTCTCTCATGACTTGTCCTAGGTTCAGATCCTCCCATTTTTAGCTGGTATCAATCGAGCTGGGTGTGGACGCAGTATTGACCCCCCCAACCCCCCACCCAGTGGAGTTCCCATTACTAGTAAGGAGCTCTTCGTGGAGTCCGATGTTCAGTGGGGGAGGACTGCCACTGGATAAACAGGGTGATGCTAAAGACCCTGAAATGACACAGATGGTATTGGGGGGAAGAGGGTGCTTCAAATGGGGGTCAGGAGGCACCATGAGAAGAAAAGCAGGGTCTTGGGAGAGACGCTTAAGTGGAGGAAGCCACAAAATCAACCATCTTGGGGCAGCTCCCCCCATCCCCCGAATGTGTTTACAGAGGGAAAAGGCAAACGCCAGTATATCAGTAGCTTGGGGAATGGTGTGACGACATCACCAGGTGGTTCCGGGACCCTTTACACCATCCTAAGGTGATAAGATCCTAATCTAAGAACTATGGGAAACTTAGAAAAATTTTCACTGGTATGATATGAAGATATGAACTGCTGTGCATTTTTACAAGGAGTCTCATGTAGTGCTCCTGGGTATGGGAGGTTCAGAGGGTAAGACAGGGAGGCCTGGGTGCCTCTGTACCCTGAGAGCATGCTCACCTGTTGGCACTAGGTGCCAGGAAACAGCCACGTGTAGGCACAGTGCCGTCCCTCCATAGGTTGCCTGCCCACTGTGGCTGTCTGTCAGTCCTATACTTTGCATGGGAGTACATACATCAAGCTACCACCCCAGGGTGTTCTCTCTCTGCTTCTCATCCCCCAGGGAGACCCTGTGGCCACCTCATCCCTACAGTGCATCTTAACGGGTCGGCTTGGCGCCTATGCCGGCTGAGCCTGCTCTTGTTGGGACCTGCCCATTGCTGGTGCTGACCCAGGGGAACAGGAAGCGCCCTACACAGCGGGGCAAGCAGAGCAGCTAGGGCGGGCTGCAAGCGCCTGGCTCCCTGGAGCTGAGGATCCTTGATTGGGGTAAGTGCTCTTTCCTCCCGGGATTTCAACTTCAGTGAGCACACAATCTAGTGAGAGCTGGGGCTGCTTGAGGGTCCGGGGGCGGGGTCCCTGGATGGCTTCTGCATGTGCTGCAGGGCGGACAGTAAGGTAAGAACGTGTTGCAGTAAGGTAAGAATGGGGGCGGTAGGGGCTGGGGTGAGGGGTGGGCACGAGGGTGAGAAACGCTGATTTGGGGGTCTCCAAGTGTGGTGTCTGCCTCTGTCCTGTATCCTTTTGCAGAGGTTAACTCCAGGCGCCCCAACACGGTCTTAAGCGGCAGACTGTGGTGTTGAAGGGTGGGCTAGACCCTGCCTCTTTTCTGTCCCAGGCTTTCAGAACCCGGGTCAGGTGGGCTTTTCCGTTGCTGCCTCCCATCTTGAAACATTTCCTGCAGGCTGACAGGGAACCCTGTGCCCTGCTCACTGGGGACTCTGAGAAGAGGTGGCGCCCCGTTCCCCCTTGGCCTGGAAATTTAACTCTTCGGTGTCTTTGAAGAGCAAGATAACCAGAAAAACGAGTCTGTCCCGTCTTACCCAGGAATGCTCCACACATGGCCCACAGCCAGGGTGTTCCTGGGAATGGGGTTCCCAGGGGCAGACTGGGCTTTAGCCCTCTCACTAGGCTCCCCAGTCGGCTTCTACCTGCGGGTCTCTGGAGCAGGCTCAGCTCTATGGGATACAGCAAGGGAGTAGAGAGGACCAAAGAGTCAGGAGGTTAGTTCAAGGAGAACCAGTTCCTTGGACCAGTTCAGACCTAGCCACCCACCATATGAGCTGGCAAAAGCCGTATCTCCAGAATGGGACTCTTTGCCCGTTTGCACACGAGTACAGAGCCCCTTTGAGGTCCATTTTTGGCTGTGACATTTCCCTGAGTCTAGGAGGTTCCTATCTGGAGTTAAGGCCTGTTCACAGTGAGTAGGGGTGAGCTAGGTGTCGCTAAGCCTGAGACAGGGGAAGCAGCCTAGCCAGCGACTACAGAAGCTCCATCCAGGTCCCGGTCTGTCTCCTGGTAGGTACAAGGCTTTGAACTCATCCTTCCCATTCTTAATAATGGCTACTCTTGTTAAGACATACCTCATATAGATCTCTGTTAGATCCCTTGCCTGCGTTTCCCCCTTTAATTTACACAACACTGCTATAAGATAGTCAACCACACTTTTTTTTTTAAAGATAGGGTCTCATGTTGCCTAGCCTGGCCTCAAACTTGATATGTAAATAAGAATGACCTTGAACTTCTGGTCCCCGTTCCTCTGTCTCCTATGCGCTGAGATTACAGACATCAAGCAACTCTATTGATTTAACCATATCTTCAACCCTAAATACTACACAACCATATATATCATATTATTTTAAATCATATGTGTATGTATGTGCCAATGTGTGGGCTTGTATAAGTGAGTGTGGGTGCCTGCAAGAGGCCAAAAGAAGGTGTCAGATTCCCCGGAGCTGGAGTTAGCTGTAATTGTGAACTGCCTGATGTGGGCACTGGGAGGCGAACTCTGGTCCTCTGGAAGAGCAGTATGTACTCGTAACCACGGAGACATCTTCACCAGCATCACCTAGATACTATTTTATCCCTATGTTATGGAATAAGGAATCCAGGTTCACAGAGGTCAGGGACTTGCTGGAGGGTTAAACGGAGAGCGGAGGCTGAGATCCAGGTAGCCTGGTGCCAGATCTGGGATCCTGATGACATTGCTTGTCTGTATAGTCTCCGTGTGAACAGATACAGTTCATTCCGGCCCTGGCTCAGCACCAGTGGAGGGGTCTTACATGGAGAAACTGCTAAGCTTGTGTCCTTGGCTAAGAGGTGGAACAATCTTACCTTCTCAAGGTAGCCACAAAGGTTTCTGGGGGGTTGGTGGGAGGAGCCAATCAAAACTAGGATGTATGCACGGGATGCCGCTGAGAGAATATTTCCAGCTGTCTGTGTTCAGACGCGCGGCGTAAGTCAGACGGAGCCTCTGCCTGCAGCAACGGGTGGAGAGCAGGTTAACTGTGCTTTTTATTCTTCTTCCTTCATTGTGCTATTGAGGAAGGGGGATCTGGATCTGGGGGAATGGGAGGAGGAATAAAAGAGGGTAACAAGGGTGAAGATCATCACATACATTATATTCATGTGTGAAAAATGTATTAAACCAGTCATTAAGTACAGTTAATATATGCTTTCAAAAGAGAAAGAAGCGTGATGATGGGCGCTGTCTCCTCTCTGACCTGAACCCTTTCCCTCTTCTTTCCCAGGAGCTTTTCACCATGACGCTTGTCCTGCTGGGTCTAGCCATGGTATTGCTCCACCGTGCAGCCTGTGAGAAGCCCCTAGAAGAAACCATCACCCCCCTGACTTGGCGCTTCACGCACTCCCTGTACAATGCCACCATTTATGAAAACTCTGCCCCCAAGACCTATGTGGAGAGCCCGGTGAAGATGGGCATGTATCTGGCAGAGCCCCACTGGGTGGTGAAGTACCGGATCATCTCCGGAGATGCGGCTGGAGTATTTAAGACTGAGGAGCACGTGGTGGGCAACTTCTGCTTTCTGAGAATAAGGACCAAGAGCAGCAACACGGCACTTCTCAACAGGGAGGTGCGAGACAGCTACACGCTCGTCGTGCAAGCCTCAGACAAGAGTCTGGAGTTTGAAGCGCTAACCCAAGTGGTGGTCCACATCCTGGACCAGAATGACCTGAAGCCGCTCTTTTCCCCACCTTCCTACAGATTCACCATCTCCGAGGACAGGCCCCTTAAAAGCCCCATCTGCAAAGTCACTGCCACAGATGCCGATCTGGGCCAGAATGCCGAGTTCTATTACGCCTTTAATGCCAGGTCAGAGGTGTTTGCCATCCATCCCACCAGTGGGGTGGTCACTGTGGCTGGGAAACTGAATGTCACATGGCGAGGGAAGTATGAGCTCCAGGTGCTGGCTGTGGATCGCATGAGAAAAATCTCAGAGGGCAATGGGTTTGGCAACTTGGCTCCGTTGGTAATTTATGTGGAGCCTGTACACAGGAAACCCCCAGTTATCACCTTAGTGGTCCTGAATCCACCAGAGGGTGATGAAGGTGACATCTATGCCACTGTCACAGTGGATACAAATGGATCAGGAGCTGAAGTAGATTCCCTGGAGGTGGTTGGTGGTGACCCTGGAAAGTACTTCAAAGTCTTCAAGTCCTACGCCCAAGGCAATGAGTTCAATTTGGTGGCAGTCAGGGACATTAACTGGGCGGAACACCTTCATGGCTTCAACATCAGTCTCCAGACCCACAGTAGGAGCAGATTTCCATCCCGCTCGGTCATCAGGGCTTTCCATCTCCCACCATACACGCTAGCCAACCTCAGATTCGAGAAAGCCGTTTACAGAGTAAAGCTCAGCGAATTTTCTCCTCCTGGAAGCCGCGTGGCATTGGTGAGGGTCACCACAGCTCTCCCCACTTTGCGTTATGCTCTAAAGCCATCCTCAGGCAGCACAGTGTTCAAGTTGAATGCTCGCACAGGCCTGATCACCACCACGAAGCCTGTGGACTTCCATGAGCAAAACCAGTACCAGCTCCATGTTAAAACTTCCCTGGGTCAGGCCACCACCACCGTGATCATTGATATCGTGGACTGTAACAACCACGCCCCAGTCTTTAACAGATCATCCTACGAAGGTACCTTGGATGAGAACATCCCTCCTGGTACCAGTGTTTTGACTGTGACAGCCACAGACCAGGACCACGGGGACAATGGACACATCACCTATTCCATTGCTGGCCCCAAAGCTGTGCCATTCTCCATTGACCCTTACCTGGGGGTCATCTCCACCACCAAACCCATGGACTATGAACTCATGAAGAGAATTTATACCTTCCGGGTCCGAGCGTCAGACTGGGGGTCCCCTTTTCGCCAGGAGAAGGAGGTGTCCGTCTCTCTGAGGCTCAAGAATTTGAATGACAACCAGCCTATGTTTGAGGAAGTCAACTGCACTGTGTCTCTCCGTCAAGATGCGCAGGTTGGGAAATCGATAATGGCTGTGTCTGCAATAGACATGGATGAACTTCAGAACCTAAAATATGAAATCGTGTCTGGCAACGAACAAGACTATTTCCATCTCAACCATTTCTCGGGAGTGATATCTCTCAAACGCTCTTTCATGAATCTCACTGCTGTTCGGCCCACCGTCTATTCTCTGAAGATTACAGCCTCTGATGGAAAGAACTATGCCTCCCCCACAACTCTGAAAGTTACTGTGGTGAAAGACCCTCGCTCCGAGGTCCCGGTACAGTGTGATAAAACAGGAGTGCTGACCCATATCACAAAGACCATCCTCCAGTCTGCTGGGCTTCAGGGCCAAGAGTTGGGTGAAGAAGACTTCACCTCCCTTGGCAACTATCAGAGCAACAATCATGCTCCCCAGTTTGAGGACCACTTCCCCCAGTCCATTGACATTCTGGAGCAGGTTCCCATCAACACCCCCTTGGCCCACCTGGCAGCCACTGATCCAGATCCTGGCTTTCATGGAAGACTGGTTTATGTGATCGCAGATGGCAATGAGGAAGGTTGTTTTGACATTGAGCTGGAGACTGGGCTGCTCACGGTGGCAGCAGCCTTGGATTATGAGACCACCAGCTTCTATGTCCTCAATGTGACCGTGTATGACCTGGGCACTCCTCCGAAGTCCTCCTGGAAGTTGTTGACAGTGACTGTGAAAGACTGGAATGATAACCCACCCAGGTTTCCTCCAGGTGGATACCAGCTCACCATTTCTGAGGACACTGAAGTTGGAACCACTGTTGCAGAGCTGAAGACAAGGGACGCCGACTCAGAGGACAACGGGAGGGTTCGCTACACCCTACTGACCCCTACAGAGAAGTTCTCTCTCCATCCACTCACTGGGGAGTTGGTTGTAACAGGACAGCTTGACAGGGAATCAGAGCCTCAGTACATACTCAAGGCAGAGGCCAGGGACCAGCCCACGAAGGGCCACCAGCTCTTCTCTGTCACCGACGTGATAGTAACATTGAAGGATATCAATGACAACCCTCCCCAGTGTATCACAGAGCACAGTAGCCTGAAGGTGCCAGAGGACATGCCCCTTGGGACAGTCTTGACATTCCTAGATGCCTCTGACCCTGACCTGGGCCCTGCAGGTGAAGTGAAATATATCTTGGTGGATGATGTCCATGGAACCTTCCGGGTGGACCCGATGACTGGCGCTCTGAGTCTGGAAAAAGAGTTGGACTTTGAGAGGCGGGATGGTTACAATCTGAGCTTTTGGGCCAGTGACAGTGGGAGGCCTCTAGCCCGCAGGACCCTCTGCCACGTAGAAGTGTTAGTCATGGATGTAAATGAGAATCTCCACTCTCCCCACTTTTCATCCTTTGTATACCAGGGCCGGGTGCAGGAGAACAGCCCTGCAGGGACCCAGGTGATGGTAGTCACAGCTCAGGATGATGACAGTGGCTTGGATGGAGAGCTCCAGTACTTCCTACGGGCTGGCACTGGCCTGGAAGCCTTCAGCATCAACCAAGACACAGGTACTGGGGTGAGGTACATGGAAAGGCAGGGCCTGGAGGACAGTAGGATGAGCGAAGCACAGGGACAAGTGGAGATTCACCCTTCTGCTCCTTGTATTTTAAGTCTGTCTTTATGAGGAATTTTACGGCAGACTTTTGTAGACTCACGCCCATATAAATGCATGTGTAAAATTCATACTATATGTGTAGAATAGACACACACACACACACACACACACACACATATCCCATTTATGAAAGTGATACATGAGAGCTATACACTTTTTCCTTGTTTTAAACTTTTTTTTTTTTTTAAAAGATTTACCTATTTTATTTGTGTGAACACACTGTAGCTGTTTTCAGACATACCAGAAGAGGGCATCAGATCCCGTTACAGATGGTTGTGAGCCACCATGTGGTTGCTGGGAATTGAACTCAGGACCTCTGGAAGAGCAGCCAGTGCTCTTAACTGCGGAGTCCTCCCTCCAGCCTCTTCTTTTTATCTTTGAGACTACAATTTAATACATTTCTCCTTTCCTCTTCTTCCTCTAAACTCTCCCATATACGCCTCCTTGCTCTCCTTAAAGCTGTGGCCTCTTTTTGTTTCTTTACTAATTGCTATTGCATGCATATATGTATATGTACATACATGTATATTCCTAAATATAACCTATCCACACATATAATGCTACCTGCATGTATGTGTATGTTTTCAGGGCTGACCGTTTGGCACTGGACAATCAGTTGGTCTGCTTTTCTCTGGGGGAAGGCAGAGCACTCCCAGGCTTCCTTAGCTGCCTATAGATCCGTGTGTAGAAGTCTTGTGGCCTTCTCTCCACCCAGTTTGGCACATATGTTCACTGGTGTCCTCCTTGTTCAGCTTACATTTGGGCGGTCATGTCGGTGAGACTCCATGGGTGTAGCTTCTGATTACTAGGAAACACAATCTCAGAGCAAACTCCCTGACTTTCTGCCTCTCACAGTCTTTCTACACAATCTTCTACAAAGTCCCCTGAGCCTTAGGTGCAGGAGTGTCTTGTAGATGTATCTGTGGTGACTGGGCTCCACAGCTCTGCATTTTGACGAGGGAGGAAGACGTATCTGTGGGAAAAGGGATAAATGCATAGATTGTTGTTGGGGATTATGCCGGTTTAGTAAATTAGTGGTTGTAGATTCTTCTCCAGTATCTATGATTTCATCATTAGCACTGAGTAGTCAGCGAGGTTTCCAGGATCAATCATGGCCTCCCTCTTGCTGAGCAGGTCTTAAGTCCAATTAGAGAGCTTTTAGTTACCACCAAGGTATACTTGCCACTACTAGGGTTATTGTGCCATGGTGTTTGTTGCTGTGGTTCGTGGGCATCACAGCTGGGTAGGACTGTTGGTCACCTCCCTCCTTTGGATGCTTGCATGGTGCTTCCTGGTGCCATGAAAGCTAGTCCTCTCAGGGAGGAGGCTTTCAAGTTGGTTCCAGTTCAGGGCTCTCTGGGCCCTGTTTTGGAAGAACATGGTGTCTTCAGTAATAAAGACTTACCTTTCACCTCTGGTACTTTCCAAGGGCAACAGCGATAAGCTGTGTGTTCTGAGAGTCTCTTGAACAACCCTGGCCAGCAATTCAAAAGAAGGCTTCTTATGTCTGGTGTTGGGGGTTTTGTTTCGTTGGTCTTTGGCTCTTGGAGGAATCCCGATCGGTCCAGATGGCAAAGGTTCATTACACACTGAATTATATGTATTATAGGTGTTTGAGGTTTTTGTTTGTTTTTCAGTAAACAGTTAATGGTGTGATTTCTTACAGCTTTTTAAGACATACTCATTTGTTACTTTCTGCACGTCCCTTTCTTCTGGATTAATCTCCATCCTCTTTCCCTAACAGACCCTCTGCTTTTTCCATTTCAGCAGATCACTTGTACCCTGCTATTCCTCTTTGCCTTCCTCCCACCTGCCTCTGTATTTTACTCTCTCCCTCCTCAGAGATGCTCTCCTTTCCCATCTCTGGGATCAGATCCTGTGTACACTGCTCTCCCTCACTACATTGCTCCCCAAACCCCACATCCTGGCAACGATGCAGTTTCATTTTCCTGGTTTCTGTGGTTACTACGGGCTATGTACTCACGAATGAAGGTTAGGAGCTTGGAGCCTTCGATAAGAGAGACTGCACCATTTGTCTTTCTGGGTCTTTCTTGGAGGAATCCAGACCTAGCAAAAACCATCAATATGGTTTTTCCTAATTCCATCAGTGTACCTGCAAAGCTCATGATTTCATTTCTTCTTTAGAGATGAACAGTATCCCATTGTATATATGAAGCACATTTTCTCCATAACCTCGTCAGTTGCAGGACATGTCGGTTGTTTCAATTTCCTAGCTATTGTGCATATAGCAGCAATGAACATGGCAGAGCGAGAGTCTGTGAAGTAGGGTGTGGTGTCCCTTGGGCATATGGTGGGAGCCATACATCAGAGTCAAAGAGTCCATTTACTTGAGCTTTTGGAGAATTCGCTACACTAATTTCCATAGTGGCTGTGCCAGTTTGCAATCCCCGAATCCCCCCCCCCCCCCAACATTTGCTGCCAGCACTTCCAGTTGATCTTTGTCATTCTGGCCGATGTTAGATGAAAATGCAAAAGTTGTGTTGTGTATTTCCCTAATTTCTGGAGATGATGAAAATAATTTTTTTTAGATGTTTCTTTTTTTCCCTTCTTTTGAAAACTCTCTGCTCAGTGTCCAGACCCATTTTTGAATGAGTTGTTAGGGTTTTTTTTTTAAAGTTTGGTTGTTTTTAGTTTGTTTGTTTATTTGTTTGTTTGTTTTGTGAGTTTGTTGTATAGTCTGGATATTAATCCTCTTTCAGACATATAGCTGGCAAAAATTCCCTCTCGTTCTATGGGTTTCCTCTTCAGCGGGTTGGGAAGTTCTGTAGCTGTGCAAAAGCTTTGGAATTATGAAGTCCTATTTGTCAGTTGTTGGCTGTAACTCATGGAAGTCGAGTTTGATGCAGGAAGTCCTTTCTTCCACCTGGATCACACAGGCACTGCCTGCACTTTCTTCTGACAGGTTCAGTATTTCGGCTTTCAAACTTATGTCTTTGGTTAGTCTGGAATTAGTTTGGGGGCAATGTAGTAGAGACTGGTATGAGCTCATTCTTCTGCATGTGGATCCCCAGTTTTTCCAGAGCTATTTGTGGAGGATGGTTTCTTTTCTCTAGCATATGTTAATGGCATTTTCATGAAATATTAAATAACCGGTTGCACGTACTCACGTTTGGGTCTCTGGTTTTTGTTTCTTTGCTCTATATGTCTGCTTTTGTGCCAATACCATATTGTTTTATTGCTGTGGTTCTGTCATAATATCTTGAGGTGTGAAGTTGTAGTTTGTTTCCAGGGTGAAGAGCAGAGGAGTGTGGTGGGTAGAGTATTCCACTTAGTAGACTCTAGATCCAGCTCTCTTAATCTCTGTTTCCTCCTCCTCCTGCTTCTCCTGCTCCTCTTCCTCCTCCCCTCACCCTTCTCCTCTTCCTCTCTCCAGGGCTTCAGTGTAGCTCTGGCTGGCCTGGAACTCACTCTGCAGACCAGGCTGGCCTCAGTCTCACAGAGATTCCCCTGCCTCTGCCTCCTGTGTGCTGAGATGAAAGGCATGCATTATGCTTAGCCCCAGCTCTTCCTCTTACTATATAATCATGACCAAATTTATGCTTCCTCTCTGGGCCTCAGTTTCCCCATTTGTTACTTCTGGCCTGCTGTGCTCTGATTGTGAATCTAGACCCTGCTCCCTCATGCAGACCCCATCAGCTGAGAGTGACCAGTGAGAACTTAAGGGATAGATGGGCTGTGGCACTGTTAGAACCTCATGCTCTAGATCAGAGCTGGCCCTTATAGGCAGTGTGTAGAGTAAATGGACCAAAAAAAAAATGCAGCTAAGCCCCTAGGACCAAGAAGTGACAAAGTAGGGAACAGAAATGTATTCCTCAAACCCCTAACGAGCAATCTGAAAATCTGTCAGGATTTAAGGACTAGTGGAATCAGGTCAAGGTCACTATAGGACATCTCACTTACAGATGTGAAGGGACTAGCTGGCATTTGGGTTGAAAGAACTGGTGGAATCTGATAAACTTCTACTGTCTCTTGGTAGCCTTGTATATGTCTGTATGTCAGAAGTGAGGGCCTGTTTTAGCAGAGAAAGGCTGAGAGGTTCTACTAAATGGACATCCACCTTAGCATCTCCCACCTCATACTGACAGCCCTGCCCTCTTTCCCTGAACTTTCTGTCAACGTTCTGTCCATATACAGATCAGTAGATGTTGGGTGAGGTGAGCTTTTTCTTTTTCTTTATTTATATGTTCGTGCAGAGAGAGAGAGAGAGAGAGAGAGAGAGAGAGAGAGAGAGAGAGAGAGAGAGAGAGAGAGAGAGAGAATCTGTGCATATGTATATCTATATATGCATTCATGTGTGTGTGTACTGGACAGACATGTGTGAGTGTGTCCATAGACATGTGGGCAGACACATCAAAGCCAGCGGTTGATAAATTAGGCTTCATCCTCTATTGATCTCCACTTTATTGTTTGAGACAGTCATTATAGAACCCAGAGCTCACTGCTGCAGCTAGACTGGCAGCCAACAAGCTCCACAGACTCTTCTGTCTCTGCCACTCCTCCTCCCTAGTGCCGGGAATCATGGGTACATGGTACCATATCCAGTTTTTATGTAGGGGCTGGAGATCAGGTCCTTATGCAGCAGACACTTCACTGAGTCATCTCCCCAGCCCTGGGTAGAGTGGTTTCTAAAGTCTCTCTGAGATCTCAGTATATTGAGTTTGATCACTTGCTGTCCCCAGGAATGCTCGAGACTCTGGCACCTCTGGACCGAGAATTCACACCCTACTACTGGTTGACGGTGTTAGCTGTGGACAGAGGCTCCGTTCCCCTCTCTGCTGTCACTGAAGTCTACATTGAGGTTATAGACATCAATGACAACATTCCCTCCATGTCTAGACCTGTGTTCTACCCCTCTGTCCAGGAAGATGCCCCCTTGGGTACCTCTGTGCTTCAGCTGGAGGCCTGGGACCCAGACTTCAGCTCTCAAGGGAAGCTGACCTTCAACCTCACCAGTGGGAACCACATGGGACATTTCATCGTTCATCCATTCACAGGTGAGGCCCAGAAAGCTGGAGGGACAGGGATATATAGATCTACAAGGCAGTTTCTTGGAGTGTTCCTGAGGTGGCATCAGGGCCACCTGCAAACAGGTCAGAAATTCTAATTCTCAGGCCCCTATACTAGACCTATCTAATCCATATTCAGAGGGCAGACTCTAGAAATGTATGTTTTAGCAATGCAAGCATGGCATTCTGTTGGGTGCCAAAGTTAAGATACATTTCACCAACGCCCATCTCCACCTAAGGAGACTATGTTAAAATCTTTCTTGTCTTGGAGTCCAACACATGTCCCAGAGGTCAAGCTAAAATTAGTTCAGGCCCTTGGATGCTCTCAAACTGACCTTTCTCCCTAGTCACAGCCATGGCCAGAACCATCATTGGCCTTTGTTCTACTTTATCTGTGTTGCTGTAGTAAAAACCACTCTGATCAGGAGCAACTTATGGGAGAAAGGGTTTATTCAATAAATATACTTTATTGGTTTAGACTTCCGGGTCACACTCTGTCATTGAGGGAAGTCAGGGTAAGAACTTAAGGCAGGAGCCATGAAGGAACAGTCTTCAGGCTGGTTCTCTGCCTTATTCACGGGCTCATGCATACCTAGCTTTCTTACGCAGCCCAGGATCACTTTCCCAGAAAATGGTGCTAGCCACAGTGAGCTGCGTCAATGAACTATCAAGCCGATTCTCCGCAGACATGCACACAGGTCAATTTGATCTAAGCGATTCCTCAATTGAGGCTTTTCTTTCAGATGACTCTAGGCTGTGTCCAGTCAACAAGCAAAGCTCACTAGGACAGTCCCTATTGCAGACAAGCCTCAAACCTGTCCATGAAACACTAACGACTGTCATCTCACTCATGTCCTATCAGCCTTCTCACAGGCCAAGGGTGGTTAGAAGGCCAAACAGGTCACCCCGTTACAGCAGCCAACTGTGGAGACCCCCCCCCCAAAGATATCTGACTCTACTTAGAAACTTAAAGCACAAATTTGCCAACGTGTAGTCCACTCTGGCAAATTCCAGAGAACATTCCAGATCTCCGAATGTTCTTCAGAAACGGCATGCTCTGACCACACTTCCCCCACATTCTCTGAGGGACACAGTAGACCAGAGGCTGACAGCAGCTCACTGAGCAGATCCCACGGACATTCTTTGGTCCCACAGTCCCCTCCCCGACCCCTGTTGCCTTAGTCCCAGCCTGCCTCCTCCAGTTATGGCACCTGACATTCTTGTTCCCGCTGGAGTCTGACAGAGGCTACAGGCCTCCTGGAAGGAAGGATGACCTTTCCTGTGGCCCAATCTCTCCCACCACAATGCACTCTTGCTGTAAAAGGACAGACTGTGGAGGGGGGAAGAGAAGGTGCTTGTGGGCTTTCCCAGGAGCCCCAGAGAGAAGTGGGGCAAAGAGTAGGTAAAGGATGCTCGTGTCTTTGATACTGAAGATTTTGGTGAGAGCCTTTTCTGTTAACCTTTGACCTCAGGCTATAGACACATCCTCTTCTCTCTGAACTGAGGGAACTTTTCTTTTAGAAAACAGGTCCAAGCGGGTTCTCCCCTCAGGCTCACCCCACATCCCCAAGGTACCACACCCACACCCCTATGCCCCACTCCTCTTTCCAGAAGAGTGAGGAGATGTGTCCCTCACCTAAGGCATTAACGCCTAGGCTTCTCCCAATCCCTCTTCTATTTACTGTCAACAGTCCTCTGGCAGCAGGCCTGGCCTGATGCCCTTGCAGGCAGGCTCCTCCCAGATTTCCTGCAGCCAGACAGAAGAAATCGTGACTGACTAGCGGGGAATCACATCCACCACCAGCCCCCAACCCACCTTCCTCATGGAAGCCACCTTACCATTGCACATCCCCACTACAGAAGCCTGGCAGGTTTCTCTGTGTCCTCCAGGTAAAGCAAGGGTCCCCTGTGTCCCACAAGCTGGTACCTTAATGGGCCTCCTGACCTCTCTGGCTTTGCTGTATCTCTCCCACCAGACCTCTTTTGGCTCCAACAGGGCTGTGTCAACATTAAAACCACAGGTCTCCTCTTAAAGGGAATAAGAGAGAGTTGACTCTGGAGACATCGTGTGTGACTGTAGCCTGGGAACACAGATTTAGGTTACCCCGATCAAATTCCACATTCAAAGTGGGTGCAGTTTCACAGGGTTTTATAGTTTTACAGAACAAAGAAAGTCATAAATCTAGCCAGCTTTAAAATATATTGGCGGGGATACCAGAGAGGCAGATACATCAAAATGGGGAAGCTTTTTTATAGACCCAAGATGCTATCTGATGACATTCTTCACTCCTGGACTGGTGGAAGCTAGTGTGCTGCTAAGTTAACAGCTTCTAAGACATTTTTATTTATTACGATGAGGTATTAGTTCAGATACAGAGTGGGCCAGGGAATGGCTGTTCCAGAAGGCTCAATTAGCCCAGGATAAAGTGATAAGCCTCTGAACCT